>NC_049906.1:35344417-35659846 GCF_001411555.2 Juglans regia
AGCGCAACCTTCACTTTTTTTTTTTTTTTTTTTTTAATTTTTACATAAAATATAATAATTTTTTTAATTTTAAATTAAAAATTATATTAAAAATTATATTTTAATAATATTTCATTTAAATTTTAAATTTTATCTTCTCATTTATATAACCAAATGAATCCTTAAAAGTTTATCGTGAAAACATTTAGGCCATAAAATATCTCATGTCATCAAATTATTATACATTCTCAAATTTTAAAATAAAATATAAAAAATAATTCAACTTTATTAAATCTCAAAATAAAAATTATATTCTAATAATATTTTATTCAACTTTCAACTTTTATCTCATTTAATCAGTGTAACAATTTTCTACCAAATTTCTAATATACAAAAGTACAATTAGGATTCGGGTAATGCTAACTATAATTGTGCAAGCATCTACACTCAATTAAAAAAAATAGAGTAAATTATTAAAAAATTAATTTTATTTTACTAATTTTTTTCAAAAGAGAACATAGCGTTTGTGTATTCTATGACTATAAATATCATTTCTATTATCTAATATTCAAATTTCATATGATTATAGTATTTATCTTATCAGAAGGGCTTGTTGATCTTGATAATACAAGAGGATGGTTCAAGTGGATAATTCATATTTGTCCAAACATCTTATAAAAATAAATTTATAATCTATGACTTGATATAAGACATCAGATTATAAAATTAAAAAAAAAAAATCCTTTGATAAAATATATCTAACATCTTAGATAAATTCCATCAATTTATAAGCGTATTTTTATATGATTAGAGTAAATTTAACACTTCTCTTATCAATGGTGCGCCGTGGAGAATAGGTACTTTCCTCTCTAGGCTCTCCTATGTAGAGGCGATTTCACTGCCGTGGGCACAGTTTTTTGCTATTTCTTTCACTGTGTCGTTCGGGGTTTAGATCATGGAGGACTCTCTTCAGGATCTGTATCAATGTCTCTCACTGACTGAAAAAGAAAGTGAGGAAATTGTTGTGGCACCTGAACTGTTGCGGGATTCTATTCTCGTTGGTGATAAGTGTTTGGTTATGAAGTTATTTACTAACAAGCATTATAATAAGGATGTTTTCAAGAGTAATATGACGAAAGCATCGCAATTAACGATGGGAGTGAAGTTTCGTGATTTAAGCTTAACCCTTATACTTGTTGTATACGAGGACAAGAGGGATTAGGAAAAGGTGATCCAGGAGGGCCCATGGTTGTTTGATAAACATTTAGTCCTGATGAAGGAGGTAGATGGCAGGAAACAGATAAAGCAAATTCAGTTAACATCGACATCTTTCTAGGTGTGTCTACATGACTTGCCATTGATAGCAAGAATTGAATATGTGGGTCGGTTATTGGGGAAAAGATCGGGGTTGTTGAGGAAGTGGATGTGGAAGAAGGTGATCTTGCATGGGGAGATCTTTTACGAGTATGCGTTTGTCTGCAGGTTTCCAAACCACTTTTGCGGGGTTCCAAGTTCTCATTTGGAGATGGTGAATCATTTTGGGTTCATTTTTCTTACGAACGTCTCCCAAATTTTTGTTACTGATGTGGTTGTTTAGGACATGGGGAGAAGGATTGTACTGTTTTGGGTATCAAATAAGGATGCGTTACCATATGGGATGTGGTTACGTGCAGGCGAATATAATAGTAGAATTTCAGTGGGGAAAATGAAAGCAAGGCCAATGTTCAAATCCGTTCCTGCTTCTGCTTCTAGGGAATTGTCAATGTCGGATTTGCAGAAGGGCAGGTCTGAACATGAGGATGGCGATAAGGAGGTGCTGATGGCGTAGTATGGCGTAGCTACTCAGGGAATCGCCTCAAGGTAGCTGCTAAAATGGATTATGTTTCAACTGCTCCATTGGTAACTGACAAAACAATTGAGTCATTGATGGCAATTGCTTCTGAAGCAACCACTAGGGATGTTGAAGGGGAGGATAGTATTGTGGAGTGTAATTCTAGGCCTATTGGGCCACACTTGAAGGGAGCTGCTGAGAATGGCCCTTGTGATAATAAGCTTGCTGTTACTAAGCCTGATGGGCAAATTCGTCAGAAATGGAAAAGGGTGACGACTCCTACCCTCTCCTTTTCTGCCAGACCACCTTGCACTTTGTTGGAAGGAAACGCTAGGAAACGTAAGGGGCTTAGCAAGGAGGGTTCTTCGAAGGGCAGGGCTGCGAAGCTTTTCCAGGCATTGGAGAATTCCCAAGATGGGGTTAGTCTTGTCTTACTTTCAACAGTTTTTTACTTCTTCAAATCCATCTCTGACCAGAGATTCTTTGGATTTTCTAGAACCACATTAACTGGAAAAGTTACAGATCATATGAATCAGGAGTTGATTAAGGCATTCACTGCTGAAGAAGTAAATGAAGCTTTGTTTCAAATAGATTCTACAAAGGCCCCAGGTGCCTCCAATTTTTTTCCAAAAGTATTGGCACTTAGTTGGGCATTCTCTGGTCTCAGCAATTCTCCAAGCACTAAATCAGTTTTCTGCAAGCTGGGATAGGTAGATGTCCATCTTATACATGGAGGGGCATTTGTGAAGCAAGGAGATGACTCACGGCAGGGTGTAGATGGAGAATAGGGGATGGCAGAAGGGTAAATATTTGGCAGGATAGGTGGATTCCACGACATAACTCTCTGGTGGCTGAAGGGAATATGGTGAGGGAAGATACTCGGATGCTTTCTGTGGATACATTATTTTTGTCTAATGAAAAACAGTGGGATATTGCCAAGCTTAGGATTCTCTTCAATCCAAATGTTGTGACTGATGTTCTAAAAATTCACTTGTGCTCTACTATTGGTGAAGATAAGAGATTGTGGGCTTACGAAAGAAATGGAATTTTCAGTGTTAAAAGCTGCTACCGATTCATTTTTGACCAAATGGGTTCTCAGACTGCTGAATCATCAACTGTGCAACATCAGAATTTGTTATGGAAGCACCTGTGGAAGATGAAGGTCCCTCATAAGATAAAGATTTTTGCTTGGCGTGTATACAAAAATGGTCTTCCTACAGCTACTAATCTAAGGTAGAAGCGTGTTTTGACTGAGGATATGTGCAAATTGTGTCTCTCAGGCAGAGAGGATACTACTCATGTTGTAGTGAATTGTGTTTCTTTGCAGGGAATGATGTAGGCTTATTTCTCGGGTTTGGTTTTTGATTGAGTCTTGCTCAAGTTAAACAGTAGACCCGGGTACAGATGATGCAACTTTATAAGTGGAAGCCTCCTAAATCTGATTGGTTCAAATTGAATGTTGATGGTGCAGTGTCTTCTGAGTTGGGGAAAACAGGTATCTGTGTTAAGGAATGCTTCTGGTAGGGTGTTAATGGCTGCTAGTAAAGCTAAAACTGATATAATGGCATTGAAGCTCTGGAACTGGTGGCGATTTTAAGGGGATTGTAATTGTGTGTTACCATGGGACTCCTGAAAATTGTTGTAGAAAGTGATAGTCTACTATGTATTGAAGCTTTACAGAAGGGTAGTATAGGGGGTTATACTCTGATATTAAACAACTTGCATCACGATTTGAAGGTTGTATTTTTTCTCATGTATTTCGAGAAGGGAATATGGTAGCTCATATGTTGGCCAGGAATGTGTGTAGGGTTGACAATATTGTATTATGGTAGGATTGTGTCTCAGACTGTATTTCTCAAGCTTTATGGCTTGATGATTGTCTGTGACTGGTTTGTTTCCTATTGATGAATGAAGTACTGATTTCTATTACAAGAAAAAAAAAAAAAAAAAAAACCTTCTCTCATCAAGAGTAGAATAGAGTAATTTTTGTTTTAACTTTTTTGGCTAAATGAGATTAAAGGAATATTTTGATTGGATAATGATAAACTTATTACTTCCTACCACCTCTTTATTACTCTATAGTGTATTTAAAATTTTTTTTCTTTTATTATTTTCTTTTAAGTATTTTTTTAACATCTTTAATTATTAAGAAAAAACTTTAAAAATATACAATTTTATTAATAATTAATTTTTTAACTATTAAATAAAAATAATAAAAAATAAAAATAATAAGTAGTAAACTTATCATTATTATTTATCAAAAAGAGAAACCCAAGACAAAAGTGGTGGCGTGACCCTGCAAAAGCATCAAAAGAAAAGGACCCTCACCTTACACAGCTCACACCTTTAGAAACCACGACCCTTCACTTCACTTCACTTCAATTCAATTCACTTCACAGTTTCACTCTCCACATCAACAGCTAAGGGAAAACAGTGAAAACCTGATATACCAACTTTCAGTCAAAACCGTCAAAATCAACCTGTTAAAAGACTTTGGGAGCAGAGCATCTTATGATGATGGACTCTCACGTAGTCATACTCCTGTTTCCCTATACATCCACACTGTATATACTGTACCAAATAGACCTAAAACAAAAGAAAAGCAAATACTTTTTACATTGCAAGCTCAGACTCAGAGAGCCCAGAAATTGCAGTTAGGACAAAGTTTATGAAACAGTAAACCGAAACAAAGATATCTTGACTTGTGGAACTAAGGCAAAGAATTTTTTTTTTTTTTTTTCCAAATCTGTTTTCTTCTTTTTACTTTCTTTTCTATCTTGGGCCAGAGAGTTCCATGGCAAAGGAATCCAAAGAATGTTCATCATCATCCTCATCCATGGTTGTGCCAAACAAGCTTGATCGATCATTTCCATCATCATCATGTTTTGATGCAGTGGTAGGGCGGGACGACATACTTTTGTTAGCATTAGTGTGAGAGTGGTTCATACTGGGATTGGTATTATTATGTGAGGCTGCCCACTTCTCGGCTAAGCCATCACCTTCGAGCATCCGGACCACTTCCGACATCTTGGGGCGGTGGGCTGGCAAGTATTGAGTGCATAGCAAAGCTACCTGCAGCATCTCCCCTACCTCTATCCGATCGTAGTTGCTCCCAAGCTCTCTGTCCACCAAGACTTCCACATTCTTCTCCTGCTGAACTTTTTTCACCTGTTACCAACGTTATAAACTTTAATTCTTTAGTTTGTACATGAGAATGCCAGGCTTTTGGGTTAGATCTACATCCTTTTGAAGAAAAAGTATAGCTCCAAGACCAACTAAACATATAATTTGTTAAAAAAAAAAAAAACAATTTAACGGCTAGTATCATATGGGTTGCACATGAACGGCCATTTTAGTCCTTTTACGAGATCCTTTATTATTTAAATAAGCATTATGGTCAAACAAATCTATATGCATTCGTCAAAAAGAAAATATTAAGGATGCATTGGTTTTAAGCTTTTGGCATACGTTTCATTTGCTTGTAAACTTATAGATACAACTTTAGCTTGCAATAGTAATAGTTTAAGAGGAAACCTACCCACTCAAGCATGGCTCCTTTCTGATTAACCGTTTTGCCGAAGTCAAGAGCTCGCATTCCAGTTATTAGCTCTAACAAGAGAATGCCAAATCCAAATACATCCGTTTTCTCAGATGACTGGCCGGTTGAGAGATATTCCGGTGCAATATGCCCAACAGTGCCACGGACAGCAGTGGTAACATGGGAGTCTTCATGGTCAAGGAGCTTTGCAAGGCCAAAATCACCAACCACTGCCTCATAGTAATCATCAAGGAGAACATTAGCAGCCTTTACATCTCTGTGAATTATCTTTGGATCGCATTGCTCATGTAGATAAAGAAGGCCCCTAGCAGCTCCAATCGCTATCCTCTTTCTTGTGTTCCAATCAAGTACTGGCTTTCCTATCACAAGAAACAGGATATTGGGTGATTGGCGGTTTATTAAAACATACGGTAGAGTGGCTATAAAAACTACTGTCAGAAGGAAGATCATTCTGCAACTACTACTCATTTTCCCCTTTTTCTGTTCGAATCACAAGATTTTACCAAATGCAGAATACATCAAGTTTAACTTCTCAGACCATGTTCATCAGAAAAATTATTAATTAGGGTGGTATTATGATCAGTGCTGTTGCTATCTATTTAGTACTTGAAGGTGGATAATCCCAGATTGGGGAATCAGCATCTTAAGACCTTCTACCCATTTGCCTCTTGATTTTGATCAAATAGTAATAAGATCTCAATAAAAATTAATCTTCTACCATGACAAACTTTAGTGACGGCATTTGCAGCAAAGTAAGATAGGACCAACCTCTAAGCCTGGAGGCCACACTTCCATTAGCCATGTAAGGATACACCAGGAGCCTCTCATTAGGAGTTGCACAATATCCAGTGAGTCGAAGCAGGTTCCGGTGAACTGCCAAGCTGATCATCTCCAGTTCTGTTCGAAACTGTGATTCCCCGGTGGTTCCAGTCACGTCTTTCAGCCGCTTCACTGCCACCATGATTCCATCTCCTAGCTTTCCCTTATATACATTCCCAAAACCTCCAGCGCCAAGGATGTTCTTAGAGCTAAAATTGTCAGTTGCTGATTGAAGCTCCTTGAAATTGAACTTTCTTAGGTTGCCCAAGCGCATCAGTCCCTCTTCTTGGTTGTCTGCAACAAATATCAAAGACCAGTTTGAAGTTATTATCAGTTGTTGTAGTTGTTTACTACAGGAATTTTTTAATTGAATTCTGAAGCTACTAACCATTGATGTGTAGGATGGTTTGCTTTTTCTGTCTCTTTCTGCACCATAGTCCAAGTGCCAAGCATATGAGAAAGATAGAACTGAAAGTGACTCCAAGTGCAATTGCTAGTTTCCTGGACTTGTGTTTTTCTGTGAACAAAAAATACAAATCTTGTTTTGAGAAAAAAAAAGTATAGAAAAAAGAAAGGGATGGATTAAACCAGAGGATTAAGGTTTAGAGCGTGACCAGATGATGATTTCAGAGAGAAGGAAGGGGGGACAAGAGTGACTGATCCAGCGCAACTCTCAGTGGAACTGCTTCCACAAATCAATGGGTTTCCCACAACACTAGGTGAGACAATTTTGAAACAGAAAGCAAAATCAGGTCATATGTACTAATTAACCACAGAGAGAGAGAGAGAGAGAGAGAGAGAGAGAGGCAGAGCAACCATACTTGAAGGACCTGGCTGGAAATTTGGGCACTGGTCCACTCAGATTGTTATAAGACAAGTCCCTGAGTGATGTGATTATCATGAACAGAACCAATTGATCAGATTTTGAACAAAAGCTTCTACCAATTAGAAAGAAAACACATTGCACACTTGTTTCTATTTCCAAGACATGCTGATATCAAACAAATTTGAGGAAGAGAAAGTAAGAAACAAACGAAAGAGAAAACCCATACTCACAAGAAAGTAAGCTGAGAGATCTTAGCTAAAGACACGGGAAAAGGCCCAGACAAGCTATTGTTGTTCAGCCTCCTAGTCTCATTACATGACAAAAGAACACAGCATCAATATCTTATATCTAAAAAACAAAGGCGAATAATACAGTCAAATTTAACTGCTCAGAAGGCAAGGAAATGGTAGAAGAGAAACCATTATATTTTATTTAACCCCGTTCACTTTCACAAAATTTTTCATCTCCTATCATTTCATTTAATTATTATAATTTTTTAAATTTCCATACAAAATAAAATAAACAATTCAAATTTTTCAAATTTTAAAACAAAAATAATATTAAAAAAATATATTCTAACAATATCTATTCAACTTTTAACTTTTATCCTAACTCATCTTCACGCAGCCAAAACAAACGACGCCATGTACATATGTAACCTTATATTTCACCTAGAAGACTATCACAACAGTATGGCTGTGCGCCTGAGGTTTAAATTTCGCTTTTCAACAAGGACAGCAGAAAACAATAAAGACCAGAAGCCCAGATCACGCTTCATCAACTGGCAACCGAATAGAGACCATAAAACAATAAAGACCATGTATATCCTTGACAACCGAATAGGGGATAATAAGGAGACAAAGTGAAACTGCATACTCACAGATATTGGAGAGTATTCAACTGGCCCAGAGACTCGGGGACGACACTCGATAATCGGTTGTTAGAGAGATCCAACGTCTGAAGTTTTGGAAGCATGCCGAGCTCCGGTGGGATTTGTCCAGAGATATTGTTGTTTTGCAGCAATCTACAAGTTCGCCCAGACACAGTGAGACATATAAAATCAGAATCCAAAGTGGGTTGGTAACATTCTTATGCTCTCTTTCGTTGCAGAAGAGTGTAGGAAATGAAAAGGATAAACATGAAAACATTCAACAAGACTGTGCCTTGTTCAACTACCTGGCCCAGTAGACTTGTTTCTTTCACTCTTTTCAAAAAGGCAAAGCAACAAAAATTTGAGGCTCAGAATTTCATTTTCTTTTCTTGGCAACCAAGCGGGAAAAAAAAAGGGAAAAGGTGTTGCGAAAAGCCAAAATATACTCATTTTTCTTACACTTGTCTAAGATTTGTGAGATTTGCAATGGCTCCAGATAAAGTGCCAGATAGAGATTGGCTTGGCGCTCCCCTGTGAAACCCAGAAACGAAAATGGACATTTTAGCTCAGTAATCAAATCCTGTTTTAGTTAATGAAATTACAAAATAATGAAGAATACAAACTCACAGGCCTATGACAAGGTTTTCAGGAGAGCAGGTAATCATGGCCCAACTACAAGGATCCACAGAGTCTTCGTCCCAGTTGTTCAATACTCCATGTGGATCATTCAGGCCTGTTCTTATGTTTATCAACGCTTCCACTACACCAAATAAAAAAACAACCAAACAAAAAAAACCCAGAAAAAAAATTTTCAAACTTTGTACGCATCAGAAATTATCATATTCAGGCAAAATAGAAAAGAGGACTGGTTGTTCACAACGTTTCGTGCCTACCTTCATGATTGCGAGGCTCATAGGATAAACAGAGTGTAGCAGAAGAGAGAAGAAGAAGAAGAAGAAGAGGAAGAAGAAGGTCAAAGAGATTTGAAGCCATGGTCATAGGATGGTGGTGATGAACATGTTCCACTCAGACCACGAAAATGTTAAACACTCTCTCTCTGTCTCGCCTTCTCTTTCTTGAGTCTTTCCACAGCGTTTCTTTTTCAGTCACCAACCTTTGCTTTACAAAAGACGAGAGACAAAAGAAGCTACATTGTTTACAAAATATATACAAAAGGGAGAACAAGTATGCTTTTTTCGTGTGATTGAGAGAGAGAGAGAGAGAGAGAGAGAGGCGAATCAGGTGTGTGATATGAGTTGTCTAGAAGCGAGGGATGCGTCTTTGTGAGTGTGTGTGCAGAAACTGAGAGGGACGTGGGTGGGGTACCGAGTCTGAGATTGTAAGTTGGTCTGACTGGGGGGCTTGAACACGCGCCACCCTGCCTCTCCCTGAATCTTTTCTTGTTACAGCTTACAAACATGGAGAGGGTGAGCCCCAAATTGCCAGAGAGAATTAAGACCCCATAAATGGATGTGTTTATGCTGATTTGATTTTAGACCTTTCACTCTCTGGTTTCTGATCTCTGGGTGGCTACCACCTATCTTCTTTTTTGATAGTCTATTGGTCTATCAAGAGATGCTCCTTAGCATTCCATAATTATGGAACCAGTGGTTCGAGGAGAGTTTACTGAACTTCCTCACATGATTTCGTGCATTTTACTATCCATTTTTTTTTCCCGAAAATTTGGTAGAAATTTGACAAATAACCATTATTTGGAGGAAACTTTAAAAATATTGAAACTGAATGGAGCCATGAGGATCTTCAAAATGCTTCAAAACTTGTACAAAAGTTTTGAGTCATGCATTTTGTTGTTAATACGAAGTGGTTGATCTAGAAATGTTCACTACTTCTGTGCTGGCAGATATCTCATCCGTTTTAGACTTATAAAAAATAATTTTATAATTTAATTAATCACATCAAATCACGTCAATTTATAAGATTATTTTTATGTAATATCTATGTAGCTAAAATATTGAATAATGGTCATCAATATTCTTCATCTAAAACAAAAAAAAAAAATCCAAAATGATGCAAAATATTGCTTCAAATCAGCATTTCTCTGTTTGAGGTTCAGATCCAAAGATTTGGCTGATGAATAAAAAAAAATTATAAATGTTCTTGATACGTGTAGATATTTTGTCATAGTGTTGCATCCAATTGTTATGATTATACCAATATTCTTATGCAGAGACCCAAAAAGCTGGAACCTGTTCGATCTCTGCTTATACAAATGACAAATATATAGATATATATATATATATATAGCAGAAAAATTCTTTTAATCAATCACTATTCACCAACTCACATCTCATACTTTATAAAAAATATTCTCACACTCTACGAAAAAGTTATAAGTATGGAAATTAATAGTGACTGATGTATAATATTTCTCTATACAGTACAGTATAGTTAAGACAATTATAAAAGAACAAAAAATACAGCTAAAAAAAACTGAAAAAAACTGCAACAAAATACTAAAAAGCTCGGCTTCTGTAGGGCCTCTTTCTTAGAAGATGCAAAAAAGCTGTTATGGGAATACAACTTTTCCAATAAAAATTCTGTGCCATCATCTGAGGGGCCACCTCTATCCTAGCTGCTCCAAGGTTTCAAATTAAAATTCCCAGATGAAAAACATTTCTTTTAGGGCTTCAAATCATCACATTATCTTTTGTTATTAAATAGTATTCTCACAGTGAAATGAGTGAATGACATGATGAGCAGTGAGCACAAGCATATATGGTTAAGGAATGGGGGAAAAAATATCTTTTCTGAAACAATTCCAAGTTGTGGGTGAGGGCATATTCTCTGATGCAAATTCCATAAATGGAGGGTTGATTGTTCAGCTTGTTTTTTTATCATTTTTTTTAGGGTTTTCTGCTCATGATACCTTGTGCAATTTGCCCATTGTTGAAAGGATCATTTGGTTCTTTTTTGTCATCTCTCTTCTAAAATCACCCAAGTCTACCTGTTGTTTTGTTCTTCATCCACAAAGGAAAGTGTCTGTTTTTTGGGGCCAAAACAACTAATGAAAAAGGATCGTTGCTACACCTTCCGAGGGTATAGTCAGAGAGATTCTCCCGATAAGATCATTTGGCTTTTTTTTTATCCAAACATTTTTTTATATTCTTAAACATTTAAAAAATAACATCATTAAAAAATATTTCTTTAATCGTTAAATAAAAAAAATAAAATCCATTATCGATAGCATTTATATTCATCAGGATGCCTAGCATTATTCAATAAAGAAAAAATATGACTCAATCATTCACCAAAATCGAAACTAATTATTGTGATGCTTGACAATACACCATGTTAAAGTTTGTTGATTTCTTTTATTTAGTTTCTTCTCCATAGAGTTATGTGCATTGCCCTTTTGTGGCCATATATATTCATCATAATCCTCAATATATAAATATATATGAAGAAAGTCATCCTTCTTGCGGTCCTGGTCACTAACATTATGCTTTATTAGTAGGAACAGGCTAGAGATAATGATATTTCATAAGAATCATTGCATCATTATCTATTCATTCAAAGGCCAGTATTTGAAAGATGAACATATCATCAACAGGAGTTTTTTATTCCAGGTCGACTATCACAACAAGCAAGCACAAACCCTTTTTTTACCAACTTGTTCCAATATTATCATTTGTCAATTTCAAAACCCACTTCAATTTTAACTGTGATCAAATCCTTCTCATGGCTATCATAAGCCAAATGGCATAGATTAAAGTCCGTGGAATAACACACTCATTCTTGCTTAAAAAAAAAAAAAAAATACTACTCATCATTTTTTTAACTCTCTCTTAATTCTATCATATTCTAAGATAACGTAAAATAATAAATAGTTTTCAATTATATTAATGTCATGTCGGACAGTTATAGTTAAAATACTGATGAATTGTGATATTCTATATGATAAGGATAAGGGTAGGTGATGAATGAGATTTCACATTGCTTTGAAATGAAAAGTTTTTATTTTTTATAAGGTTTCAATGAAACTCTAGTTGTATCATTGACTAATCTTTTTGAAGTATACGTCATGTGATTTAGACCTCTCATTGGAGCATTACATGATGATGGTGTAATAGTTCCAAACATTCTCATGAATCCAATATAGAATGATATATATATTTCGCTTAACAAGATCATTGGTGAGGTTTTTAATTTATTGATCGAGGACAGAATAACTATGATTGGAAGATGTTCTACTCACCTTTTTTTTTAATTTTTTTTTTATAAAAAAAAAATCATATTTTTCTGCATATTTTATAGTAATGAGTGTACCAACTATATGATGTTATGCTAGAAATACTCACACGCACCCAAATCTTCGTTGGAGTGCGTTTATTCTTCCATGCGGTTGGAATTGATTCTTCCACGTTGGCTTTTCTTGATCTTTTACCTCTTTCTCAGAGCTTTTAAGATAAAATAAAAATTGAAAATAAAAGTGCATGGCAAAAGCCATAAAGCTCTTTAGAATGGTGAAAAAAGCAAAAGGGGTGAGGGGGCAGTACCCGTGCCATACACTTTTATCAGCTTTTGGGACCCCCATGATATGTGTGTGTCTGTGTGCAGAGTGCAGTCAGTACAGAAACTATGCCATTTCGAGAGCCCATAGCTGGATCAGCTGTTCTTTTTTTTATGGGATTTTCACCTTGCTTGCTGCTTTGGTACCGTTTACACCCACTCCAGGTAGGGCATGAGCGTGATTGCTGGAGATGGGCCTGCACTGCTGAATATACAGCATGGAAATACTGTGTTGGTGTAGGTATTAAACTGTGCAAGTTTTCTCTTTAAAAAAAAAAAAAAAAGGAAGTTGCACTACTTGAAACTGAAAATAACATTTCTTTTGTTATTTACAAGCAATAATATATATATTTCTATTTACTTTTATCCGTAGAAAAAAGGAGAATAAATTTTCTATTATTTATTTTTTTAATATTGTATTCCATTTCAATTATTAAATGAATTGATGCATCAACATATTCTTGTTATGAGACTAAGGCCTAGTTTTGTTACATAGTTCAATCTATTTAATCTCATCTTATATAATTATTATAATTTTTTCGAATTCTAACATAAAATATAATAAATAATTTAATTTTTTTAAATCTTAAAATAAAAATTATATTAAAAAATTAAATTCTAACAATATTTCTTTGTGAGAAATTATTTGTATGGTTCGGGAATGTGTCACTATTGCACAAATTCTTTGAGAAAAAGTGAATCCTATAAAAAGTCTTTTTCATAATGGATTCTATTTTTCTTTTAAAGGTTGTGCAAATTGTTTGCATATCCTAAACATGTAGACAACAATACTCATTTGGGTAGTACTAGTGGGTCGCCCAGCTTTGACAATTGGCATACCCACTAGTATAAATTTTACCTTTTTTTTCTTTTTTTCTTTATATTTTTTAACATATTTAAATATTTTTAAAAAATATATATACACTAATAGTCACTTTCTTAATCAATAAATAAAAAAAAAAATTAAATGCATGAGCGGTCAAAATGAGATAGTAAAATGAGATGGCATAGTAATATCATTCTACTCATTTTTCATTATTATTGCACCCACTTCAATGGCTTTTTAGGTTCAAAAACCAAGTTTGCAAATAGATTTTTTTCTAGACTTCTCCATTTTATAGTCCTGTCTCATATGGCACAAAACAATTGTATCCCATATACACTTTATTTCAGTACATGCTACATTTTCACGTAAGAAAAATATTTTAATTATAAAAATAATCATATAAAAATAAATTTATAAATTGACGTGGTTTGATATGGTACAATAAATTATAAAATTATTTTATTATAAAGTAAATCTATAGCACTGGAATGTAATAATCTCATAACACTCCAACATCTTTCTTATATATAGTTTTCATTTGTTAAATTTAGACCAAATCCCTCAAAAAATGAGCTCCACTAAAGTAGTTGGTCACATTTACATTTAGCTAGATGTCATGTGACACGCACCATTATATAAAAAACACAAAAGTAATATATATCTCCCTTTCTTTCATATTTTTTTATTTATTGCTTTTCATTTTTATACACATGATTTTTATTTCTTGGTCTCAAATACTACTTTCGGCTCTCTCTTTTCCTACCATTTAAAAGTCATTTGCTAAAAATATACAACCATACAAAAAGAAATAGGAAAAAACTATTTTACCTTCCAAGTTGTATCGCTCTACTTGATTGACCACTCGGTAAAAAAAATAAAATTATTTTTTATTTACTTAATAATTAAGGACGTGATTTTATAAGTGTATTTTTTTATTTTTTTAAATATATTAAAAAAATGTGAAAAAAAAATTATAAAAAAAACTAACAGTCAAAATAAGCGGACGACTCAGAGAAATAATAAATAAATTGTAGAGAAAGAATAAAGAAAGTATTTATTCAAAACAAAAAAGTAAATTGATTTTCTCCTAGAAATTATTTATCATAAATCATTAACCTATTGGTTTTTTCCTTTCCTTTGCTCTCTCCTTGTAAGCAGTAGGAGTACAGCAGAATTTCCTGTTTGATTTGATTTTGCCTTCGCCTGTAAATCATCATGCTTGCAAGTTGGACAAGCACTAACGAATGGATAGCGTGGAGAATTGGGTACGTAACTTCGTCTCTATTTTATACTGTATTTCCGAGCAAAACAGAGTACTTGACAACACAATCATAAAAAAAAAACCGCAGAAAGTAAAGCTTGGGTTGACAGATGAAGACGAGGAGGACACTGTGCTGTGCATGGTCGAATCTTCACTTGAGTAAGATGCTCTTTTCTTGTTTTCAGGACTGACCATGTGCAGATTGCCTTGAAGATATTGAGTTTGAGAAAGAGTTGGGTTATTAAGCATACAAAAATGGTGCTTCTTGTTGATGAATAATTTTACGTTGTATGTAAATAAGATCTTGGATATGTTTATAAGAAATAAGCAATTATTTCTTATAAAACCAGTTTTATGAGATGAGTTAGGTTCATGAATTTCTTCGTAATATCAAAATGGCAGGTATGAGTTGGAGTCCATTGTGATTTGAGTTTACAACAAAACGCAGAATTTTGTCGTCTTCAGTCATACTTGTTAACGTTGGATATTCCAAGTAGTTTTATATGTCTACTACTTAAATGAACAGCAACATATGTGATTAGGAATGACCTGATCAAAGAATATCCAATCTTTATGTATATGCTATTTCACAACCAAGTGAACATGGTAAAGCATAAAGGAGTATGAAATCATTCTCTAACCTTCAATTTCTCACTGTATAAACCCTGGAACTGCAGCTTAATCAGTGAGAACTTGAACACCTAGTACAATACTTAATGCACATTCACTTTCAAAGTAAATTTTAGCAAACAGACACAGATTTTGTAGACATGATTGGGTCCCAGACAACCCTAAAGTTGCAATCAGGATCTCCAAAATCATATCAAAATGATATTGAGCTTAATCTTTACTCCAATTTACATCCTGTTGAGTTTGGGAAAGAATAAAGTTGCATCCAAGATCCCACAATGATGTCCAAATCATTATGAAAGTCTTGGTATTTTCGTACCACTTTCTCTAGTCTTTTGATTCCACTTCACTGATTGTGTTCAAACCAGATTCTAAATCTGTGGTTTAGGCTTGTAATCTCTAAAGCATGACTAATGATTGAGGCATAAGGAAATGGCTAATGTAATCTCTCTGCCCATCCATTTGTCTGTACCCAATTGGCCAGATGGAGGTGGGACTCCCATACTAGTACTGATGCATGAATATATGTCTGAGATGGCTCAAAACCTTTAAGGCCTAACACCAATTTGTTGTTCATGCCTTTTTTTTTCTGTTGTTTTCCTCGTGTTTTTATAACATACCAAGATAAAGCATATCACTAAACTCAAAACACAGTTCAAGCCACAGACGGCGATGGCCTTGTCGCTTGTCTTCTCGAGTTGTGAAATTTGCACGCTCCTCCCATACTGTCTGATCAAATTTTTTTAACAATTCGACCGGAAATCCAGACCGTATCCCGATGCCATTAGAATAGTGTTTTTTCAAGACCTGATTAAGAACACAACTGTTTTGATGTATACTCAGATGTTCTCAAACTATTTCATTACTATTCACATATATTTTTATTCTTAATATTCAAACGAGCACTCGGTATCTAAAATTAGAACCAAAAGAGTAACAAATGAGCCTCAACAATGGATGCCATCAAGGTAAGACTGGTAATCAGGATTCAAGCAAATGGACAGATTGATCACCATGGCTCACTGCTTCAAGTTCAAGTCATTGAGATGGGAGGCCTAAGATTGATTCCTAATAGAAAAATTAATTGGGGCTTTTGTACTACTACTACTTAAACAGTGAAGTGCTGGCCCAAGAGATAACAGATCTCCTGAATAGCTTTATGATCCCATCTGATCCTTTGGAGCCCCCTGCAGTCCATCCTTCTCCCCCTTTCTAGCCTCCCCTTCTTTTCTCAGTTTGATTCATTTTGTGGAAGACCTATATCCCTTACTGGGTCCCTTTGTTGGTGGGCAAACACATCACTTATCGAAGACTGTTTATGCCTAGAGAAATGCTTTAGCCATATAGAGTGATTACATAAATGTAAATTTACAACTTAATGTGGTTTGATGTGATATGTCAGATTATAAAATTATTTTTATTATAAAATAAATCAAACAGATCACATGAAACTACGTCAATTTATAAATTTACTTTTTATGTATTATTTTATATCTATAATCCTTCTTTTTTATCCACTTGAAAGTTGAAAGTGAAGTTCTAGAAAAAAAAAATGCATGGAAGTGTTCCAATGTTGATGGGCCCCTACCAATCAATAAGTAACCTTTCAAATGCAAACAAACTAAAGCAAGAAAAAGCCAAGATTGATATGGATAGATCCCCCTAGACCTAGCTTAGCTTGTTTTTAGTGTTTTATGGTGGATGTGGAAAAGAAGTCCAATTTCTGCATTGCTGACTCCTGAGAGCTTCTGTATTGAGTGTGAATTCATGGGTTGCAGCTGTATGAAAAGGACACATGAGAGGAAAAGTTAGGCCCACGCCCTTCCCTTTCAGCAACTGAATCCCACGACCTCCATACATCCCAATCAATTGCTACGTTTTGCATGCAAAAGCTAGCTGCAGTCCAAGGACAATAGGACAATTTCAACTTATTTCCCTTTAATTCTATTCAAAATCAGAGTAACGCTAAAGTGTTTAAATTTTATGTATTTTTTTTTTTAAAAAATAAGATTTATTATTAAAAAAAATTTATTTTTTTCACACAAAATCCATATTTTCAGTACTTTATTCAAAAATAGTCCACAAAATTTATATTTTAAGACTGTATAAATCAATTTTTTTTAAAGTTTGTTATTTCACTAAAATTTATTATGTATATTTAGATTGAGAAATATACTCTTATCCATGTTGCGTACATGGTTCTTATGCTCAAATTATTAAAATATATGAAAAATATATTCTCGTTAAAATTAGAGAATGATAAATGACACCACACAATTGAATGGTAATCGGATGATAAAGAATAATAATATACGTTGTAATATTTGAGTAATTTATGAAATATGACATGAAAATTTGTCTATAATTTAGATAATATATTATAAAAGGGACGATGGATGAAAGGAATTTTATACTCTTATCTTTGGTACGACTCTTTCTTCTTTCCCTTTCTTCTTTCTTTCTAACCTCATTTATATATCAGAAATTATTTGTACAGTTTTTGTGTGTAAGTCTCGTACAATCTCTTTAAAAAAAAATAGATAAATACAAGACTCACATGTACATGATTCTTGCACGTCATAAGACTGTATTTTTTGTCATGATCTTTTAAATCAATTGGCAACACTTTAATTTTTTACTAAGAGAACCAATGATTGAATTCTCCCTCTCCATGGTCGGAACTGAAAAATCTAATTTGGGGGGCTAAGTTAAGAAAAAATAATTTTGGAGGGCTAATACTAATTTTCCTATAATCTATTTTATAAAAACACATTCTAAAACCTAATTTCCATCAAATTGGCCCCCTCAAACCTTAAGGTAGTTCCTGCCCCTTCTACATGTATAAAAAAAAAAACTGTATTTAATATTATTTTTTATATATTTATCAGATAAAACAAAAAAGGCACTCGATCAGACATTTGAACGGGAAAAAAAAAAAGGTACCGAAACAGAAGGAAAAGGCAGCCTGAAATTCTTCGCGTATGGCTCCTTTTGTAATTCATGCCAAGAGCATGATTGGAGTTGGACAAACTCCAAGAACAGGCACGTCAAAATGGTTCCAGCAAAAATTGGAGCCTTTTTAGTGGCCACTCCCTTTTGATTGACTATAAAAACTGAATTGAGAATATAAATTTATATATATATATATATATATATGGTCTCATATATTACCAAATTCCCCAATTTATGTGGATATGCAACTCAAAAACAAGATTATGGTCATTTTTCTTTTCTTACTCCAATGTTTCCAATTTTAAAAATACATTGGGGCGATTTGATAATATATGATAAAAATGATATTTACAGTCTTAAGATATGTAAGTCATGCGCACTCTTATTAAAAAATAAGTACATGAAAAAATTATTTTTTTAACAATGAATACCACTTTTTTAAGAGAGTGCACATAGATTACATACTGTATAACTATATTTAACATTACTCATATATGATATCATAATGACCAAATGGTTGGTTACTCAGATGATAAGAAAAAATGGAATTCATTACTTTATAAAGTTAGAAAATGGACTAAACAAATGCATAATTTTATATGCATGTCATTGCTCTCCCTTGAGCACTAGCATTGGACTCATCAAATTCATCTTTAAATTTTGATGAAAAGTATTTGTTTTTCATATATTTAAAACTTCCTTATTCATAACTCCGCAATGAATTAATTATTGAATTCATTAAAATAATAATATAATATTATTTTTTTAATAATAATTTTTTTTCATATTTTATAATTACACAAATCATATGTTAATTAATAATTTAATTTGATTCTTACATTATTATTACAAGACGGTTGGAGATTAAACATGAATAAAAAAAATCATTGGAGATTAAAAGTGAATAAAAAATAGATTTGATAAATGAACAGTAGCCCTTCAAATTTGAAGAAACATATCTATTTACTATAGCTCAAAGTTTCACACTTATCTCTTTGGTTAATCCAATGCAGCTCTCTTTTGATGAAATTCATCATATTTTATATTTAGCTAGGTTTTTGATGAAGCCAATACCAATGCTCAATAAGTTAAAAAGTACTATATTTTTTAATTTTTCCAAATAGAGCACAATACATAGATACGATATTATGGTATATTTAAGTGTGGTTTGGATAATAAGATGAGATTAGATCATTTTAGATGAAAGTTAAATAAAATATTGTTAGAATATTATTTTTTAATAATATTATTATTTTGAGATTTGAAAAAATTGAACTGTTTATTATATTTTATATATGAATTAGATAAAGTTATAATAATGAGATAAAATGATATGAAGCATTTTCAATATCCAAATGGAGTCTTAGTGCAAAAGACTGTACTGGAAAATACTGAGCATTGGCATTGGATTAGCCAAATACCTTTTCATTTTCAAATTTAGCTAATATCATCTATATTTGCTCCGCATTGAATTAGCTAAATTGTTTTCATCCAAACTATAAGTTATAGTAAATCAATTCTTCTTTTTAAATATGAAAAGAACTATAGCAAATCTAAAAGTATTTTTTGAGATTATTATATTATAGATATGAGATTTTTATTCATATGAAATTTTATCATCTATATACACGTGAGATTATTATATTATAGATTGTTAGATTGTGAAAATAAAAATGAATATGATTTGTTGGAGGTTATTGAAGATTATGAAAATAAAATAAAAATTAATTAAAAATAATAATAATAAAAAATAATATTTTATTATTCTAGAGAGTGTGATGATTAATCTAATATAGATTTCAAGTTTTGAATGATTAATTAAAGGTGAAAAAATTACATATTAATCAAAATTTAAAAAATAAGATGACCAATTCCATACTAATGCTCAAAACATGTCCTCTTCATCCATTCCTTTTATTCCCCCAATGTCACTGTGTTCTTTTCAGATGTGTGTAGTGGGTGCTGAGTCCTTGCCCAAGAGGATGCCATTATATATGAATAATTTAACATGCAGCTAGCTAAACAAGAATACAACACAGAGTTGGCAATCTTAGCTATAGCTTTTATCATAATTATATATATATATAGCTATATGTTAAAAATAAATATATTAAAAACAAGAAAAAAAAAAGTTATGGTAGAAAATTTTTTTATTCACATGAATCCAAATTTATTTTGTATTTTAGGGAGACATTGCTTGTGATCTTTTTCTAATCTGATAAACTTTTATATGTTTATAATGCTTAATAATGACAAACCATTTTCTTATGGTTTCTTTTTATTTTTTTCCCTATTTACAGCAGAAGGAGATTCCAATGGTGTTTATAAATTAGTACCTACTCCTCCCCCAAAAAACTTGCAGATATTGAGAAAACTTGCAAGTTCTTGTTTGACTCAAAAACAAAGTTTTATATCTTGTAACCTCCCCTTTCATATGGACACATGTCCCCTTTATTTTATATATATATTTATATATTTGAATAATGATATTATATCTTTAAATTTATACAAACATAGAAAGGTAGAGGAAATCTAGGGTTTTAGTTTTCCTGTTTGTGTTTTCGAGCGCTATTTTATTTTGAAATACAAAATTTAATTTTATGGTGTCACATCAAATGGATAAAGTGAGTGGTATAAATTATAAGGCATAGTAGCATTACTCGTATATATTATATTCATTAATTTTCTAGGCTAAAATATCATTGTATACTATGAAATTTTATTTAAATAATTGACATATAAACTCGATTAAAATGCATTTATATTAATATGTGATTAAGCTATAAAATTTAAAATAAAAATAACATTAATAAAAAAAACATTGACATAGGGAAGCATTGTGCCCAAGTTTACTAGCTTTATCCGTATAGTTTGTTTTATATGGAGAAGTGCATAAGGTAGTAAAGGCAAAAATATAGATATATAGTGATTCTAATGGGTCAATTATTACTTTATTTTATTAATTTGATAGCCTTGGCACATTTGGAGCATACCTCCATGACAATGCATTACACGATGCTTTAGAGGCAAATAACATAATAGGATCCACATGTACTCTTCTTAATTGGCCACTTTAATCTATTCCTCAAATACTATATATATATATATATATATATGAATAATTCTACTGATGATCCCTATACCATATATATTTTTTATTTTTTTATTTTTTTTCTTATATGTGGTGTAGAGATGATGAGAAGAAAATTTCAATTAATTTAATACAAAACTAAAAAATAAAAATAAAATAACAGTGGATTGTGGTGTAGGCAAATGCATAGAAGGACCATACATATATATAAATATATATATATATATATATTTATATTGTATAGTACGTGCATTCCAAGGCATGAAATCATAGTCGAGGTTTACAAGTGGGTCTTTCAATAAGACTTGTATATATCTTTATTGTGAGTAGGATATGATTGTGATTTCTTATAATTTTATGTCTTTAATACATTTTATAATTAGCAGACTTTAAAATATTTAATGTTCATCCTATAAATAAATAGCATCTAACATATGTTGAATACATTTCTCTTTAATTTATAGAACTATAATAAAAAATTATGATAAATTTTTGTATTAATATATGTACGCCTTCGCGCGCGTGCATATACATATATATATATATATATATATATATTATTGTTAGAAACAGTTTTAAGATGTGCAACTAGTCAACTACCGCACATTCTTTCCAAAAAAGTAAGATTTATTATTATAAAACTAATTTTGTTTATGTAAATCTCAAATTTATCAACATTTTATAAAAGAAGCGTGCGAGACTTGTATACAAAATATCATTTCTCATATATATATATATATTAATTAGAAGAAAATAACAACGTTACTAACAATCTAGGTAATAATCTTTCACATAGTCCTAGACACAACTAGGGTATTACCTAAAAATTTGTTGAAGATTCCCTATGTCTAGGTCACATTATGCATTACTATTTATATATTCTCTAGTAATTATCTTTCCAGCTGTACGTCTTCAGATTATAGCCAAAATCCATGAAGTTAGCTGCATATGTTCCTTAGATTATATGAAGTTTTGTAATTAGTCTATGATCACGACTCTCAAATGTAAAAATGATGGAATATTTGTTTTATTTAACAGCTTTAAATTAGAAGTACTAACTTTTCTTTTAGAAATTATTACACTTGAGAATTTCAAGTTGAGTAATAAATAAGAAAATTCTTATTCTCAAGTCAGTGTGTAAAGCACACACAGATAAAATGCTTATATGGAATAATTTGATTTGGAAAAAAAAATTTAAAATTTAAGTATTACAAATCAAATCTTACTATTTAAATAATGTACTATAGACCATCTAATAATAGAGTAAATCGGTAAATAAACATATAATTTATTACTAAACATGATAAAATGCAGCAATACGATCATCTTACGTTTGACTTCAACATGTCTTGCTGTCTTCTATCAACTGCATATTTATTATTTACAGCCATTTTACCCCCCACACCACTTTCTGCAGACAGCAAACCCAAATTCTCGTACATACTCGGTGCATCAAACCCTTAGCAGACAATTTTCTTTTCTGTTTTATTTGGCATTGCATCAAGTTTAATACTTTGGTATTATCAAAGGCTGAGACGTTTGGATTCGAAGATGATTTGAGATGACTTGAGATGAGCTGAGATGAGTTGAGATAGATTATGAATAGTAATGAGATGAGTTGTGAATAGTAGTGAGATTTGTGAGTTAAAGTTGTTGAATAATAATGAATAGTAGTGAGATGAGTTGAGATGAGCTGAGATGACTTGCGAATCCAAACGTATCCTTAATGTTAATTGAATTATGTCTAAATGATTTGACATATATCGAGTCTTCGATTTGGATTTGAATTTGAATATGGATTTAACTTAAAAAATTTTGTATCATTTGCTTAAGTATTTATCAGATTTTCTAGTGAATTTGAGATTTAAACTACGGATCAAACTCGACTTAAGAGAATATTTCTTACTCGATTTCAACTATAGAATGATATTGAGAAATGATTTGTATAAATTTTATACAAGTTCTTGTAAAAAAGTAAATCATGTCTTTAAAAAGTGTGAAAAAAATTATTTTTTATTAATAAAATTCATTTTTTTACAAAAACAAATTTATAAAAAATTTATATCTAGCAGTTATGGTCATGCTCGAATAATCGAATATAAAAGTCACTTCTGATTGATCCCTTTTACCTTTTTATCATAAAAATTCAAAAAAAAATAAAAGAGAGAGTTTAGTAAAAAATAAAAGTAGCTTTTTACTGACAAACAAAAAAGTAATAGAGAGATATAGCCACAGATCTCGATAAACCAATGGAGACAAAAGGCAATAATAATAATAATAATAATAATAATGTAAAACAAATAAAGGGTTTGAAACCACAATCGAAAAGCAAACAGATCTGATTGTATTAATGCTGCAGCACTGGCAGAAGCATAGTCCTTTCTATCTTTAATCATAGCTTATTTGGTGTCTTTCCTAGTAAGTCCACCCAACTTGAATTCTAGATGCCCCAAAAAAGGGAAAAAATAAATAAATGTTTTTACAATTATTTATTCCTAAATTCTACTCTTCATATGTATATTCATGTTCATGATTCTAATAATGATGCCTCGCACTATATACCGCAAGTAAATTGTTAACACGAGTTTAAAATCAAGTTGACTTTGTTCCACATGTAAATCTTTATCTAGTCAAGCATTTCAAGAAAGAATTATAACAATTTTTTTTTTTTTATAGAAAAAGTAAAGAAATTAAAGTGTTAAAACATACAAATAGGGAATGGATCCTACGAGACCTACGCCTAATGTAGAAAGAAAAATATTATAGATACAAAAAGATTTTACAAAAAAATCTCACATATTGATGTAGCACACATTGATATGGCGCCACGTCTCCCTCCCTCTTTTTTTTTAATCCTCTCACTCTCTTGTGCGTCTCCCCTCGCCTCCTTCTTTTTTTCCTCTCTGTCTCCGCCTTCTTCGTGCCCGTCATGGTGGTAGGGGACCACCTCAGGGTCGAACGACCTATTGGCAAGCTCACGACGCTTGCATGTCCTCACCGGACGATGCCGCTTGGATTGCCAATGGCTTCTGCAGGCTCTGAGGTGGTCCCCAATCACCATGGCAAGCATAGGGAGGGCGGAGACAGAGAGTGAAAGGGAGAGGAGGGGAGGGGAGGGGAGGGGAGGGGAGACGCACGGGAGAGGGGGAGAAAAAAAAAAGGGAAAAAAAAAAAGGAGGGGGGAGAAGTGGCACATTGTGAGTGTGCCACGTTAGTATGTGAGATTCATTTATGTCTGTAGCAATTTCATGTAGAAAACAATAATGAAAAGTACTACAATTACAAAAATATTTCATAAAAATAAAGATGCAAATTGATGCAACTTTATGTAATATGATTTTTTATATATATGGAGTTTGATTAAATGAAGAGCTAATAATATCGATCATGTCTAGGAGCTATTTAAATTTTGAAAAAAAAAAAGATTATTTATATTATATCTTATATAACTTTATCTACAACTTTTCATAAACAAATGTTGAGTTATTATAAATATCTTTATATATAAATATATAAATATATTCATAAGGATTTAAACAACCCGCATATATATATATGTATATATATATCATGAACATTATTTCTTCTTATCTTTTCAAATATGCAAGATGTTCTCGTTACAAAGTTAAAGATAATATTAGAAAAATTATAAATACCAACTTATTTAAGTTTTATTTGGATATATGTGAATTGAGTCAAATTTTATTGAGCTGAATTGAATTCTTTATAAATAATAATGAGTTAAGATGATTAAATGAATTTTATGAGACCCACCTAATCAATTGATCCATTTGTTGAATAAAAGTAAACTGTTTTTAGCGATGTTAAGTTGGACAATGAATATGAGCATGAAGCTATAATATTTAACCCTTCTCATTTTGAGTATTAGCAATGAGAACTTTGTACGAATGCATCTATCTCTACTTTTGTAATTTTTATTTAATTTTAATGTATCTTTATTTAAAAATAATAATAATAAAAATAATACTAAAAGACGAAACTCTAAAAAACAAAAGATAAAAAAATAAAGATTAGAAAAAAGGAAAATAAATTAGGAAATAAATTTTTATTTTTTAATATTATTATTATTTTAAAATTAGAAAAAGTTAAATTTTTTATTATATTTTATGTAAAAATTTGTAAAAAATATAATAATGAGATGATATGAGTTGAGAGCCCCTCTCAATTCAAACCGAGCCTTAAAGTCTTGTTTATTTTCACAACTATTCTAAACTCATCTCATCTAATTATTATAACTTTTTTAAATCTTTATATAAAATAAAATAAATAATTCAATTTTTTAAAATTTTAAAATTAAAATAATATTAAAATAATATATCTTAATAATATTTTATTTAATTTTTAATTTTAATCTTAACTTCATTTTATTTTATTTCATTTACGAAGCAAAACACGCGTCAAAAGTATAACGGAAAAACAACCACCCTCCCTCCGAAAACACGTGTAAGAACTACATTAAAGTTGGCAAATAGATACCTCTGGCCCGCTGCAGGGCTGGCGAGTTGAGTGGCCACGGACGACCTTAATCCACGCATGTATCATTTTATATATATATATATATATATATGATTTCCTATATAATTATATTTTAAATTAAGAGTATTATTATTTTTATAAAAAAAAATACATATCATTTAATCAATGGTTGTCTAAAAGACTTTTGGTGAAAAGAGTCCAATGTATATAATTTTTTATTTCTTTTTAATGTTATTTTAGGAGATACTCCACGCCTTGTTAGCATTGGAAAATTTTACCACTTTTTTAAATTTAATTAAATAAACTAAATTGAACATACCATATTTTAATTGTATTTTCTTAACTTAGCAAATATTATCTAAAATAAAATTTATAGAACATTACATTTTATTTCCAAGTGTAAGTTTGACACTTTGAGACAATCTTTAGGTTTTGTTTGGATACTAGGATGAGATGTGATGATTTTAAATGAGGTGAATAAAATATTGTTAGAATATTATTTTTTTAATATTATTATTATTTTAAGATTTGAAAAAGTTAAATTATTTATTATATTTTATATAAGAATTTTATAAAATTATAATAATGAGATGAGATGAGTTAAAAATATTTATGTATTCAAACAAAACCTTAATAATACCTTGTTCTTCGCTTTAAATGATGTCATTATTAATAAAAAAATATTGATGTGATATGCATATTATTAAAATGAGATGAGATAAGTTAAAAATATTTATATACATATTATTAAATGGATAATCACTTCAAATATGGGGTATCAAATATAATTAAAATGAAAAATAAAAAATATTATTCTCATTCTTATTATTAAGAAATATGTTATTATTTATTTTAAATTTTATTATTTTGATATATTTAAGTGAATATTATTCAAGTGGTTAATAATATAGCCAAATGTGTATGGTAGTAAATAAGCAAGATTTAGGTCTGAGAGTTGAGATTAATTAAATAAAATATTATTTTTTAATATTATTATTATTTAAGTTTTAAAAAAAATTAAATTATTTATTATATTTTGTATGAAAATTTTAAAAAATTATAATAATGAGATGAAATAAATTGAGATCACTTTTCAATCAAAACAAAGCCTTAAGATAAAAAATATATATATTATCTTCGTTTAGATAATAAATTCTAAAGAGCTACTATGATGCATGAGTGGTACCCTTCGAAGTAATCGCTTGGTCAAATTGATCCTTTTTTTTAAAATTTTTTTTATTATTATTTTAAATTTTTTTTTTAAATATATTAATAATTATTAAGTAAAAAAAATTATAAAATATAAAATATCGAGAGAATAAGTTAAAGGGATAAAGTAGCATTTTTTAATTCAAAAATAAATATTGCGTACTGCCAAAGAAAAGGTTTCGCCGCTTCCGTTGTGAACGATTACACATCATTGCAGAATCCGTTCCTTCCTGAGCTATTTTTAACCAAAACACGCCTACCCTCACATTTTGCTCCCCTATAGGCTATAAATACCCTCTTTCCGTTCCCTTCTCTCCTTCACTCACAACCTTGCGCCTCCCTTTCTCCGTCGTCTTTTCCTGCATCCATACTCCCATTGTGGTTTCAATTATAAGAAAAACAAGTTTTAGAGCGATTCGTTCGGTTTTCCCATCAACCGATTAATCCAAAGGAAAAGTGAGTGTTTTCAATCTGTTTTTTTTTTTTTTGGCTTACATAGCGCTTCTTTGTTCATTTTATGTTTCTTGTGCTTTCGTTGTTATCTGCATGTACGGTTGTTTATTTGGAATCGTTGATCTGGGTATTGAGGATTTACCTCTCCAGTGATCTGAAAGTTATAGTATTGATGCTTTTTCTGCAACAAATATTTGTGGGGTTTGCTGTATATGTTCTCGATTTTATGTGTTTTGGAGGAAAAAATGGTTGAAATCTTGATGGATGTTATTGATTTCAGAAGCGTGGATGTTTTAATGGAGACCAAAGGTGGGAAGAAGAAGTCTAGTAGTAGTAGTGGCTCCAAACAGTACGAAGCTCCCCTTGGCTACATCATTGAAGACGTTCGTCCCAACGGTGGCATCGAGAAGTTCAGATCTGCTGCTTACTCCAACGTAAGATCACTCTTCTCAATCCCATTACCAGCTTCCTCTGATATTCATTCATTTTGCTAATTATTTTTTGGGTGATTTTGTATGCAGTGCTTGAGGAAGCCATCCTGATACGTTTCCAGAAATGCCTCCTTCGATAGACTAGATTTCCATTTCCCAAATCCTCTCCTTTCTCCCGTTTTTCTCTAATTTGCATAACAAAATCAATAATCTGTTGTTGTAAAACGAAACCCAGAAAACAGAGTCTGTTTCGTTCTCTCCTTTGTTGATTAGTTTTCAGTGATATCAGAAAAAAAATCCTATCAAGCAATGACCACCGACCGTCAGCCACCACCACCACCGCCTTCACCAATCGGGTTCGAAGGCTTCGAGAAGAGGCTCGAGGTGGCATTCTCGGAGCCACCCATTTTCAAGGACCCAGAGGGGCTCGGTCTCCGAGCCCTGACTCGACCCCAGCTCGACTCCATTCTCGAGCCAGCTAGCTGCACCATCGTGTCCCAACTCTCTAACTCTGAGTTCGATTCCTACGTTCTCTCCGAGTCCAGCCTCTTCGTCTATCCATTCAAAATCGTTCTCAAGACATGTGGGACCACCAAGCTGCTCTTGTCTGTCGCACCGATTCTCCGACTTGCCGAGTCTCTCTCGCTCGCCGTCAACTCCGTTAAATACTCTCGGGGAAGCTTCATTTTTCCAAATTACCAACCTGCCCCTCACCGGAGCTTCGGCGAAGAAGTCGCCGTGTTGAACGAGTTCTTCGGGCATATGCACGGTAAGGCCTTTGTGATCGGCGATCCCAGCGCCCCAAATCGTAACTGGTACATTTACTCGGCGATTAAGGAGGGTGAGAAATCGGTGACGGCTAATCGGACGAACGAGATCACTCTTGAGATGTGCATGACCGGTTTGGACCGCGAGAAGGCGGCCGTATTTTTCAAGAAATCGGACTATGTGGCTCGTGAAATGACCAAATTGTCCGGGATATCAGAGATCATTCCTTCGCACGTGATCTGTGACTTTGATTTTGACCCGTGCGGGTACTCGATGAATGGGATCGACGGTCTAGCATACTCGACGGTGCACGTGACCCCAGAGGACGGCTTCAGTTACGCGAGCTACGAGGCCTTGGGGTTCGACCCGGAGTCGATCCGGTTCGAGCCACTAGTGAAGAGGGTGCTGAGCTGTTTCGGACCTACCGAGTTCTCCGTTGCGGTCACATGCCGCGGAGGTTGGGTCCATCAATGGGCGGTAGCCGACGTGGAGGGATACACGTGTAACAGTTTGGTGAAACAGGAGCTTCCAGGTGGGGGGACCGTAGTGTACCTGTCGTACTCGGCGAAGGCCAAGGGTGTGTGTGCCCCGCGCACACCTTGCGCACCTACCAAGGCTGTCATGCAGTGCTGGAAGGAGGCGGTGGCGGTGACGGATGAAGTGGAGGTCATGGCGTGTCCTTGGATTTCATCAGCGTAGGCCAGCCAGCCAGCCAGCCAATCAGAGTGACCGGTTGTCAGTCTCATCGGTCACTGACAGTCAGTTTGTTGAGTGGCGTTTTGGTGATTATGTTGGGTTGCTAATGTTGGCATTTTGGCTATTATATGGTTATTTTGTTATTTTGTTTTGTTTTGTTTTTTTTTTTAATTTAGTCGTGTAATGGGTCTTTGGTCTAAGATTTGGAATAAATTGAGGTTTGGGTATGGTCGCTGTTGTTTTGTGGGGTCATCATTGCAATGGACTTTTAAGAACAATCTTGTTTTGTTTTCATGTTTTAAAAGGATTCCAACAAATATGGGAAGTATTGGATAGAAAAATTATTTTAAGAATGCTATTGCATCTTCTGCAAAATAATTATATAAAAATAATTTAACATGATTTTATCTAATTTAACAAATACGTCAAATCTTAAGTCAGTTTGTGATATTATTTTTATATAATTATTTTATGATTAGAGTATTTTTCTTATTTTAATTTATCTTATTTTATTTTATTATTATAATTTTTTAAATTTTTATATAAAATATAATAAATAATTTTATTTTTTTAATATTTAAAATAATAATAATATTAAAAAATAATATTTAATTTAATTTTCACATTTCAACTCATCTATCCAAACCACTTATATTGATGTTACATTTATAGGTTTGTTTGTATATTGCACGGGGACATAAGTGCCGTAGATCATGTCTGTTTTGGTCAACATGCATGCAATAACGTGGGGATGGAAATGATGGACAAATTTCTATAGGAATTTTCTTGCCCATTTAAAGAGATTGTGGAAAACTCCAAGTCTCGTTCACGTGAATAAAGAAAATTTAGATGAAGAAGTTGGAAAATGTAGATTATTTTCCCAACTTTGGTCAATCTAACATCTTGATTGGCTGATTGAGTCATCAAATGTATACCATGTGTGAGCTGCATGGCATGACATGGCTAAGGTCAGATTGAATATTCAATTTTATCAAGTTTCGAAGAAATTAAGAGATGCTTTGGATTGGAAGGGAGACTTTGAAAATGGAATAAATACAACAATCAAATAGGAGTTGTTGGTGCAATGAAAACAAAATGTGAAAATACTCGTACTACCTTAATATTATTATAAGGTCAAGAAAGCCAAGATCCTTTGGATCAATTGGTAACATCTCAATTTTTTACTAAAATAATCAATGACTAAATCTCCGCTTTCCCATGTAAAAAAAGAAAAGAAAATGTGATCAAGAAAGTGATTTATGCACCGGAAAAGAGACTAAAATATATTGTACAAAAAATAATACAACCACGAAAAGATTTCACTCGAGTAATATTATTTATAAGTTTTAAATAGATAAATTTCGTGCAGATCTTTTGAAAAAATATGGATCTCACTAAAAAAGAAGTTTTTTTTTTTTTTCATGGTGTAGTCCACTACATGAGACTTGTCTATTGAAACTTGACTTGTCTATTGAAACTTGTACAAAAAAAATTTCATTTCACAAAAATAAACTCACAAAATGAATATATTCGTATGATACGTTAGATTTATTTTGTACTAATAACAACTTTACAATATGACAAATCACGTCAATTCACATTAATTTATAAGTTTATTTTTGTGAAATTCATTTGTTACTAAATTATTTCTCTATATTATATAATACTCTATTAATTAAATGATTCAGTTAAATTTAGTGATCAAGATAATTTTTTTTTTCTCTCCGCAAACCTATTATTTTATGCAAAAACTTATTGGAAACAACTGGTTGTTAATATTCTCTATTTTTATAAATATATTATCGCTTATCACTAGTCCAGAAATATTCTACCTTTTTAGAGGATCATCAGTACTTACCACTAATCCACAATATCATTCAATATAAATCACGACGACGAAATTAAAAAATGAAAGAACAATATTTTTATAACGTGTATGAATTTTGTTGGATGACATGATCAATCTCTTCACTGATTAAAATAAAGTTTTGTTACATACAGTCACTTTTATATATGGATCATGCTACAGCCCCCGCTGGGGCTCCCACTGGGGGCTGTAGCATATATTGTATGTAATTTTTTTTAATATTTTTTAAAAAATAAAATAAATTTAGAACATCATTAAAAACACTTTCTTAATCAAGAAGTAAAAAAAAAAGTTATTAAAAAATACTTCCTTAATCACGAAGTAAAATAAAAAATCATAAAAAAATATTTTATATTTTACTTCGTGATTAAGCAAGTATTATTTAATAATATTATAAATTTTTGTATTTTTTAAAAATATTTAAAATCATTAAAAACATCTATATAAAAAAAGAATTAAAAAATACACATGATAAAATACACTAGAGCTCCAGTGAGAGCTTCCGGCGGCTCCCGACATTTTCCTTTATATATTCTTTATGCATTCTATTGATGTGATTGGTCAAAATAATTATTTTATATTAAAAAAAAGTAATGTAATCAATCACATTAATAGAATTCGTAAGAAATTCGCAAAAGTAATACATATAAAATTTTTTTATTAAAATAATGATGAATAGTATTTCTGCATGCTTCCTGAAAATGGGGTTGTTGGATCAAGCAAAAACTCAGAAGGTTCTGGTCCATACATTAATTGGCACGTAAAAAACTAAACAACAGGTCTTGGAAGGCACATATCCTTGTTCATAGCTCTGAGGATGTTCATGCATGACAAAGGTTGAGTTCACCATGGCAGTCACAGACTGATCACGGTGACAAATCCCAAAAGAACAAAAAAACAGAGCAATCTCTTTTGAAGTAATTTGATTGATGCAGCTGATCTCTCACCCTTTTTCTCTTGGGTAGAGACAAGAAGGATGGGCCCTGATCTAGACCTTTAAAATATATGCACGATGCCATTGATAAAGGGTGGGTGGGGGCAAAAAAATAGAGAGAAAAAATGAAAGAAAAGCAAAAGAATAAGAAAAAAAAAGTTCATTTTTCCCTTCTGGGTTCTCTTCCATAGACACTACTGGTCTTGCTTACCATTCCTTTGTGTGGATGGATCAGCCAGATAGATTCAGGGACAAGGAATTTTAGGCTTGTTATCTCTCCTCTTAAGAACCTCACGTTTCAAATCTCTTTTTGGTTTAAAGCTGATAATGATGTTCTTTTGCACATTCTTGTGGATCTTACGATAATTTAATTTAGTACTGTTTTCTTTTGGTGTATTATTCTGGTTCCTCCTCGGCTGTGGGGGCCCCTCGATCGAGAAGCAAGATCCTTGGCTACGGATCCTTGGTTCAGGCCTCCAAGCCATTCACCTTGTGACTGACAGACAGACATTGATACTCGATCGGACAAAAAGATTTGATTTGTGGGGCTCTTCGTACCCACAAAAAGCATGAAAGACTGAAGCAACTAGAGGATGTTTGAATGCAACTTTGATTGAAAGTTTACAAAGATTTAGGATTTGTTTGGATCATCTCACTACTATTTATAAATTTCAAATCATAAATCTTATTACTATTTATAAATCATCTCAACTCATCTTATATTAACTCTAAATCCAAACATGACCTTAGAGAAATTTTATGAACGTGGTGGTGGAGACAGTTCCACGTAAGCTTGGCAATACCATGAGCTCGATCCGTCGCAACCAACCTGTGAAAACAAAGAAGACAAGTTAGGTGATCCCAACAGAGGATCGATGTCTCCTATGATTGAGTTAAAAAATAATATTAGAATTTTTTTGATAATATGTTTCAATAGGTCTAGTCTCTTACATGCATGGCGGGGTGTTTATTGAAGATAGAGTGTATATATTGCACAAGTTATCCCCTCGGAACACGCTTCTCATATTTATTGAGAATAAGAACTCTTTTATTTTTTTTCCTAGACAAGTGTGTGGCATATGATTGCTGACTAGAATTTTTCGTTATTTCATGTGTCATCCGCCTTTCTCACTCACACTACATACTTTTCCCCAATGCTTGGATTTTATCAAGTTTTATAAAATTTTGAGTTAAGAATACAGATATATTCAGATTATTTCACTATTGTTCATAAACTATTTACTATTATTCTCGTTACTATTTACAAATCATTTAAAATATTTTTATTATCCAAACGTAGTCTTCATTAAACAGAGTTTTTGTTCGGATTTGAGAAAATGTTGGGATATATTAAAAATATATTTGGGAATAAATTCTTGTGAAAATTACTTATATTTTGGTGTCTTATGAAACCGAGATAAAACGGGAATTTATTCTCTCAAGTAGGACCTTAATTTGACTAGATTCTTGGGTTCTCAGAAGAGAGAGAGAGCATTGTGCTGCCACGGGTTTAGGCCCAATCCTAAGTTTGGAGTCTAAGAAATAAGATGTTTGATAATAGGAGTAACGAGTTCACATGGCCAAGCTCCATTAGGCTTGGGCTCGAGCTTGTATTTTGTTTACTTGAGCTCACTGCCTAGAAGATTAGAACAGAACTTGGGACACAATGGTTGGATAAAAAATGAAATGGGTTCAGTCTATTGGAAGTTTAGAGAGAGAGAGAGAGAGAGAGGGAAAAGAAGAAGAAGAAGAAGATAATACTAGGGTTGAGCACCGTCAATGTCGGAGTTGGAGTGTCCTACCTCCGATTCCAACTCCAACGTTGTCGAAGGTCGAATTCGACCTTCGACTCCGATTTAAATAGCCTCTGATCCTACTCCGACTCCTACTCTGATTTGTCGGAGCGGGATTTGAGCTTTTTTTTCTTAGTCCATTTGAAATTTCAATTCGACAATTTTGAGCTCTCACTAATCGGATTTGGGCTTCCAGATTTCAATTTTTTTTTTTTTTAAAAAGAATATTTTTTCAAATTCAATTTTATTAAAACATAACCAAAATTGAAAAAATAAATCATTATACAAATTATTGTTATTATACATTAGTATTATATGTTATTATATGTTAATGTTTATACATTAGTATTACATGTTACTATACTTTAGTTATTATATATTAGTATTACATGTTATTATAAATTAGTACTAAATGGTATTTGTTATTACATGTTATTTGTGTTTATACATAATACTTTAGTATTAAATATTATTATACATTTGTTATTATATAATTAGTATTATATGGTATTATATATTAGTGTTACATGATAGTAACAGTTAATAGTATGGTGTTTACATATACTAAACTATTATAAGTGAATTTTATCTAGCATAAGCATATTATTTTAAAGTAATTTGCTTATACTAGTATATTATTGAATTTAATTAACTATATAAGTTATAGTTATATAAAATATATATATATTTTTATCAAATATGTACAATATCGGAGTCGAAGTAGGAGTCAGAGTCGGAGCGGAGTTAGAATTTTAAATTTTTGCTTAGTCCTAAATAATACGAGGAAGAAATCAAATTAAAAGAAATTGATTGACGTAGAAAATGGTAAAAATGACATAATGTAAGTATGACTCAACTATTCTAAAAACGAATAAGACCTCTCTAAAATGAGGGTACACGTGGGATGATCTAATAGAGGACAAGGATAAAATCCAAAACTTTAGAAACTTTAAAAACCTATAATCTCATCGTTATAATTTTTTCAAATCCCCACGTAAAATAGAATAAATAATTCAACTTTTTCAAATCTTAAAATAAAAATAAGATTAAAAAATATATTCTAATAATATTTTATTCAACTTTTTAACTTTAATCTCAATTCATTTCATCTTTAAAAACAAACGAGGTAAAATGAAAGACTTCTCTACACTATCTAGAGACTCTCTCTTTCCAGGTTTCTACATGGACGACATCTTCTTTAACCGACCTCAACCCTATTTTCTTTATTGTATTGAGAATTATGTGAAGTTATGAGAAACTATACAATCACTAAATATAATGGATTTCAGCTTCAAACGATCATTGGATGTAGATTTTATACAAAACCATATAAATCTCTGTATTTTTTTTTTATATTTATATTGTATACGCTTTATTTATTATTTATTTCTTGAACCACCATCCGAGCACTGTATAAATGCCTAAACAATCATTGGGGACCATTCAACCGTATTATTGGGCTTCGGCCGCGTCTGAAAAATTGCATCAACAACAATAAAATTAGGTGTTTTTGTTTAGCAAACGAACAAAGAGAAGAAAGATTACTCACTAGACCTCACGTTTTCTACACATGCTTTTATTTCTCAAACGGTTGTAAACATCATGTTATTCTCAATCTCTTGGAACTTCGGTTTGTAGGAGCAGTTCAAAAGGATTGAAAATCAATGCTGTGACAGAGTATTCAAAAGATTATGAAAAATCGTGTAGTTAAATTGGGTTAACCTAAACAGCAATGATACGTAGAAATCTCATGCAGACAAGTTTCGCGTAATTTCTTTGTAAAAAAATAGATTTTATAATGAAAAAAAAAATATATATATATATATATATAAATTATTCTTTTTAGTGGGACTCATTTTTAAAAATCTTTATAAAACTTGTCTATTTAAAATTTATACCTAACAATACTCCAACCTAAAATTGTAGAATAAGGTTTTGTTTGTTTTCGTAGATGAGATAAGATACAAATTGAAAGTTGAATAAAATATTGTTAGAATATATTTTTTTAATATTATTTTTGTTTTAAAATTTGAAAAAGTTAAATTTTTTATTTTATTTTATGTGAAAATTTTAAAAAATTATAATAATTAAATGATATGAAATGAGATAAAAATAATTGTGAAAATAAAGGAGGCTTAATTGTAAAGTTACTACCTTTCGCTGAGGCGATGAAAGAAAGCCCAACACTTTACAACAAATGTGAGCCCAACCCAATAGCATTCACAGTTTAACAGTCAAATTCGTTCGCGACCATTTCCAGACTTTCAGTTCCAAAACCTTCCAGCAAAGCGTCGGCAGTTGGAGACTTGGAGTTACTGCTCTCAGCAAAACGTCAATCCCCAACAATGGCAGACACCTCCAACGGTACTCTCTCTCTCTCTCTCGTTGAATTTACGTCTTTGGTACCCGAGAAAAATGTATGAAATGAGGAATTGAAATGACACTTCCCAGAACAACCGCAACTTCAATTTCGTTCTTCTTAAGATCTGAATCTCTTTCATTTTATATGTAGTTTTTGTCAAATTTGCTCCGCACCCAAACACTTATAATGCCCATCAGATCCATACGAGTCTAATCCAGGTCTTGCTTTCTTTATTTCAACAGGAAAGACCACCTTCTCTTCCTTCCGTGCCGATAAAACGGCGAAAATCTGCGTGCTTGGTCACCGAGGCTTAGTCGGCTCCGCCATAGTCCGCAAGCTCCGGGAAATCGGATTCACCAACCTTCTCCTCCGCACCCACTCCGAGCTCGATCTCACTCGCCAAAACGACGTGGAATCCTTCTTCGCCTTCGAGAAGCCCCGGTTCGTTATCCTCGCCGCGGCCAAGGTTGGCGGCATCCACGCCAACAACACCTACCCCGCCGACTTCATTGCCATCAATCTCCAGATCCAGACCAACGTAATCGACTCCTCCTACCGCCATGGTGTCCAGAAGCTCCTATTCCTCGGCTCCTCTTGCATCTACCCCAAGTTCGCACCACAGCCGATCCCCGAGCACGCTTTGCTCACTGGCCCACTGGAGCCAACCAACGAATGGTACGCTGTCGCCAAGATCGCGGGTATCAAAATGTGCCAGGCCTACCGAATTCAATACGGATGGGACGCGATTTCTGCGATGCCCACGAACCTTTACGGTCCGAACGACAATTTCCATCCCGAGAACTCGCACGTCTTGCCGGCGTTGATGAGGAGGTTCCACGAGGCCAAGGTGAATGGGGCGAAGGAGGTGGTGGTGTGGGGGACGGGGAGTCCCCTGAGGGAGTTCCTGCACGTCGACGATTTGGCCGACGCAGTTGTGTTCTTAATGGAGAGCTACAGTGGATTGGTGCACGTGAATGTGGGGAGTGGAAAGGAGGTGACCATCAAGGAGTTGGCTGAGCTCGTGAAGGAGGTGGTGGGGTTCGAGGGGCAGCTCATCTGGGACTCGTCCAAGCCCGATGGGACTCCTCGGAAGCTGATGGATAGCTCGAAGCTTGCCGAATTGGGATGGACCCCCAAGGTTTCACTCAAGGATGGGCTTGTTGATACCTATAAGTGGTACGTGGAGAATGTCAAGCAATAGTTCAGGTGATAGCTCGTCATGATTTTCCTTTTTGAAGTATATATATAGTGGATCATTGACGTCCATTGTACCAATAATTTCGAATAACTATTTGTGATGTTTTATTATCTGATATCATTCATCTCTATTTGATTTTGAGAGTTAAGGCCACCGAACTGTTGTTTAGAACTTCGCAGGTGTTGTTATATATTATTTGAATTGCAGTTCATTATTAATAATTGTGGTTGATTAATGTTCAGTTGTTATGCATTGTAGTTGGAGTAAGGGTGAAGCCATGGCTTCAATTTTGCACCGGTCTGGTTGTGTTTAACTCTAAGAAAGATGGATTTGCATGAATTCGGGTATGGCATGGTAATAAGTCTTGCATAATGTATATATTCATTATCCAAAATTGGGTCCAGGTGCGATTCTTCTAGAGGTTTTGGATCTAGTACAAATGGTAGAGGTGTTGGCCATGTAGTTGTTTACAGGCTTCTCCCCTCTATCTGCCACCTCTGCCATGTTTTATGTTTTGAGTCAACCAGTTTACAGGCGTTTGACTCTAGGCCCTAGAATGGAATGACTCTAGGCATTTGACTGAGGGGATACATGGTACTAGGATGGTTGCGCATTGACTGGCTTCGGAAGCACAGTAAAACCTGAATACTGAAGATTCACCCCTGAACCTTGCTCTGTTTTCATTCCCTCTTATATTCTCTCATGGAATTCTACTGCTACTTCGTGAAGTACTGTGGGGAGAATTATGTGATATGTCACTTTACAGTTGAACTTTGCATGATGCGAGCTAATTTGTTTTGCGGTTGACTTAATTATATTTGTATTAGTCAGGTTCTTCACTGAAAAATGCGGATGTTAGTCATCAATTCAACAGTTTCTTAAACAATTAGATCAAAATCTTTGAGTTGTGTTATGAATCTCTCATATAAAGTGTTTCCCTTCTATCATGGTTATTTGTAATCAATTGATTACTGGTTGTTGGCCACTTCCTTATGTTCATGGTTCAAGGATACTAAGGATGTCTTCTTGCTTATTAGGTGATTAGTATTCTACAACCCCACCATCAGAGGTTTGTGGTTCTTCCATTGTTTGACATAAACACATGTACATTAACATATTGATAGAGTAAAAGAAATGTGTTGTGTAAAAAAGGCAAATTTCCAAATTAGTAAATTTGTGGTGGGTTACCTTTTATCCGTTTATCCTTTGTTAGAGTAGTTATATTCAAATCATGGCTTGATGCCTGTTTTAGTGCTAATGATTCATAGAGCCCGAAATTCTCAAGTTTATCTGATTGCTAGCTCTTACTTTTGTAAGGTTCAAAATAGATTCGTATAAGTCCAAAATTTGCGTAATGTGTGGGAAGGTAGATTTTTTACTCCTGTAAGGAATGATTAAAATGTGAGTCATTGGATATTAGTATTCATTGATCGGTTGTAATTGATTTTAATGGCATGAATATGCATCATGCATAGGTGGCGCTCTTGTATATGTCCCATGTACTTGGGCTCTTGCCCATTCTGATTAACAACAAGAATTTTGTTTCCGGATAAAAAAAAACAGATACTAGTATTCAAATGCTTCTGTATCTCTTTGAAGTGAATGTTTCCTACATATGTGGTATGTGAATGTGAGTATTCTGATTGGAGTTTTTGTTGGACTCGAATTGAAATGTCCATTGCGATATGAAATTATTCTTGTTGCTTAGCAGCTAGTGGTAATATTTGCATGCTTCCTAACAGCAGCAAGGTGTATTGTCTAACAATTTTGCCCTTTTGAGCTCATATCAGCGATCAGCTTAGTTTGAGCTTGAGCTTTAGTTGCTAAATTCAGCAAGCTGTGATAGTCTTGAGCATGATTTGGATCCTATTTTGTAGGATTTTTGTATGCGTTACTCGTTTACCTTTTGTTTATATCTTACAAAGTCGGAAAGAAGAATGTGAAACTATATTTGTGTTGTCTTCGTGTTTGACTTCACCTGCACCCCATTCCATATTCCTTACTTCAAAGATATGGCAGTCTGAAGTAGATAAGTGAATTCTCCTTTTTTTCTTTGATTTATATTTGGTGAATGCTGTGGCTTTGTTTGTTTTCCTCCAATCTGTGGCCGAAACGCTAAGGTGTAATGGATTCATGGCATATGAGGAGACATAATTGCAGGCAATGCTGAATTATCTATTAATTGTTGGTGGCAATCACATAATCATAAGGGAGAAATGCCAAATGTGATGAAAATCTTAAGAGATAATATTAGAAAAGAGACCGAACCGACTTAGTTTTATATATGTTTAAAACTGGCCGGTTTTAAACATGATTCCGGTTGGTTCGTTGGTGTTCTGTTGGTGGCGCGATGAGAGTACCAAGAGAATAGAGGTTGCGTCTTCACGATGAAAGAGAGAGAGAGAGATTGGTGGTGCTGTGTGAGGGAAGAGGAGACTCGGAGAAATGAGAATCGAGAGAAGAGGGGAGGGGGATGTTAAACCTTAAATCTAAACGATGCCGTTGTGGCATCTTTTCATTCTTTTTTTTTTTTTTCTAAATGAAAAGTGTAAAACGAAGCCGTCCGACAGTTTGAATCAGGTTCAAATCGGGACATAATCGGCTGACGTCGATTTTATTAATTTTCTATCGCCGGCCGACCAGTTCTCATTGACAACGGCCGGTATCATCGGTTTCTATACAGCACTACTTAAAGGAGCGTCCGTCCCAAGTAGGGATATCTGCTTGAAGAAGTGTCCCAAATAGGGAGATCAGTCCATTATCCTTTTCGTCCATGACCGAAAAGAAAAAAAAAAAAGGCATTTTCATTCTCTGTTTTGGAATACGCACGTAGATTATTTAAATTGACACATGACATCTTTAAACTATTTTTGGCTGTTAAAAGAGCACTTAACAGCAGAATACTTGGATTTTAACGAAGGGTGCTTGTCAAATAGCAATTCCATCTAATTCTAGCATGTTATGATTTTTTCTATAGCTGGATGATAAAACTTGTTAATTTTGATAATTTTTCATTCACATTTTAAAATACATTTCAAGTATAGGGGTATAAGGTTATATTTTTTCTGCCAGAAATTGGTGTGAAATCCTTCCTTACATGGCATTCCTTAGCAAAATAAACAGAAAAATGTAATCAAAATTTGTTATGAACTCACTAGGTAGAACTCACTATTAAAAATCAGTTTACAAGGAAATGGTGTATAGGGGCTTATAATCTACCAACAAATCACATACTTAGTTAATGTGAGATGGTAACAAGCACCACTCTTTGTAGTCGATGTCCACGGCAGTCTCGACGCTCACACGGGCTGGCAATGTGCTAGGTCTTTCCTAATCCCGAATGAACACTATCATGCCGACATCACCTCCTGTGCTGCAGGTTTGCAACCGTGTCAACATGGATTACATATGTGGGATGACTATTTGTTATGAGTCTAGTAGGCATAATTCACCCTTAAAAACCGACTTACAATATAAAGGTGCCTAAAAATTTATAAATCACTGGCTAATCTCAATTTAATCGACATGGAATCATAACAAAATCTCAAATCACTCGGAGGATGCTGGTACTTGTGAGGTTACGGAAGCCTATTTTCTTTCTTGATCGAAAAGTAAAATGCTTATCTTTCTATATAAATGGAACAAGTCAGTGGTGCCGAATTCATTGGTTCCAAAACTTGATTACTTGGGTCTGATTGATAGTCTGGTCTGTGATTGATAACATGGGGCCATTCTAAATGATGTTATATATAATTGATTACCCTAATCCTGCAGGACTTAGCTGCTGCTACTCTCCATTTTCAGAGACAGGAGGTTGTGGCTGGCCAGGGCGTACTATCTGATGTAACTCTTCTGAACCAAAGAACAAAAAAGAAAAAAAGTGCAACCCCATCAAGGTTTGTTTGTTTCCGATACAGAAGAACATCAACTAATTTTTATTTTTTAATTTTGTTAAATTTCACACATGAAAGTAAGTTTGGCTTTCCATTATTGGTACTCTGAAGCAGACACTGTGACATAATGGTAGGTACGGCTCCAACTCTTTTGTGGGAAAATAGGGCCAACTTCTTTAGTTGAACCTACATTACAGCTTTTTTAGGCTTACCAACAAAATACAGAGCCTTGATAAGACATGTTTTTGTTACATGAAAGTGAAGTGGTTGTACCCTTGTTTTCATGGTTTTTTTTTTTTTCTATTTCTAATCAAGCATATTATAGCAAAATACGAGAGTTTAAGATGAGTCTTTTTCATTATTAATATATAAAAAATATCTTGAAAATTTATCTAAGAGTAAGTATCCAAAAGTAAGATTGGTTGTTGCCCATTGCATTACTGAATGTGTACATCAATTTTAAGATAGATGAATTTTTGCTAATTTTCATTCATTTTGATTGTGGAGAATTTGTTAAATATCCACAGTAATGGGAGAGATTTGCCAGAATAGGTTTCTTCCCTTTTTTTTTTTCTCAATGATTGTTACTCTTAGTAGTTCTTATCCTTGGGTAAAATAGGGAGTGCAATCTTGTGTCAACTCCATTAATATTTTATAATAGTTAGAATGATTGAGTTAGAAGAAAAGTAGCATTCCTTGGTTTATTTTGTTTAAACTTCTCTATCAAACCTAAAACCCAAGACAATTCGTTTCAACTGTTGTTTGCATGCAGTTTTCATGGCTTCTTTTTCTTTTCTTTTGCTGTTACTGTTTGTTTTTCTTAGCCTTAGGTGAATAAGGAGTAGATTGTTGTGTCAAGTCCATCTCTATTAGAATATGGCTTTTAGGATGATTGAATAAGAAGAGAAGTATCATCCCGTTAGGTTGGATTATGGCTCCTCTAGTAAGCCTATGAGGCTATGAACATGAAGAATATACTGCAACTAGGATGGGATGTTTGATTGATTTTCCCTTATTCTCTTATTTCATTGTACATAACAATTAGTATCAGAACTGGCTATCCATGGACAAGTAGCCATGGACAAGCAATGGTGGTGTTATTTTTTTGAAATGGAGCTAAAGAAAGATGGAAAAATAGGTGAAATATTCTGAGTATTATGCAGAAAACCTGCAATGCATTCTGAAGATGTGGAGGAGAATTCAGAACTAGATACTCATACAGCTTGATCTGCACATTATAATGAGAAGGCCAAATCGGAAGTTCATGGCAAGTGGCCGTCGAGAAAAACGGCAGCCAATCGCCATATGCGACCACGATAATAAACACACTAGTTTGTTTTTTCTCCTTTGTTTTGTTAAGTCTGGCTTCATATTTTCCAAGTAGCTGGTTTCATATCTTCAAGAGCGCAAAGAAGCGATACTTTGGGTACAAAATGTGAAAATATATATATTAAGAGGGTAAATAAAACAAAAGAAAAAAAAAACTATATAAACTATATTCTGCATACAATTATTTTTACATATTTTTGCACACTCTATTGAGATAATTGGTTAAAATAATTATTTTATATTAAAAAAATAATAGTGAATCACATTAATAAAATGTATGAAAAATACGTAAAAATGATTTCATATAGATTTTTTTTTATTTTTTAAAGTTTAAATTCCATTATAAATATGACAAAACTTTTAAAATCATCCTCCTTCCTCGAAATTGCCATTATTTCCAGGTCCCACCAAAGATATCAAAACTTCGAAAATGGCCTGTATAAAGCTAATATACAAAGCCATGTTTTCACATGCACACAAAAACCAAAAAGGCAGGAAGAGAACCCAAAATTGCAGTGCAAAAAATTGATAGGACACTTCCATAAGACTATGAGGGCCTTTCCCTTCCATCACTTAAACCTGCACTCTCCTTGTCTTTCCTTCTGTTTTTTTTCTTGCTCAAGTCTTTTTTCTCTGCTATAACTTATGCTCTCTGTGTTTATAGCACAAACTCTAGGGGCCCTAGACCTGCAGCTAAACCCTCGTGGTTTTTTCAGTCACTTCAACACCCAAAGCAGTAAAATCGAAACCAAAAATTAATGGAAGTGAACAGAATAATAATACATAGAAAAGGAAAATCCAAAGGATGCATATTCCCATGAATATATTTTCTTTCTTTCCAACTTAGTATACATAAATGAAATGAAATCTCCTAGTTCATTTGAATGCTATGTAGCCCCACGTCTTCCAAGGAGAAAAGGAAAACACATTAGGAATAGACGTCCAGTCCAGAAGCAAAGACTGACAGAAAATCTGAAAATTGATAATAAAACAGTGTTTGAACATTCATGGCTCTACAGATTCAGGGACTCCAAACAAAGCTTTACTCACCAACTACTTAAAACAGTTTTAACTGCCCCCCCTAGCTATTTACTACATAAAATTTATCTGGCTTCATTTCTTTCTTTGGTGTCTAAAGGAATGGGGTTCTCTTCAAGAAGCAGTAAGTCACAAATGCAAAACCAAAACAGCAAGTTAGTGTCATTAGAAGGAAGAACTTTTGCATAAACTTTCAGTATGAACAACATCATAATGAAGAAGAGCAAGAGGAGAAGAAGAACTATGTCATAAAATTAAGAGATTGAGCCGTCCCGCCAATATCACCACCACCAACACCATCGTCAAAAGGCAAAGAAGCAGAAGAGGAGGAAGAGCAGAGCTAGTTGTGAAGATTGGACTTGGGAAATGGGGTTCCTTTTATAACCAAAGCAACCCATGCATAAGCCAGGGAAACCCATTTGCTTCACAAACGTTCTGGTGACAAAGATAAACGGAGATTCACTCTCCCGAATAGTGACAGCCACATGAGGCCTCTCCATACTTTCACCGCTCCCGTTACCACTCCCTCCACAAGCCTAGCATTTCAAGATGCACAGAAAAAATGAGAAAAAAGGTTGTTTTCTTTTTTCTGTAAAGCCTTCAAAAGAACTCAAGAAAAAAAGAACATAGTGAAGCGGTGCATAATTGTCAGGAAAAATCAAACATGAACGAATTCAAAAGAAGAGTGAAACATGGGATTTGTGTCGTACGATTTTTCCTCCTTCCTTTGAGAGGCGATCCCTTTGATGATTGGGTTCTTCTCTTCTATCATAAGAAAAGCAAAATAAACGTACACGTTAAATAGAGTGTGCAGTGTTGTAATAACAAGCTGAGAACATTGAGGCTTTGCCTTGTGTGCGTGTCTTCTGTCTGTCCCACGCTGCTGCAACTGTGTGACTGACTGTCTAAACATAATGAGGCCAATTAAATGTGGGCAAGACATGAGGGAAATGGGTGTGTATGGTACGGTTTGAACTGGGCATTATTGCTTTGCTTGCCTTAACCCCCAAACTCTCAGAGCCCCTCCAGCTCCCTCTCTCTTCCTCTTACCTTGCTTACCCCAGAAGCCCAGATTAGCTAGATTTGCGCAACCAATCACTGTCTGTTTCTGGTTTTCCTTCCCTACCCTTCATCAACTCAAAAATTTCCCTCCAAGTTAGGATCTAATTACCTTTTTTTTATTATTGTTAGTCTGAAGTTGGGATCCAAGTAGCTCCTGCATTATATAATTATGAATGAAAAAGAAGAATGCGGTATGATTACAGTGACATCTTTTTCTATTTCCACATGTTCACATTGATTTTTAGTTTTCAACATTTAATATATCAAAATAAAATAAAAGCCTTTACTTTAATAGCAGTTTTTAAAATTCTGAGGCCAGCCTGACTCTCAACCTGACTAAACAGGCACAAGGGCCGAGGTTAAATTCATCGAGACCGCCACCACACCCAACCCTACACAACAGTGGGTCTCTCAAGCCTAACATTCGTTTATGGATTCTAGGGAGTGTGAGGACCAAGCAATGCTAGGCAGAGTTATAGAGCAGACCCAAGAGATCTGAACTAAACTAAACAAAACAAAACAAAAAACAGCCTCTTTGTTCAAGAAAATGGGTTTTGAGGTTTTTGACACTTAGGTCAAATATCACCTCCACACTACATTTCCTGTCAATTTGTAGGGTCACCATTGACAGATGGGGTTCCCCTCGAACTAGAGGGGTAAGTTTGTAATTTTGTCCATCGGGTCTGGATGGGCAAAAGTTCCCCGGATTTCACGTCTTCATGTTAACAGAAAGTGTGTTGCTACAACTCACTCCATAAAGAAATAAAAAGGATGGAAAGGTGTCTTGCTCTGGCTCAGATTCAGAACATGTGATGTGAATTTCCTTCTATGGGTCTCTGCAGTTTACTTGAATGGGTGAAGAAGTGTGGGGTCACCCTTCTTTAAGAGCACAACTGTTGAGTATTTCCATTGCCCAAAAAGAAGAAATTGTTACCAATAAAGTGACGCTAGACCGCTAGCAAAAAGAGAAAAAGTTTGAGCTGGCTGCAATGCCCTTTCCTTCCTTCCTTCAAAGATACGAGGAGCTTCAGCCTTTATTGGAGGTGAAAAGACTAGGGCATTGTTGTTGATGTGAGAATTTCCATTGTTTTGTCACACTTCCATTGCCGTACAACAACATAAGAATTTGGGGTTCTAGGAAGGATCAATATGAACGATTTGCCACGTGTGCGGTAGAGGGTGTAAGGTGCAGGGTTGGCAATGCAGCTTAGGGATGCATGATTGTTTTTTTTAGCTCAAAATCCAGGTCTGGGACTATATGATAACAGAGAACAGCAAGAGACAGAATATCTGAGGAAAAAGTCAGATATATTACAGAAATATAATGGGTTTTTCCGTGTTGTTCAAAAGAAAGAAAAAAACAAAGAGAAAATGAAATAGAGAGCAAGGTACCTGAGATGAAAGTTGGGCAGCTCTTAATCCAAGATGAGGATGAATCACGAATCTCTTATCAGGCGGTCCTTATTCTAGCTCTTCCTGCAAAATAAAATGACAGATACAGTGTAAAGAATGTAAAGCGTCTGGAGAATGAAGATACTGAGATCTCTCAAGCAAGAATGCAAAGTGAGGTTTTGAAAGCTACACAAGTTTTACCAAAAGAGAAGCTCTGGAGAAGGGAAAGAGAGCCTAAAGAAAACTAAATAGGAAATGTCTCGGCGCTTATGATCGAATTCTGAAGAAAAAAGATGCAAAGATATCAAATCGTTTTCAACCCAGATCTTCAAAAAATATGCAAGTACTGCTTTTCTGGGCGTCACTGAAACTGTGACAGTCTCAAAGACAAATGTACAGCATTCATCCCACAGAAACAACTGTGTAGAACGAACTCGTGTCCTCCAAGAGCTATGACTTTAGAGAGTGGTGAGCTGCTTAATTTTTCCTAGATAGAAAAGTAAAGAGAGAATTACCCGTACCTTAACGGTGTTTCCCAGAAGAAAAAGCAAGTAGCATCGTATTTGAACAGCCCAGATATTCTGATGTTTCATGAGTGAACATGATCAAGTACCCCAGAGAGAGAGAGAGATTTTTGTCAAAGGAAATGGAATTATATTATTGTAATAATATATATGATAATGCAATTTTACTCAACCCCAAAAAAAAAGAAACCTCCTTTTAATATATAACAAAAGTAAAAGGGATTCTCATCTTTCCAGACAGTCACATTTTACATTCTTTCACATGAGGTGCGGTTTGAATAGTTAATTAATTCAGTTAAAATGAGTTAGAATAAAAATTAAAAGTTAAATAAAATATTATTATTATTTTATAATTTAAAAAATTAAATTATTTATTATATTTTATATAAAAATTTAAAAATATTATAATAATGACGTGGAATAAAATACTTTCACCATCGGCCTTAATATTATTATCTATTTTATATCTACGTAGCAATCCAAAATCTCGTTCTGAAAATTTGAGGTGGGCAAAAATTTTCGAAATTTTGATTTCGGTCGAATTCCGACAAGGTTCCGATTTTGATGGAGTATAAATTTTCAAATTTTGGAATTAGAATCTCATATATATATATATATATATATATATATATTTTTTTTTGCAAAAATCACATAATCAAAACATCGTGGTTCTACCTCAAATAAACAACTACGTTTCACTCATAAGAGCATTAGTATTGGTCTATATATATACATATATAAAATCATCTCTTTTGTATATGCACTTTGCTATTCAAGTAAAATTTTTATATTAATTTATGCATATTTGAGATAAAATAATAATAAAATAATATTTTATTATTATTAGTTTTTTGTTAAAATTAATTTTTTTTATATATATTTTGCAATTAGCATCCACTAAATACATTTGACATTAATAATACAAATACAATAATAAAAAATATAATTTTTTTATATATTATATTAAAAATATAATAAAATGAAAAATATATATAATATATTATAATAATAAAATAAATTTGTAAGTGAAGATTCGTTGTGTTGTTGAAGGAGGGAGAAAAAGAAATGATTGTGAGAGAGAGAGTGGGATGAGAGATAAATAATGATTAAAATATGATTTGTAGGGTGAATAGTGGTTATCCAAATTTGAATAAGAACTGTTCATAAGTAGCTAAATATTTGGATATGCATAAACCAATGTGAAAGATTTTAGGGTCATATTATGCAAATATGACTTTGCATATACATATGCATAGACCAATGCTAATGCTCTAAGAGCACTCCCAATGGATGCTCTATAATATATTTTTCTTTAAAATATAAAAAAATTCTCTTAAAAATCCCTCTAATGGATCTTGTATTTCATATTTTATTTTACATTATGCTATAGTAACATGCTAGATGTGGAATGAGCTATTCATCATTGTAAAAATTTTAAATTAATTTCTCTCTCCTACTGTTTGATTTTCCTCATTTCTTCAAAAATTATTTATTTTCATTTCACATCCTCTCTCCCATTCTCACTTTTTTTTTTTTTTGTTAGGAGTCAAAGACAAAATTTGAAACTGAATTAATCTCTTCTTTTCATTATATATATATATATATATATATATTTTTTTAGTTTTTGAATTAATTTATATTTTAGTTTAGTTTATAAATTTGAATTAATTTAAAATAGAACATAATTATATAGTATTGTATAAGGTAAGATATTGTGAATATAAAAAAATTTAAGGATATTATTGATAGTTAGAAAAAATATTTGAAATGAATAAAAAAATATAATATTTAAACGATATGAAGAAAAAATAAATAAGTTGATGTAAGATATATTATAAAAATTAATATATAAAATAGAAAAATTGAATTTTAATAATATATTTTAAAAGATAAAATGAAGAAATTGGAAGTGCTCTAAGAGCATTGGAATTGGATTAGCCAAATATATTTTCATCTTCAAATTTAGCAAACATCATCCATATTTGCTCCACATTGAATTAGTTAAATTGTTTTCATTCAAACAATAAACTACAGTAAATCCATTATTCTTTTCAAATATAAAAAGAACCATAACAAGTCTAAAAGTATTTTTTAAGATTATTATATTATAGATATGAGATTTTATCATTTATATATATATGAGATTATTATATTATAGATTGTTAAATTATGAAAATAAAAATGAATATGATTTGTTAGAGGTCATTAAAGATTATGAAAATAAAATAAAAATTAATAAAAAAATATAAATAATAAAAAATAATAATATTTTATTATTATAGAAAATAAAAATATTTTATTATTATAGAAAATGTGATGATTAATTTAATATAGATTTTAAATTTTAAATGATTAATTAAAAATAAAAAGATTATATATTAATTAAAATTTAAAAAATAAAATAATCAATCCAATATTAATGTTATAAGGATCGAATATAAACGAAGTTTTTAAAGACAAGATGGTAATAAAATCATAAAGAGATAGTGTGTTAAGTGTTAAGAGGAGTAAGCTTTTATAAGCTTTTAATGAGAGTGCAGGTGAGATTGACACTTCATCCACCCACATTTATGTCTCTCGCAGTTTGGTTTCAGTGACTTTGATTGAACAAACAAATATTAGTACCTCCAAACAGTGCTGCATTTTAAAGAGCCCTCAGCCAAGTCTAGTGTGTGCCAACAGATCATCACTGTCTTCAAGAAACATGTGTTTGTACAACCTTACATGGAAAATACTAATACAGCCTTCAAATTTATCACTTGATTATTTTAATTTTTAATTTAATAATTAAAAATATGATTATTATTCAAATTATTTATTTTTTTCTTAAATATTAAAAGAAAAATTAAATACACTAAGTATGCGCTAGCAGTATCATAACTGCATTATTATTATTATTATAATTATAGGACCTTAGAAATAAGTTCTCCTTTTTTTTTTTCTTTTTCTGAATTTGAAGGCCCATTTTCAAAGCCCAAAAAGAAAAAAAAAATACAATATTGATAAAAAAAATTAAAAAAAAAAAGAAAAAAGGTATTTTACGTTTGGATAGCAAAAGTATCTCAACACTTTTTAAATATTTTCATACTGATAAAAATACTCTACATGCCAAACACAATGAATCATTTTCGTACTAAAATCTCTCTATTATAATACTTATTACTATTATATATAAATAAAATCATCATTAAAAAAATCAATTATTGATGGAGCCTATACTTTTTTCAATTATATATCTAAAAGTCTACGACTCAACATATTTCATACATTCAAATAACTCAAAATATTCTTAATGAGACCCACAAATATAATTCAATCTCTTCTCATAACTATTCATAAATATTTTCAATATTTATTCTCACTACCCAAACGTGTCTCCATTAATAAACACTTCCAACAACAAAGACAAAGGGTAGCCCTGTGTTGGGCTTGTTTTGGGCTTGCATATCTATCCATATGGATCTGGAGCACAAGAAATATTCAAAGAGTTATGTTCAATTCTCAAGAAATCTCATATTTGCAAGACTCTATAAAATGGTTAGATTATCTATAACCTGTCCTTTTTGGGTGGTCTATTATTTATTATTTTATTATTATTTTTTTATATATATTTGTTACTATTATTTATTATTATTTAATATTTTATTATTACTTTTTATTATTTTTTTTATTATTATTCACAACTCTTCTAAACACTTCTCACTACCCAAACCTTTGAGATGTGTTCCACACATAACAATGTCTCATTCTCTTCTCTCAAATATCGTACTTGAATTTAGGGGCTATCTTATTAATTTAAAAAAAAAATCCTATAATATCATTCTTTAAGATTTTCTATACTTTATTTAACTATTATTCTATTAATTTTTTTTATTTTCACATTTCATTTTATTATTCTTCATCTTTACTAAAACTACAATAGAAGAAAAATTCATTCGCATAATAATACTGATATGAATAATGCAGAAAGTGATTTAATTTGTTTCCTCTTTTGTAAATGAGTCTTTTATTTTTATGTTATTTTAACTTATTATTTTTCTCAACTTCATAGTAAATCACTCTTTCCAAATTTCACTCAATTCAAACCAAAGTTTTAAAAAATTAGACAAGAAAATGAAAATGTAATATCTTTATTTGAGAGGATGAAATCAAAAGGCAGTATTTTGATTTTAGAGAAGGATAATGATAAGTTTACTACCTTCCTACCACATATTTACTACTCTATAGTGTATTTAAATTTTTATTATTTTTTATTATTTTCTTTCAAGTATTTTTTTAACATCCTCAATCATTAAGAAAAAAAATTTTAAAAAAATATACACTTTCACTAATAATTACTTTCTTAACCATTAAATAAAAAAATTAAAAAGAATTAATAAATAGGTGGTAAGAAGTAATAAGCCTACTATCATCTTCTAGAGAATAGGGCATCGGGAATTTTTTTAAAAAAAAAAAACCTGTATATGGTAAAATCAAAAGGTTGTTGTATTTTTTCTGACTGACAAAATAAAAAGAAAATGAATATATATATAGAGTAATGATATATACACAATACATTATATAATATATTATATAATAATATTATAAAATAAAGATATTTTTATAAAATATCTCTCGTTTAAAATATTATATATAAATTATATAGGGTTCGGGGCAAAAGATGATTTTGTCGTGATAAGACCACGTTGTATGTCAAAGATCTTTTTGTCCTTTAACTTTACTTTTTTTTTAATGTTATCGTGTATTGTCTGCCAATTCGACCATGTCTTTGTGCAACCACCTAATATTCAATCTTAATAATAGCCACATGCATAAATGGGTGTGTAAATACACAATTCAGTATAACATTCAAAATAATTATAAAGTAATTCAAAATATAAATATTTTTTCTATAATAATAGATGTGAAAAACTTCTATATTCTTCCTCCTATATATCTCGCTCTCGACTCCTTTCTTATGATCTCTAATGGCTCCATTTATGATTTGAAAAGAATAAAAAAACAGATTCTCTTTTATCAGTTTCAACTTAATATGTTCTCCATTTTGTACTATGAATTAGATAGGTCTACTTCCAAGGCCAATTGAAAAGATTTAGAAGAATGAAATGGGAAAGAATCCATAAGGCAGGTAGGAATATGAACAAAAATATGCTTAGAAAAACATCACAAGAAAAGGAGGGAGCAAATTTACTGCTACCACTATATATTGGAATCCAAGTTTAATGGACAAGCTTGCTAGCTAGCTAGGTGGAACAAGAACCTAAACCTTTGAAACATTTCCAAAAGAAGAATCCTCAATCAGACCCAACATATATGACAAACGTTGCCTTGGAACTGATCATGGTCTAGCTGTATGTGCATATTCTACCAGACAAAGCATCAAAGGACGTAGTAGACATTTGATTTCCAATAGGCGGTGGAAATCTGTTTGTTTTCAGAGATGAGATGAGATGAGATAAGATGAATTGAGATTAAAGTTAAAAAGTTAAATAAAATATTGTTAGAATATATTTTTTAATATTATTGTTGTTTTGAAATTTAAAAAAATTGAATTGTTTATTTTATTTTGTGTGAGAATTTAAGAAAGTTGTAATGATGAGGTGAGATGAGATGAGATGAGATGAGATGTTTTTGAAAAACAAACAAGGTTCAAAATTTGTTCTTGGATTTGCCAACACAGACGTCTTTGATCTATGCCCCAAGTTGCAGAATCATTAATGACGTCCATCCTACCCGCGCCATGCACCCCCTCCTGCCTTGACATCCTTAACGTTAAGTTTTATATTGTTTATATATAATTATTGTATTACTTTAATCTCATGTTGGCTTAAAAAACTAAAGACAATTCATTAATTTAAATTCAATTTTAAATTTTTAATAAATTATATATATATCTATATATAATATATTTATATAAATAATTTTTATATTAAATATGGCAGGAGAGCAGAGCGGGGCCCCATTGGGGTCAGCCCGCCCTTGCCCCTGCTAGGGGTCTTCCATGCGGCTGTCCCCAGTTACCCACCCCTAATTTTCATGTAAAAAGAACTAATTAAGTCTTTAATCGGTGAATCCATCTTTAATATTTTTTGTTAATTTGATGCACCAAATATTAGATATACATACATATATATAATATATACGAGTAAATCTCTTAATTAAAGCCATTATAAGGAATGCTCTGATTGTCATGGAAGTGCATGGCCTGGCAATAATGGATCCTCCATGGTACTGATTTCATGATGTTGTCACAATATTTCATTTGCCAGATATTGCGAGGAGTTTTGCTACATAATCTCCATCACACTATACACTCCATATTTTTTTAAAATTTTTAAATTTTTTTTTAAATTTTTTTTTTTTGAGTCTATTCTTTTTAAATTATTTCAATTTTTTATTCATTATTTATATAATAAATATTTGATAAAAGAAAAAAAAAATATGGAGTGTGGAGTGTTTGGAAGTTGTGAAGATTTTTTGTATTGCGAGAGTACTGTCATATTGATTATTCTGTTAACGATTAACGTTGCATTATCCTTTTAGACTGATAACTAAAAATAATATATGTTAATGTAAAAGTTTGTTAGCTAGGATTATATGATTAGGACCAATTTGAATTATTGGATGTATGTAATTTGTCTTTATCTTTATCTATGAATAGTTAATTTCAAAGATAAATAGATTAATAGATAAATGTTTGTCTTGATCTTTATCTATGAATATTTGAATTCTAAGATAAGTGGTTAAATAGATAAAGGTTCAAAAGACTTTTAATTAAGATTGAATGTTCGAAAAGATAGGAGATATCAAGTGATTTGGATAGAAGATTAAAAAAGAAGATATTAAGCAGAAAGAATTTCGAACTATCAATAAGTTATCCAGAACAGCAACTGAACAGAAATCAGTTACTGCAAAGAAGAGTTATCGCGACATGTCAGCAATCCGTCAGGAGACGTCATAGCGACAGATTCTATCTGTTAGCAGAATCCTACTGAAACTGGAACTCTTTCCAGATAGTTAATTATGCTGGTTAAGATTTTTAGATATTCAAATCTTTATATTTTCTATAGCACTTTTCAGTGCATATTTTAGTGAGAAAATTCTTTAGAGAATTTTCATATTATTTCTCATAGAGAGTGGTACTTGAGTGTGAGAAAATTTTCTTGAGAATTTTCTAGTGTTTTATCTCTTATTTTTTAGTGCGTGTATACTCCATGTTGAAGAATTGATTGGTCGAGTTTCAGTCACTGGAGTTCCAGGAGAAAAGCCAATGTTTGAAGATCATCAGAAATTCTAGCTGCTACTGCGGTAGAAGACAAATGGGTCATTTGTCTGGTTAAGTAAGAGTGTCAATTGACAAACGTTTTGTAATTGAGCTTTACTTATAATTGATTTTCAAATAATAAAATTGACTTTTTTGGGTTTGGCTGTCTCGTAAGATTTTACCTTTAAAGAGTTCTTTAAAGGGTTTCCATTCGATACCAATTTTGGTGTCACGCACTTCGTTTATTTTATGTATTTGATTGTTTATCAAATTAATTACATGCTTGACGACTAATTAATTTGTTAAGTGAATTGGTAGATATTCCCGTTGCGTTACAGGAGCATTTGGGTAATTTCAATACATATATTCTTAATTATTTGGTGGTATATTAATAGGAGATGAAGATTACAATGATAATAAATAATAGAGAAGTGTTACCGTTATAAAAAGATCTCATAAAATAAACTCGCAAACTAATATGCATGACTTCATATATATAATATGTTAGATCTATTTTACAATAAAAATAATTTTATAATTTAATATACAATATAGAATCTTCTTGTGATTAAAGCATTTTACTAAATAAAAATTGGTAAATAGGATAGAATTTTGTTTCTAGAATAATGAATGCATGTCAGCTATGCATGATCTTTACACATGATCATAAATCACGTACGGGTAGGGCTGCAAACGGGCCGGTCCGGTCCGGTCCGGCGATGGACCGAAAATTTTCGGTCCATTATTTTTCCGGACCGGACCGGACCGAACACCCAAAGGGACCGGACCGGACCGATAGCTATCGGTCCGGTCCGGTCCGGTCCAGTCGGTCCGCCCTCTTTTTTTTTCTTTTAAATAATTAATAAAAAAATTTATTTAAAATACTAAATTAAATTAAGTGACTTATTAATGTGGATTATGTAACAAACTCAATAAAAAAATATTTTATATGGTCAATGATAATAAATTAGATGAAAATTATATTATTAATTTATATAATTACTATATAATTAACTAATTGATATTATATATTTATTAATTCATAGAATATTAACAAGTGTTAATAGTATATTTAAAATTTTATATTGTTAATAGTAATAGGTTAAATGAATATATATAAAATATTGTTAATTTATAGAATATTAACAAGTATTAATAATATATTTAAAAATTTATATTGTTAATTGTACAATTATTATATATAAAATATATATAAAAAATATATATTTTTTTTAATTTTTCATTCGGTCCGGTCCGGTCCGGTCCGAAAAAACTGTGGACCGTGGACCGGACCGAATGATTTCGGTCCTCTAAAATATGGACCGGACCGGTCTAAGTCTCGGTCCGGTCCGGTCCGGTCCGGACCGAAACGGTCGGTCCAGTCGGTCCGACCGGACCGTTCGGTCCGATTGGCCCGTTCGGTCCGACCGGACCGTTCGGTCCGATTGGCTTTGTCGACGCAATAAATGGCTATCATCACGTAATTAGATCATCAAGAATTTATATATATATATATATATATTATTAATTATAGCTGTAGTAGAGTTTTCCTATATCTTATTATTTTTTTCAGGAATTTTTGGTATATATATTTTAAGAGGAGTCTGCTTCACACGTGAGGAAGAGTATTAAAAATATTATACAAATAATTAAATCTACCTCGATCTTTCTATCAATTTAAACTTTTGAGATAAGTAGTGATTTCACAATAACATACTTAAGAAAAATTATATTTGTAGGTAGATCATGTATAGAGAATGTAGTTTTCAACAATATAATTTTAAAATGACATAATTTAATTTATACAAAACTCTACACCAAATTATAAGAAAAAGAACATCAGAAGTACTAATCTAATATTTTTGTAGAACATCTCTGATCTAGATATCTTCTCAACCTTGAAAAATGTAACTTTCTCTATTGCAGTCTCCTTTCAAATGACTAGCAATGATTCTCAACATCTGCTTTGTAATGTTTATTATTTATTAATCATTGTCATGCATGAGATTCTTCCAAACAAACCTTATAATTAAAAGATGGTACCAAAGTTCAACATGATTAATTAACATCTGCTGTTATGTTTATTATTAATTTATTAAGAATAATTGCCATGAGGATCTTACATGCAAACTTTACAAAGATACCAAAACAACTCATGTATGACCAAATAATTATCATTTACAGTACTATATACTGTAATGGCCAATATCGAACTTTCCACCAATTTGGCAACAGCTTTATCTTCGTTCCCTGTTGATCTTCTTTGGACTTTTTAGATTTTGAGGTAAATCCAAATGCATGCATACATTCATTCATACAAAAGCAAAACCGTCTGTTCCATGATTAAAACAAGCGTCTGCAAAATCAAATGCGATAAACAGACTGATAATATTGCTTCCGCCACCTTCATATTCTGATCTAATATTTCTAACAATAAGCAGTAAGAACTCAAATTCTCATCACCTGGAATAAATGCTCGCTCACCAGTCTCCATAATATTCACTTAAATGTGCCCATCGATGAACTTCTATAAAAGGAGCCTCTCCCTCTACAAACTCCCACAAACCTCAAAATCCGAATTCCCCTTCCAAGTCTTCGCCCTCTCTCACTAGCACAGGTTGTAGAAGATGAAGGATGGAGGAGAGAAAAGATATGCTCTTCTTTTGGCAGTAAAGGATTCTGAGTACGTGAAGAAAGTATATGGTGGATACTTCAATGTGTTTATTGCAGCTTTTGGGGAAGAAGGAGAGAGGTGGGACTTGTACAGGGTTGTAGAGGAGGAGTTTCCTGACATGAATGAGCTCCAAAACTATGATGGTTTTGTGATTAGTGGCAGCCCTAGTGATGCGTATGCCAATGATTACTGGATTCTCAAGCTCTGCTTGCTCTTGCAAACTTTGAATGCCATGGAGAAAAAGGTCCTTGGGATTTGCTTTGGTCACCAGGTAATTATGTTTTGTCCATGACCACTTATACATTTCATTTCTGCTAATTAATTTCTCAACTGTAGTGATTTGGACCATGCACGCACAGTAATTAGTCATATAAACACAATGTAGGATGTGCATGCACACAACTTTAAATGACCATGAGATAGTTTGCAAGATAAGAACTTTGTTCTATAAATTGAACAACCTCGTCACTTGTCGTGCATCACACGAGTTCACAACCAGTTGTATTGAAAAACTGTGGCTTTAGTACTGTTGCAGGTATTGTGCAGAGCACTGGGTGGAAAGGTGGGTAGAGCCTATACAGGGTGGGATGTGGGGCTGAGGAAGGTTAGCATAGTGAAGGATTTGGCCCCTGCATGCTGCTTCCTTGATGATGAATTGGATGAAATCCCAACTTGCCTTTCCATTATAGAGTGCCACCAGGATGAGGTTTTTGAGGTCCCATTAGGAGCTGAAGTGATTGCATTCTCAGACAAAACAGGTGTGGAGATGTTCGCCATTGGAGACCATGTTTTAGGCATGCAAGGCCATCCTGAGTACACCAAGGACATCCTTCAAAATCTCATCGATCGCCTTCTCGATATGGATGCTTTTGAGGTAGGTATATATATATATATATATATATATAAATTAATCTATCAGAGTACCTACATCTTGAATATTGTTACCGAATAAAAATGGAAAACTCATCCATATTCTACCAAAAAAAACTCCCCTATTCTAATTTTGTTTACTGTTATTTCGCTACGTTGATGACTGGTTTAAATTTATATTGTTCCCTTTTTTTATTATTAATATTATTTTGGGCAAAAAAAGGGCACCTTGCCCATGCATCCACAGTCTCTACTTTTCAGTATATTTTTGTTTGCCAAAATTTGAATTTGATCATTAATTGCAGAGAGGTTTTGCCGACAAAGCAAGGCATGGATTGCAGACAGCTGAACCGGATAGGAAGTGTTTGCAAAGGATTTGCAAGAACTTTCTCAAGGGATGATAGTTTCACCCAAAGTTTTAAATACCGTGTTGGGCGTTTCAGTTAAGGTACTGAAATGAAATATTTCGATATCTGTATCATTTTAGATATTAATTTTAGATAGTCTATATATAATAAATTAATTATATATATAAATTATATTTCAAAATAACATCAATACAAGTTTTAAAAAGTTAAAATACATTTATAAAACTCAATAATACTTCTAATTTCTCAATCCAACTATTTAAAAAATAATCACTCATCTTCATCATGAAAAGGGGAGTAAGGATTTGATTTTAAATTCTCAAAAAAATGGGATTAAAAAAAGTTAAGAAAAAAGTTTTAAATGTAAGAATTGGAATGAAATCACTAATTTTGAAAAATTAGTGGATACATTGAAAATTAATCACAAAAATCCACTAATTTCAACGGATACACTGAAAACCAACTGGTATTGACCGAAATGCATCGGTACAACCAGTATTTGACCCAGTATGAAATACATACCTTCCCTATACTGATCACTAGGGGTGAAAACCGACCCTATCGGTGTAGTTTTGGATCGAAACCACACTGACGTGTTTTTCAGAGGGAGATACTGATCGAAGCCGCTAACAAGGGGTCGATTACCATTGGTTCATTGGTTACCATCACCTTATTGGTGTTCCCGTTGGTTTATCGGTTACAAGTCTTGCCCGAAAACTCATTACAAAATACCAATCCAGAAAACTCAAATCTCATCAACAAAAAACTAGAAAAATTAAAAGAACCCATCAATAAATCTCACAACAAATATCACAAGACTCACAACAAAATCACTAGAAAAACTAAAATAACCTCATCAACAAACCTCAAATGAATCGGAGATGAAAGAGCTTGAAACGACGCAAATGGATGGAGGGAGAAAGGGATGGCAACGGAAGAAGAACCCCATCAACATATCTTAAATGGATCGATGGCATTGGGTAGAGAGAAAGTTGAGAGGGAGATGAGAGAATCTGAGAGAGAGAGAGAGAGAGAGAGAGGTGCAAAGGAAGTGAGGAGAAGGGGGCTCGGGAGGTTAAGGCTGAAGCTCTAACCCAAAACAGTGTTTGGTGTATTAAAGCAAACAACGTCGTTTCATATATATTTTTTCAAAACGGTGGGTATAAAACGAAGCTATTTAAATCACTTAAGTGAAACGGCATCATTTTATATCAGAAATAAATATATATATATATATATTATATCGTCTAGTTCAGTGGTTTGAACTTGGTTCAAATCGGAACCGAACTGGCTGACGTCAGTTCTAGCTATTTTCTATCTCCGGTCGACGATTCTTCATTGGTTTTGGTCGGTTTTGGACTCCAACGTCCGGTCCGTGTCGGCAACAATCAATTTGGCCGGTTCTTATATAGCCCTACTGATCACTACCCCGGCACGGTATTTAAAACTCTGGTTTCACCTCCTTTCTCACTGGCCTGGTGTTTCTCTATTTTCCCCTCATGTTCTCTTTCTCTTTCCTTTTTCCTCTCATATTTTTCTCAATTCACTCAACAAAAATGTTATTATTAAGTAATCTCGAAATATAGACACGTGGTACTCTAATTCTATCATAAATCACTTTGACAAATATAATTAATACTTATACGCGCAAGCGATTTTAGCCATAAAACGTGTTGTGATAGAATAAAAGTACCACGTTATCTATACTCAATAAACATCTCCCAAACATATATATGGTTAGCATTAATCATGTCCTATGCTTTGTATAAACCTATTTTGTTTACCAAGGCTTGTAATAAATTATGTAGTGCATTCATGACCAATCAAGATCCAAGTAATATGGGAACTTTTGATACAACCACATAAAACTAGGGGTGTCAAATTGTGTTAATGGATTATATTTGTGTTGTGTCAAGGCACGTATATTAGATTATGTGGATCAATCCAAACACAACTTGTTAAACATATCATGTCAAAATCTCAAACCTTAACACGACCTATTAACATAATGGGTTAACACGACCCGACCTGTTCTGATCCGTTAGTGAATAATACGAAATATGTTAACATGACACGATCCGACTCATTTCAACCCGTTTATGTAAATGGGCTAAACAAACACAAAATTAACCCGTTTGACAAGTTTAGCATAAGTTTATATAAATATTAAAATCACAATATCTATAAAAAAAAAAATATAAAACTAATTTTAAGTCCAAAATTACAATTCAAACAATAAAAATATCGAAATTAAAATCTCAACAATTTTACTTTTAGCTATAAGGATATAATTGTAACTTTAAATTTCTTAACGGATCATAACGGGTTATAACAGATCTAAATAGGTTGACATGTTATCAACTCGTTAAGCAATCATATTTTAACGGGTCAACCCGTTTTGACCTGAACCCGTTAAAATTAAACTCAAACCCATTATTATCGTGTCGTATTCATATTGGATTAACAAGTCGTGTCTTATATTGACACCCCTACATAAAACCTCTTTCTGTGTGTGTTTAAGTTGAATTAGCCTTGTGGGGAAACTCTTACTCAGCCAATTGGCAATAGGGGACAAAGGTGAATTGCTTTAGCACAAAGCTTTATGGATTTCAAAAAGGTTTGCACATCACCATAGCCAGCCAGCAAAGATGCCTAAAAAAATAAAAATAAATATTTCTCAGCAAAGAGGTACGGTAGATATCCAAGATAGTAAGCTAATATTCCAAATCAATCCATAGATTCTATTCCATTCACAATATTCTTACATTTTTTGGTTCAAAAATTTCTTATTCCTTAAACTATCAATAGTCTCATCACTTGCAAGATCATTTGTTCCGGAAATATAAACCCAGATAACGAATTTATTTTTCAAAAACTTAAACATATAAAAAAAATGATAAATTTAATCCTTTTGCTGTATTTTATTCATGCATATATATATATATACATATACAATCTTTTACCCTATTTATGTTCCTAGAGCTATTATAAGAACATTAAATAATTAAATGGGTAAGCTTTTAGCTTAAGATTCTGAAGTTAGGGGTAATTTATATAATGAGTATATATATTTTTATTATATGAATTCGAAAATATTAGTTGCTTAGTAATGTGTGGATCCTAACACATTGCAATTGGAGTATTGGTTCCTATATCATAACACATTGCAATTGGAGTATTGGTTCCTATATCATAACACATTGCAATTGGAGTATTGGATCCTATGGATACAGAAGGAACATTGGAATTTAGGAAAGTTACAGTGGAAGGAGGCAATATGCGTAAATACCTTTTTCTATATTCTTCATGTCTATGCTTATAGTTTTATATTCTGGTCCCAGTTTGTGTCCCTTTGTTATGCAAATTGGATATATAGATGCTATTGCATGGTTTTATCAACCTTATACTTTTCATTTTTTAGTAGAGCCTGCATATATTTATCATGGTAGGTCTAATATTTGGGGATCGGTCTTAAACCTTTACACAAATATTATATATATAAAGTACTAGTGTGCCACCCAGCATTGACAGTAGAGAGTACAAATTTCAATTTTTATTTTTTTCTTTATATTTTTTTAACATATTTAAATATTTTTTAAAAAAATATATATATATATACACAAATATAATAATAATAATCATTTCCTTAATTAAGTAAAAAAAAATTAAATATACAAGCAATCAAAATGATGGGACAAAATGAGTCGGAATAGTAACATTATTCAATATATATATATATATATACCTTCAAATTGCCATTTCAAAAACTAACAATTGATAAGGTTGATAAATATAAACGCATAATATTATGAAAGTAAGATGTGAGTTTAATATATAGCATAACTCTTTCCTTCGAGAAAAGAGTCAATGCTATACATTATAGTCATCTCATTTTCATTATAGTATGCCAATGTTATATTACAGTACATTTGAGAGGGCAACGTAGAATTTTCCATTCTTAAAATAACAAACTTAAAAGAACCAATCGAAAGTTAGCAACCACGCAACACTACAATCACCCACTCACTCAATATGATACCATTCATAATACCTGACATATAATAAAACCAAGAAACTAATTGAGCAGATGACTCTTCAACATAACCTCAATAGAACAGGCTAATTGAATCAGATTGAACTGCTTGATAACTTTCTATTGCGATGATGTTGACCATGAACCTCTCAAGTTTGAATGCTTTCAGAACGTCCCCCCCCCCCAAACAACAGTGGGAAGTAGTCAATTTTACATGTATGCCTCACAAAGTTACAGGGCCCAACAGGGAAAAAAATGCTAATGCTGGGGGAACAAGGAGTTCAAACAAGTTACAATAGTAGACTGACAGTTGTTCTTTTCTTTTCATCTGGAGAGGATGCCTATCGCTCAATAGTATTGAAACTCCAAAGAATGATGAGATTGAGTAGTTTCTACATCTCTCTTCAGTTTTCTTTTCTTTTTCTTTTTCCCTTTTTTTTTTTTTTTTGATTTTCTGTTTGCCAACATTTATGGAAAACGACAGAACACAATATCACATTACTAACTCACCTACAGCATATTGTTGATAGAAATCATACAGTTATGATAGCTATGCAAGCGGTTGACGTTCTCTTCCGTTTTGACCCCCAGCAAAGTTCCACCTTACCAATCTTCCTTTTGGTCCCGAGATAACCTTGACAATTTGAAGCTCCACAGTGGCACTTCACTTCGGGTCCAAATTGCACAAATCTACAATGCCAAAAGCTGGATGTTATACCCGTGCCAAAATAATTGCCTACTATAAAACAAATTACCTCCAACAATCTATATGATTTGAGTAGTGCTACAAAAAATATCTGCCTAAGAACATAAAAAATATCTGCCTAAGAACATATATTGCAACGATAACGGGCGGCTATAAGAAAAAACAAACATTTGTGACGAATTATTTACGACGATAATGACTATTTGCAACAAAAATAGACTCATTTTAACAAGAAATAATCATTCTCGTTAGAAATAACTGGTCACAAATAAACAATTTTCTTGTAATAATTTTTTTTAGAACAGTACCCATTATTACTACTATTATTATTATTATTATAACCCTGGTACGTAATTATAGATTTGTTTTACAATCAGATATTTGTTTAAGTTGGCTTGTGCTTGTATTCTCGCTGGGTTTGATTGTTTATTTTAATAAACTTCTAATATTAGATCAGTGCAACAGAAAGGAGGGTTGTACAGACGAATGATAAATCGGGATTATACCTGTAATCATACGTTAATGGCTCTCCAACCTCGATTGACCGCGCAGCAAACACACCAACACGCACTTCCCCCTCAAACTGCCTGGAAGGGAAAAATATTAGTCAGACCAATTTTCTTGTGAAAGCTCCAGTATCTTCATCAGATAAAAACACCTCTAATGTTAGAATGCTAATGGATGCCAGGCCAGCTCAAGCTGACATCATTGGAAAAGCCAGAACTTCATTTAAATAATGGGAGATCCCTGGCAGAAAAGACCTCTAGAACCCTAAAATTTTGATATTGTTCAACCAATCATCACAACTTTCATTTTTAGACTATGTAACTTAATCCCCTGGGAAAGGGGTCATGGACATAATATGCCAATGCAATAAATTTCTGAATAAGGACAAATGATACAACTAGGATCCATGATATAGAGATTTCTGTTTAATCATTACATGCCCACAAATAGTCAATAAAGTGTTCAACACTAGACAGGAAAGTCATATCCCAGTCTGCATTTTGTGTCCATGTCAGTCATATCTCTAGGAAACACAAAATACCAAATTTGTAAAATACGTTTTCTATATACATCCAAGCGCTTATAGCATGTGTCCTAAGCATTAATCCATAGTCAGAGTACCTCAAATATATTGAGTTTCCCAAGAAAAAATTGAGAACGTACAACGAATTTCAAGAGAACCATAGTAAAAGACTCTTGCTCATGTACAATAAATGCCAATGTTGGTCGCAATTAACCAGACCACAATAGAAGTGTTTCTCACAAGTATCACGGCAATCGCCAAAACAGAGGAACAAGTTTGGCTAGCAAGATCCAGAAATGAAGATAATTTACAATTCCAGACACCAGTATGCATTTTGGGTGAACACATTATAGCTTCGAGAGCTATTGACTTCGAGTATGGAAGAACCTACTTATCCCTACTATCCATGAGGACCAAAAAGGATAAAAAGCCACAAATACTGATCATACTAACCACTTCTCCAGAATGCAGTTGGGGTCACAGCCATGGTTCAAAAACCGAGACGCATTACCCTTGAAAGTTGCATCAATCGTGAAGTCCTTTCGAATTTCACACATGTAAAAATTCTGAGCACCTCTGTATTTCATGTCCCAAAGCCTTTGCTCACACAAGGCATCATCAATAACTGAAACAGAAAATGAACTTAATTAGGGCTCTCAATGAATTGCAAACAAAAAGACGTAGTAGAAATCAATGTCAAACCCCAGACTTAATATGACATCGTAAACTTTCGAATATAGTTTAAGATGTCATTAACTTGCAAAAAGAAAAAAATCTAAGATCAAATGCATTATGGATCAGTAAATGTAGTTTGAGATGTCAATACCACTTGTACTAACAGTTCAAGTCATGAACTTTATACAGGGCCCACTTACATTGATTAAGGGTAGGGTATGGTTCCAATCTGCTTACTACATTATTAAATTATGACTTGCATGCATGCAGGAGAACCATAAAAAAGTCAGAAATTTATCCGAGTTACTGCATGATGCACATATCTCATAATTTGTAAGATCTGTGGGAGGATGTTTTCATAAACCAAAATCAAGTATCATACGCTATTATTCGTTGGAATAATCTAGCAAGTCTGGGCCCCTAACTGGAGAATTAATTAATTTAAATCCGCAAAAAGGCATGGAACCTTATTTTAGAAAGAAATTTCTCAACATTTTCACTAACAACCCTTAGGTGGAGAATGAACAAGGCAATGATTGATTATGAGATATTCTTATTCATGAGAATATAGCCAAACTGACAGTAAAATAAAACATGCAAACAAAGGAATGTAGGCTGTTGAGAATTTGAGCTTAAGCCAAATAAAACAAGTACCTTCTCCAATGTACTCAATTATAAAATCGCCTTTATTGAATTTTTCTGCAGCCACTACTCCCCAACCACAAAATTCTGTCTGATAAGGAAGATAAACATTTAATAGTAACAGAACTTAGAAAACAAGAACTCCAATGCATAAAATCTAACAAAGAAGGGAAAAACCATGTATAGTAATTTTTTTTAATGATGCAGAGCCCTTTGGACCCAGCCCAAGGGATTGAACCCCAAATACACGGCCCCACCCACTAGAATCGTGTATAAGGTAATCCAAGGAAACTTCAAGTCTGAAATCGAATCCAGGCTGCTTCTTTTTTCTATCAGTCAAATCCAGGCTGCACCTTGATAGGTGTAAACCAGTTATAGCAAAACAGTTTAAGTTTGAGGTAAAGAAACATGATGCACTCCCTCCTAAAGTAAAAAATTTTAACCTTGACAATATTTATCTTTCTCTCCTTGCGGAATGGCCGGTTTGTGCAATTTTCTGAGCAACGACAAGCCTTAGAGCAGCTTATGCATTGAACCCTATCAAACGATACAACCAAATGATAAATAAGCTGGAATGTCTATAACATTGTGAATAGGGGAAAATTAACACCACTGTGAACTAGAGAATGTACAAGGCAAGGGGAAAAAACAACCACATAAGCAATTTGCCAAAAGAAATGCTTAGAAAGAATTATCACATGAAAGCTCATATTAGTGTACTAATAGAATATGCAGAGAAATAGACCAAACAGAACGGCAGGAGCAATGGTCAAAATCGCAAAACAGGTCACATTATGTGATAAATATGCAGTCTTACTTTGTCTAGCTACAAATAACTCATCTATCAAATTACACATATATAATTAAGAGAAATAATATTTGAAGTCGTAAAATGAACAAACGCTTCGCAATCCTTTTGAAAAAATTAAATAAATATAAAACTCACATAAAAAATAAAACTAATTTTTTAAGAGCAATGCTACATACCGTCTCCATTTGGAGACTGCAATGAAAGTTTAGACAATTTTATCTTTAAAATTTTTTAAAATTACAAAAATATTCCATCTAAAATAATGTATTTTCTCTTTTAATAAAGGACCTGCACATTTTTTAATAAAGAAACCTAAATGACCTGCAGACACAATCGTCAGAGCATACAGTACTGCAACTTGTGCATCCAATATCATCTGCTGCAGCACCATTACGCTTCTTCTTGACCAGATAAATATCTATTTTCAGTTAAGATCAGTTCCATGGTAATCATAAAAAAGAACTCATTAATAATAGACCCGACAAAATGGAATGAGCTATTTATTTCATCAATAAGTTGCCTATACTTGCACTTATTTAATATATGTGCAAGGATCTGCCTAGGTGATTGATACTACTGACAAACATAACAGATATAGGATACTGCGCCTGATGTGGACATAGGGAGGTGGCTCCATCTTATTCTCCATGTCTTTCCATGTTAAGTCAATCTTGAACTCCTCATCGACATAAGGCAAAGGCAAGCGACCAAAAACTTCCTGAAATTTCACCAGAGTTTTTTTTTTTTTTTTGGGGGGGGGGGGAAGAGAGAGAGAGAGAGAGTTAGACACTGGTTTATGATTGATGAAAAAAGCACATTAGATCTATAGCTGTAAATGTAGTAAAAAAAAATGCTAAAATAATCCATGTAGTTTGACCCCCCATGTGGTGCTGATTATGTTCAGTTGCCCCTTTTAAAAAACCAATATCAATTAAAAAAATACAAAAGAATAACAATTTCCAAACAATATCTGGGTGCCCCTTTAGAACAAGGTCCACCTCTAAGGCTGCAAATGAACAGAGCAGCTCATGAACAACTCGAGCTCGGCTCGTACATACTCGGTTTGAATTCGCTTCATTTAATAAATAAGATGTTTGTAAACACTAATATTAGCTTGAATACTAAACAAGCAAAACTCGTATAAACGCGACTAGACTAAATTTAGACTCGTAAACAAAGCTCATATAAAAGCTTGACTTGACTCATTTGAGCTCATTTTGAAGCTCGTAATATCTATTGTATATGTATGTGTTATATTTATTACATGTTAGTTGTATTTTATATACTTAATTATATATTATTAATTTATTTATAGTTTACCTTATCTAAAATATTTATTATGTTCCCAAAGTAAATATAGGATAACTTGTATAATTCTTTATATAGAATATATTTTATGTACTTAGCTGTATGTTTTATTACTAGTTATATGATAAATCAAGCTATTTTATATTTGTAATACAATTTATTTTATAAATTTAATTGATTATGTAATATAACATTAATGTTATATATTAATTTTCTACTTGTTACATAGATTATTGCCTATTGATTTGGTAATAAATGAATGAGTGAATACACATTTACTTCAAACAATTACCAAATTAAGTTTTTTTTATAAGTATTAAGAGATTTCATTAATGCAAGTAAATACACAATTTCCAAATTAACATTAATTGATTAACTATAATTCATATATATAATGCACATCATAACATAAGTTGATGGTATTTCTTTTTAATTAAAGAATCATATCAATAACCTTATACACAATATGGTTTTCATTATACAATATAAATGATAACATATATTATAAGTTATGACTATACTTATTATTTATAATTGTATATTATTATATTCTTATGGTGTAATATATGTACAATAACTTATATATTTATATCATATGCTTTTAATACACTAAAAAATATAATATTTAGTAATGTATGCTATAATTTATATTTAATAATAATATATTATACAACTAGAACTTTAGATTTATTATGTTATCTATATATATTAAGAGTAATGCTAGGAGCAAGCCCTAAATGCACAAGTCTTGCACAAGCCTTTTGTAAAAAAATGGCCCCACCAAGACGTGAATATTTTACATTTGTTCTTGGTGGGGTTCACTTTTTTATAGAAGGCCTACACGAGTCTTGTACATTTTGAACTTGTATATATCATATGTAAAATGATTTAGTTTATTACATTTATCTTATGTATCATTTTTTAATTTACAACTAGAAGTTAATTTATTTTATAAAAGGTTTATATCATAATAATTTTCAAATCAAAACTATTTGGTTGAATGGTTAAATAGTATGAATTTTTTGTAAAATTTAAAGTTTTTTTATTTTAATAAAAGATAAGTATCAAAATTTTCAAAACAAAAATCGAGTTCAAGCTCGAGTCGTTCGTTTATTTTTAGTCGAGCTCAAGCAGAATTCAAACAACATTAATGGTTAACGAGCCAAGTTCAAACAAGGATATTCAAATTTTATTCGAGTTTGAATGAGTACACATGCTAATCGCCTTGTTTGAATTCAGCTCGACTCAATTCATTTGTAGCCCTAATCCACCACTAAAGGAAGGGACCTCCACCATCAACACACTTTGTAGAGGAGCTAGAGGTTCACCACCCATCCTAGAGCAATGGGAGAAGGGACATCCACAAAGGCATGCTTCATGGCGATGTCAAAGGCCTCATACCTTGGGTTGTGCCTAGTGGGGGCCATGTTGGCTATTGTTGGGGAAGGGCACCCTTTACTTTTTCAATATGAAAACTTCTTATTAATAAGTTTTTTTTTCTGTTTTTTTCATTTATGTTTTGCATTGATTTCTTGAAATTTATTTTGTATATTATTTTTTCTTACGTTATTAGTGCTGACATGACATTTTTAACAATTGACTAAATAAAGTGACAAAGGTGATTGATTTGCTCAAAATTGAAACAACGTGGAGTAAAAAATTCCAGATTAGAGTAAAAGAACTAATCTTTCCAAAAGCTAAACCACATGGGTTGTTTAATATTGAACACATTGAGTATGAATATTACTGATTAAAGATTTTAGACTAGGTTTTATTTTCCCTCTGCATCTGGTCTGTTCATTCTTTCTATAGTTTGGTGAGGGCCTAGTATCGTACATAGCCCTGTTTTGTTAGGGCAGGAAGAAGTATTCATGCACACAGGGTCATGTGTAACAAAGATAATTTATGTGATCCTTGGAACATTTAAAATCAATCTCTCTAAAATTTGACTCGAGGAATGTGATTCTCTTTCTTTCTTGGGCACTCATTATTTGACATCAGGTATGTCCAACATACCCTATATTGTCATGTCTGACAAGGGTACTCAATTAGAAGCATTCATGTACCTTAGGCTTATGTTATTTGACTTCAACCAATTGTATTAATAGATTCTTCATGAATTTTACCTCCATGTCACTTGTACAAGCTGCATGCTGCTCATTCAACACATAAGCCCTGTCAGCCAGCCTAATCAATCAAAAATAAGAATGAAGGAATAAAACTTCAACAAGGAGCCAAAACATATTGATAATAGTTTAAGGAAATTTAATCTATGTTACTCAAACCCAAAAGCAATGGTTCTCTTTGGTAAACCATGAAATTAGCTAGTGCGGTAGATACAAATGCCAAATAAAGACACATCCATGCATCAGAATCAGGCACCCTAGGTACTAACAACCTTAGTAAAGAATTTGGAAGCAATTAAATGGAAGCAATACATAGACAATGAAATACAGGTACAGCATGACAGACTGTTGGAAAGGGTAAAAGGGATTCCAGTTACTAAAACAAAATCTTCAGAGTTTTCACAAAAAGCTTTATTTTCAACAAAATTTCACTTGCAGAAACTTTTACATGGATCTTACAATATGAACGTGACAACTAAAGAATTCCTCATAAAATACATGTTTTCCTGCATTTTTGCTACATCTATTTAACAAAACATGTAGTGCTTATCCATGCTAACTAAAGGAACATCCTCAAGGAACCAACCAGTGGAGTCATTAATATCTCACTTTCTGATAACAGAAAATGTACCGTAGAATTCTTATTTGTAATTGTAATGACCTAAGACCCTTTTATCTCAGCACATCATCATTATAATTCAATAGTATAGAAACTAGTGATGACGATTGGATGCCTTCATAACCTAAAAGATAGATATTTTAGAAAGGGAACTGACAGGAAATCAAAATGATGGAGGAAAGAAAAAATTGACCTCCCTATCCAGCCGCCAATTTGTAGGATGCCTCCAGCAAACAGCTCTCCCTGATTGACCTTCTAAATGCATCACCGTGTCAGGCCATGGTGCACACTTGTCATGTGATGCCATTGGGCACTGCACACACCGCCAGTATAATCTATTTTTGCAAATGAAGCATGCCTGATCATTAAAATATCTCACATATATTAGCTCCACCAAAAAAAGTAGTTATAATAAATAAAACAAATAACGCATAGATATTCTGAAAGAGAAAGAACAAAGCACACTTATCAATAATTTCATTTCATGTGAAGTAGAAAAAAAAAAAGAGTTGTCAAATTTGAAAGCAATAAAAAACGATTTAACTTGAACAATGACACTAACAAAATTTAGAGAAAAAAGTCATAGAACAGATATGCACAGGAGACACATTTGGAAGCAATAAATAAAGGTCCTTAACTTCTGAAAAGCAGAGCTCAGAAAAAAGTCTCTCTCTAAAGGTAAAAAAACCAGTAACTAGATTTGATAATTGTGTATAAGTCAACAACTCAATTACAGGATAAAATGAGAGAAAAAAATAATAAATCAAAATTTCCACTGCAGATAAGAGACTACACATGAGTTAAAACTATTCCTACCCATAGGTACATTTAAAAAGGAAGGCGATTTCACTCCAATAATAGGAAAGTGGGTATTCCAAAAGTTTGAAAGCTTGTTAGCATTAGGTGTGCATAAAAGATTGATATGTGTTGTGTGTTTGGTGTTGCACTGAGACAAACTATACAATTAATTATGTATGCATTCAAAATCAAGATAATAGAAAATAATATGGATTTGATAAGACTTTACATGTTGTGGGCACTTGAAATTTTTCAGGTTAGAGATCTGAAGCAATGCTTTTGCACATTCTAAATGGTAGACTCCTTGACAATCACGAACAGAGCACAGCACCTCTTCCCCAGGGTAGATAAGATCATGGCAAACAAGACATTCAACCTGAAATGAGTACCAACAGGGCATTGAGAAGGAGAAGTAAGTCGATTGATAATTATACAATGCGCATCATGTTGAAATCAAGATTTGCACTTAAACCTTCCAAACATTTCAATGAAAAAAAATGTTGGAGAAGTCTTACAGATCAAGAATTTCCAAAGAGACTAATGCATAAGCTGAGGTCCTAGTTTAAAAAGTGACTAAGCATATGTTTTATACCTCCATTAGTATGTTCTGCCATTACTGCAACGATAAAGTCTGTATTGCAATGATAAACTTCCATATAGCAAAACATGTAAGCATCAGGTGTATAAAGATTGGGCAAATTAACATTCATTTTAACCTACTTGAATCAAATATCTATGTCCATGAATGTATGTGCCTCGACGATTTTTAAATGGTAAACCCCCATTAATGAAGACTCAGAAAATGTTACTTTTAGCTTCAAGGTAGGATGGTCTAATGTTTTGTTTTATGGGCACTACGGCCCTGAGTCGATATTAAGTTTTGAAATTCTTCTAGAATTGCTTTATTTTTTCTTACTATATATAACGTCAACAAGCTTTCAACCCTAAAGAGGAAACATTGAGTAATTAGCATGTTCTTTTGTATATAGATCCTTGCTTTTTTCCCCGTTTCCTCAGCACCCAAACAGAAATGGGGAAAAGCGCCCCAAAGACACAAGAAATTACCATTTTTTTAGCGCCGATGAGGAAAGGAAGACAGCACCTCGATTCGGGAACCCCCGATTCCATCTTCTTCTGAACCCAAGTCTTCACGTGGTCCTCCAAGCCCTTCCCATTCGAGGCCTTCCTGGCCCGGTCCAACGAGCCCCTATTCCGCCTCAAAGCCCTAATTTCGTTCCCAACGTTGACCTCCCCTTGGCAGAGTACCGGGAAGCTCAAAGTTTGCTCCTGATCGCATTCTTCGCCAAGGGTCTTGACCAAGCTAGGGCACTGAGGATTGCCCAGATCTGGTGGATCAGTTATCAGCTTGATGGCAGGGCAGCGAGTGAGAGCGAGAGAAGCCGAGAGAGAGAGATTACCGAGATCCGGCATGCTTTTAAGGATCATAAACAAAACCCTATGAAGCACTGTATCTATAGGTATATGGAGAGGGAGAAAGGGAGAGAGGGAGAGAAGGGGGTTGGGCGGGAAAGCTGAAATTTGTAGTTGGAAAAGAGGAGGGGAAAATGAAATTACGAAGAAGTTAATTTCAATATAGTGTATTTACGGGAGTGCCCGCCAGGTCATTCAAATGGGTGACCCGATGTCGTCGGTGGATGGAGAAGGAGCCGTTGGAGCGTACTGAACAACGTGTTTCGTGGTAGCAGTGCGCGCGTGCACTAAGGTTTATGTCAAAAAGAAGTTTGAAAGTAGTTGTACTTAAATGACGTTTGGGAAGAATATAGGATGAAATAATATGAGAATTTTATAAATATTAATAACATAATTTGTTAATAGTAGTGAAATAGTTTGAATTTTTGATGTGATTTAAAAAATGATAAAATAAAAATTATTATAAAATTAAAATATTTTTATAATATTATTTTTTAATATTATTTTTATTAAGTATTTGAAAAGGATGAATTATTTTTATTTTTTGTTTAAAAGTTTGAAAAAGTTGTAATAATTAGTTTGAAAGTATTTGTAATTGAGTGATGTTTAGGAATAAGATAGGATTAGATGATATGTAAATTTTGAGATGGAAACTTTTTCCAAACAATTCATGTTTATTTTTACAATTATTCTCATCTAATCATTACAACTTTTTCAAATTTCTACACAAATTAAAATAAACAAGGACCTGCATAGCTAGTTAAAAACTCTGAGGGTAACAATTTTTTATGAATTTTGATAAGGAGATAAAAGTTAAAGTAATATAGCAACAAAATGTCTCTAGAAATCTTCATAACCCAGCTTTTGTATATAAGTTACTGGCATGGAGTATGTAGTATATTTTAAGGTTTTGAGGATATTTTGTAGTTTATGTCACAAGATATACTCTGCTCTTGCCACCAAGTAGTCACTTGGAAGTTCTTGGTCATCAATGTATGTTCAAACTGCTACAAGAAGGTAAGTTATCAGTACATACGTAGCCTGCTTTACTGGTGTCCAATGGATGTGTTATACATTGTAGAACTGAATGTCGTACGCGTGGAAGTTCACATGCGCAATAATTCCTTACTGGTGATTATGGTCATAGATATATCCATTATGCTTTCAGAACATTTCTCACCAAGAAACTAAACTAGGAAACACCAGCCACTTGTGTGAAGTTTGTTTGTAAGCCTTTGGTCTCAATAGTAGCCTTTTGAAATTCTTTCTTACACAGAACTTTTGATCATTTATATTTTATCATGCATGAATGGATGCCAAAGTTGCTTATGACTTCCACCATTTACACAATGAAAAACCTTACCCTGCACAAGGTCCAATTGCAAACAAGGTCAAGTGAATCTCCCACTTGAATGCTTTATCTTTTAGTTTCATTTATGCTTTGAGATATTATATCATCAACATTAGAGTTTGAGAACTGATCTGGGCCATCTTTCTTTGATTTGTGGAGGTTTGTTTCTTGTATCTGCTATGACACAAACTCTCTTTTGTAGGTCTTGTGTAGAACCATTTTTTTTTTTGTGGTGCTTTTGGATTTTTTATTTTTTAAACAATTTTTGTTCCTTTCTATTGTAACTATGTGAGTGTTGAGTAAGTAACAGCTTTTCCCAATGCTCTTTTGCCAAACTCACATTCTTATGCTGCATAGGGTAAAGAACTGAATATGTGAGAGTGCTTTTACCTTGGATAGTGTTGTTTCTCATTAACTTGTGAATGGTTAAATCCCATAAAGAAAAGAAAATGAGCAGGGTTTGTTATCACTTCATTCCTCTCTATCAACCAGATACATGACATGGAAAAGCAAGCGCTAAACAGCTAATTTTTCAGGTTGCTTTTAATAAAGTTAAAGAGTATTACTTATAATTAGACCAAAAATCTGGATTGTCGAGGGTTATTGGAGAGTTGAAAAGCTAAGAAGTTGGATGGTTTTGAATATCTTTTGGAGTGGTGTCATCTGCATAAGTTAGGTTGCAAAGCTTTGTACAACTTTTTGGAAGTAAGCTTAGAATTGGGTTGGATTCTACTTATAATAGAACGTGACAAATCGTCATTGCTCCGCAACCTAAGCATTCCCTACAACCTAGAAAAAAATATCTCTTCTAGTCTTGGTTGAACTTCACTTGTTATTTTGTAGTCTTCTAGTTTCATATTTGTTATGTTGTTTGCATTTCTTTAGAAGCTTTATATTTTGATTTTATTATCATTATTTGGTTCCATAGGAAATGGCCATTGTTAAGAGGTTTCTAGACCAAGAGATATTTATGGTCAATCACTTGAGGAATTCAAAAGAGAGGTGCAATCTGCATTCCCCTTTCTTTGGGTTGGTGCATTAATGAAGACAACTTGTTGTTAGCTTGACATTTATGGATAGAAAGAAAAACACTTTAAATTTATATTTCACTGTGATATGTTGGATTATATTGTGTTAAACTTAAGACGTAATATCTTTTGAGTAGAAAAGATATACGTCGAGGTTATTTGAATGATGTTGACATATATGCTGGTAATCAAATATAAATTTCTCTAAATCTAGTATTTTTAATTTATTAGCAAGAAATAAACTGTCATGAAATAAACAAATATCAGAAAAAAAAAAAAAAAATCAAGTAGGACAAAATAAGACCAGACAAAAGTGGTTTTAAACAACTATTTCCGGCGAAACAAAGTCACCGTAACTACATTAAGGACGGCAGGGAAAACTGCCACAAAGTAGTTTCGACAATTTTTAACTCGCCATATAACCATTTGCGGCGATATTCAACCATCGCCCTTAATTGTGTTAAATATTTGCGGCGACACATATTTGCTGCAAATATTAAGTATTTCCTACTACACATAATCGCCGAAAACATAGTTTAGCGACAATTTTCAAAATTTGTATTGACGATGATGTATCATATTTGCGTCAAGTTTAATCGCCGGTAAAGGTCAATATTTCTGTCAATTTCAAAAGTCGTCGGATCAAGTTTTACTTGGCTCTTTAGAAGCGGCGATATTTTGGCAATCTGTTTTAGCTGAATTGAGAAATTCCGACGATTTACCTGATTATTTGCGGTGACTTTAATCGCCGGAAATATGCTTATTTCTTGTAGTGTGTGTAGGTCTCACACAATACTTTTTAAAAAATTGAGTAAATCTGGGATCCACATAAAAAAATTATTTTTTAATTGTGAACCTCATTTTTTTTTCGAAATGAGTTGCAATGCTTACACACTCAAAACTGTGTCTAACATTACTTTTATAAAAAATAAGGTTAATCAATAGACTTAATTCCCATCGTGAATAATAAGCACTCTCCCTATGATCTCTCTCTAGAAAAAACTCTCTCCCTTCTCTCTAAACCCCCCCCCCCCTCTTTTTCTCTGTCCATTTTATTTCTGTGTAGTATTTTTGGTTTTGTTTTGTGTTTTTTAGGCCAAATAAGGAGGATCGCCATCCGAGTCTTTCTAGCCGTCGCACTTCTACATGCGCCCCACCGACATGACGCCCAACCGCCAATCTTCAAGACCTCCAAATCTGGCATCCATCGGAGTGGAGCGTAGCCTGCACGCTCCGGACGAAGTTTTTGGATATCGTCGATGGGTGGCCATCACACGCCACCGAGGAGCCCTCTGTCGACGCCATGCTCGGTTTCTATAGAACCTCTAACTCCAGGACTTTTAAGTCTGACCGTCGACTTTCCTCCCATAGTGAACAGTGTTATGCAGGAGCCACTGCCGAACCATTGTGCATTGTTCATCCTTTTTTTTTTCCTGTTTCTTTCTTGTTTATGTTTCAGTGTTTTGTAGTTGTTTAGTTTTTCTGTTTTTGTTGTTGCTTTTTGTTGACCCGAGTGAGGTGTTGGGCTTTTGGATCGGACGTAATCTAGGGCAAGAGCCTTTCGAGAGTGGTGGGCGATGCTACGACCGGTGATCGTACGGCCGAACTGTTGTGGTTCATGCGTGAGCTGGGTGCTCGTTCCATCAAGGCTCGAGATGCCGATACTTGCGGTGGGTGTGACGTCTGGGGTCTCACCAGTGCTTGTGGTCTTGTAGTTGTTAATGTGTTTATTTGTAGTTTTTTGTTAGTTTAGTTTTTAATAAAATAGGAATAAGCTATTGGATTTTGTGTTCATAGCAGTATCTCATACTCTTCTTCCCTGGGAGGATAGAGGGAGTCTTTAAGTTCTGTTTTACAGAGCGCTTTCTCTATTATGAGAGATTTTATTTAGAAGTTAAGACAATATCCGCCACAAAGGAATTTGTGTGTGGGGAAGCCCTAGAGCTGATGCGTAGTTTGGCTTATAGTCTGGATTTTTCATGTGTTGGATTTTTCATGTATTGATAAGTCACAGTTGTAACTTCGATTCATTAATGAAATGAGTCTGTTTCCATAAAAAAAAAAAAAAAAAAATCCCATCGTGAACAAAAAATATAGTCCAAACTTACAACACATGATATCTATTCGGATCATATTGGGCACACGCGAGTATTATTGATCCCATCAATAAGCCCTCATGCACGATAACAAAAATGAGTCGAAAACTCAAATACTTAATCAATATTGATTCAAGAAAATAATGAAGATTACGAAGTAAGGCTTATTCTTCTTTACATCTACATTAATCAAGGAATGAACCAAATCTATACTTTAGCCTATTAATTTCCCTCTCTAAAGAAAAGTGGAAAATCAATCTTAACCTCGTGACGACTTACCTAATTAAGCCATATTCATCAAGTCAGCTTTCATATATAACCACAAAAAAGCCAAAATGGTATATATATTTCGTAATTAAAAAGAAACCAACGATCTCCCCTCACCCATTATCTATTCCAGTACTTATTCTGATCATCTTCCTCCTCTAAGCATCAAAATCATCACTGTGAAATATTGGGGGCAGAAGTGTGTTAAGGTCATTGAAGATATTACTGTCTCCTTCACCAAAAACAATAGTACCAGAGTGATCATGGGACTGATCGAAGTATGTTTGAATGTCCTCAGGAAACGACGTGCACTGTGTAAAATTAGATTGATCCGATGGCATTGATGGGTAGTCAGCCATTGATGTCATCTCCATCATTTCCCTAAACTTTGAGGACTGAAGAAGAAGCCCTAGTGCCGATGTGGCAGTATTGGCTGGCTTTGGCTGATTCAACTGCAAGGTCGACGTCTGATCATCTCCTGAGTTGTATGTTTGTTGGTTGTTCATGAAGAAACTTAAACCAAGTTCTTGATTAGGGTTTGATGTCAAAGTATTAGCATCCACATTAGGGTTGATGATATCCACACAGGGATTGTATAAGTCATCGTTAAGATCATTATTAGTACTGTCAGGTTTAAGCCATTTGATATAACGACTGAGATCGAAGTTGGTGACTGCATTGAGCCCACGATATTCTATTGCTGCCATATCATATGCAGCAGCAGCTTCTTCTTGGGTAGCTGCAAAAGATCAAGATATACATGATGATGATGATGATCAGAAAAAGATGTAACATAATCCATATATAATTCTTTTGCATTTGTTAAAATAATCCATTTTTGCTTAAAATTATGGCTCATCATCATCATGAACTTCCTGACAAAATTTTGATTTTGATTTATTTTTTAATGTACAAACAGAAGGGACATCATGATCGATCCTTGGTGATATATCATGCATTAATATTAAAATATATATATATAAAATAAAAAATAAAAAATAAAAACTAGAAGTATTTGTTTGTCCTAAATGAACACATGAGTTGAGATAATTAAACATGATGAGATGGTTTCGAAGCATGCATGCATAATTATAAAGGAAATCTGAAAGCTTGTCTTTTTCTCTGGTAATTAGTAATTACTCGCTTTGTCCATTCGCTTTGTCCACTGCCTTTATTGCGCTTAATTAGAAAAAAACAAATTAAAGGAGTTTTTTCATTGATGAGACCCAATATATAACAGTATTTAAATTAAATATTTGGGAAATTAAGAAATAGTCCGGAACAAAAAAAAGTGGTCATTATTTTGCAAAAGCCCTAGATCAAAATATTTCAAAATCAGTCACGAACAAGCTAGGCGTCGTGCTTGTAAACTTATGTTATATTAATATGCATGTATTCTTATTTTATGAAAACTTTGGTTTAAATTTTTTATAGTAACACAATTTGTACACGCGTTCTAAGTATATAAGTCATGTGTAAACTCTTTGTAAAAAAGTAAACCCCACTATAAAAATATAAAAATAAATCATTTTTTTCAATAAAATCTACCTTTTTATAAAGAGTATGCACAAGATTTGTACACCTAAAGCTCATCAGACCACTACTCATCTTTTTATTATATATATATATATATATATATATATATATATATTCTTAATCATGTTAGAAAATGAAATTAGATCGAGAAAGGAGAAAATATTAATACCATATGTCCCAAGATAGAGATATTTGTTTCCGAAGACCCTGCCAATCCGAGCTTCCCATCTTCCATTGTGATGATGTCTGCTCGATGACATTAAAGAAAACGACATGTCAAATTTACAAGTATACCAAGAGAAAGATTGAGGTAGCAGGAAGATCATGCTACATTAATATACTTGTGCAATACTTTTTAGAAGCGCTATAGTTATAAAGAGATTTTACAAAAATAAATTGATCATCACAAATCGATATAGTTTCATGTGATATGTTAAATTTATTTTACAAAAAAAAAAAAACAACCTTATAATCTGACGTATCATGTAGCTGTGTTTGGCAAGTGAGAGTACTTCAAGTACTCTCACTACTATTCTTTATTTTATTATTATTTTTTATCTACTTTTTTACTATTTATTACTTTTCACCTACTTTTTACTACTATTTAAATATTTTATTATTATTTTTTCACTACTATTTACAAACATTCTCAACACTTCTCACTACCCAAACGTACCGTAACAAGTAATGTAAATTTATAAGTTTACTTTTATAAAATTCATTTGACTTATTTAGAGCCGTTACGAAAAGTGGCATTGTGGACCTCATAATAATAATGTATTCCCGCCGTCCTTTACAATGAGACTCTCATAACTCATGGTGTTAGTGGTAAAATATTCAAAGTCATTTATATATAGCATTCAATACTATTACTCCACAAACCTATAATGAATTTTTAGAACGGTCATGCATGGGAAGCCATCCATATTGTAAATCCCAAAAAGATTAATTTATATTACTTGAGGTTAAGGGCTTGTTTGGGTTGAACATATTATTTAGTTGGCTAGCTTTTATTAATTAGGCTAATTCATGAAAGTGTAGGGAAAAGTACTACATGTCTCAATTGAAATTTGGAAAATTTTAATATTTTATTATCTTAGAGATAATATATTATGATCGTTTAATAAAAGATGGATTTGAATAATGATCACCTTGCAACACCTCTATATTTCGAAACTCCTCGAGAAAAACCACTGCTTTTCCTGAAAGTTCAACATGATCATGCAGATCTAAATCAATTAAATTAATTGAAAATTTTGCAATATTTTTTACCCTAAAAATTGAACGTAGATGCAGATACAAAACCTTCGTAATGATCCAATATATTCTTCTCTTGACAGACCTTCCATTTCATGCAGTTCTTTCTCGTACGTTGATAACTGCAATTGTTCATGATCATGATATATATTGATCATCAGTTTCTTCCCGGCTTAAATACTTTTCCAGTGTACTCTAACATGATCAATGAAACAATTGTATATATAAGTACCGGAAAGTTGAGAATGGTTTCTTGACCCCAATATTTCAGTGCTGCTAGGTCATAAGCATGTGCTGCTGCATCTTCATCATCATAGGCACCTAAAAAATTGATCAACGTACAGCACATGAAAACATTGAAAATACAAACAAAATTGCACTCAAAGTATCTCTGAATATCCTAGTCGACATTTTCTGCGTGTTTTAATTTTGCTTTCCAAGATATTGCATGAATTAAGCAGAAGTGATGATACATACCCAGGTAGACTGCGCGCATTCGAGTAAGATCCCAACCAAATCAACGACACGCCAAAACCCAAAAGGAAAAGAAAGCAAAATACCGTCAATAAAAGCTCTATAATTGAATATTATAAGAAAATTAAGGTGTGTAGATGGATCAGATTATGAACCTTGCCGTCCTTTCTTGTTCTGGGATTCATTCCAACAGTTCTTATCCCACAAATGAGCTTCATATCTGCCTGTCCAGCGATGCCTGACATGATCAATATCACGACTCAACCCAGTTCAGAAAAACAAAACGAAATTATCAAGAAAACATAAAATGATCAAGAACATGATGATGATCATAATGAAACAAATATCATGTATAATATGAAGTGCATGCATGCGTTCTTGATGATCACCTAGTAACCCCTCGATATATGGAGCTACGTTGAGGAGGAGAGTCTCTTGGCACACTTCTCCTTGTTCGTTTCACCTTTTTGATGGCGTTATTGACATTATTAGTACTGCTGATGTTTGCATTTTTTCTCTGGTTTTGCAGTGATAATTTAGCCATGAAAGCTCTGAACGCAAGTCAATAAACAAGAAAGTCCGGGGGGAGGGGAGGGGAGGGGATTTGAGTTCAAAACTCAGATATATTACCGAGTCCTCCAAAGAGAAGGTTTTTAAAAGGGGATTACAAGGAGGCCAGAGAGGCACAAGAATGCTAGGAAACTATGTGCTGGCATGTAAAGAGATAGCGGCCGGCCGGCGCATGCAGGAGGTAGTTTGTGACCGTCTTTAACCGGCTCTTATTGTCATTTTCTTCTTGTCCTCACCTAACTTTGTGCAGCTAGCTATCATGTGCTGTTTCAATCATATCTAGTTACAATTCTATTATCCTAATTAATCTTATAAACAAGATAACTATTATAAACATAAAGAAATTACACAAAGTAAACTCATAAACTGATATGATTTCATGAAATCGGTTAATAGATCTACTTTATAATAAAAATAACTTTATAATCTGACATGCCACATCAAGTTACAACAGTTTATAAATTTATTTTTATATAATCACTTTATGACTAAAGTATTTTCCTATAAATAATGTCCCAAAATTTATAGTCACTACAAAAAAAAAAAATATTTATTTATGACGAGTTATTTATTATAAAAAATTACCATTTTCTACCAAGATGATCATATATTTTCTTTACAAATATTTCGTTGCAAATAAATAAATAGTTGATTTAAAAAAATCTCCTTTATTTTATTTCTCATTTTTTTTTATATTTTATATGATCTATAAATCATGTTGAATATATATATATATATATTTATTTATTTTGTTTTTTAAAAAAGCTATTGATCAATTGGCTATAGCAGCAGCATGGTTTTATCTTAGGGTTAACATGTATATTATATATATATATATATATATATAGGAATCCCTAAAATGTTGACTTTTCACATGGAAATATTCAACCACCTATATATTTGATCAAGATGAAAATTGTAGGTAAACAATAATGGGTCCTAGCTGCTAAAGAAATAGGTTTTAAAGTTTTGTGTCCTTTAAGAAGTACTTGAGAATTAACCTCGAAACGTACGTACGATCGAGATGGGAATTTATATATACAATCGATCCTGATCCCGATCGACTTATATAAATTAAAAAAAATTATTTATAAGCCAATGTGAATATTACAGTGATTATATAATATAATTTGATTTAAAAAATAGTTTTAATTTTAAATTTTATAAATTAAATCTTAATATTTAAATTATATATAATATGTTTTATTTACCGACTTAAAAATAAAATAATTCCGACTTATATATGATGTGCGATATATAGCAATATAGCGTGCATGACCAATTGGCAAATTTACCACCAAACCTCAATGGGGTTTATAATTAAACTGGCGTCCCATATCTAATTCATCAGACACTAATTCCTCATTACTTTTTAAGTACAACTCATACATGAGTACTTGTTCAAATGTTTAAATTAAAGAAAATATTTAAATTTAATTATTTATATTATATTTTTAACAGTACTTCTCATCCCCAATCAATAGATTCAATAGATTCAACACGTGGAATATAATTTAAATGAAATAGAGTTACATAGTTATGATTCGGTCTCGGAATTTAACTTTAATATTATATAAAATCATCACTTTTTTAAAATGTTAATTAGTTAATTAGAAGAAATAGATTTAATTCTATGTATTATGTTCTTAACAAGTAACACGTACGCTTAATTGGCTTAAGTAGCTAGTAGCGAACCAATAACCATGTGGATGCAGGCATTTATGATAATTAAATATCTAATTAATGTTCTTTTTAGGTCTAGGGTGTCCCTTAATTTTATATCTTGCGTACTGGTACTGTTGTAATGGCCTGATATATTTATATGGGCAGACTTATTTTTTTATTAGTGGGGTCTCCTAGCAGCTAGCTAGATATATAGGGATTGAATAATATGATCAGCGGAGCCCATATTGCATTCCCACAACACTCGGTGTTGCCGATCCAAGGGGAAGCCATGGCCCATGAGCTAAGTTTTGAATTGTAACGTTTTCGTCGAAGTATTGGAATGAAATATTTTGAAACCAATAATATTTTAGATACTGTTTTAAAATAATTTATATATAGATAAATTAATTATATATGTATAAATTATATTTTAAAATAATATTAATACAAATCTTAAAAAGGTAAAGCACATGTTTATAAAATTCAATAATACTTCTAAGTTCTCAATCCAATTATTAAAAAAAATAATCACTCATCTTCATCACGAAAATGGTTGCAGGGATTTGATTTTCAATTCTCGAAAAAAAGGGGATTAAAAAAAATTAAAAAAATAATCTTCAGATGTGAGAATTTGAATGATAATTATGAAAATATACTAAAAATACAAAAATTTAAATTTTGGCCGATACACATAAATGATCGGTATTTGATCCAGTATGAAACATTTATCTCTCTTGTACCAATTACTATTCTGGTACCGATCATACCGACCGATACGGCATGATATTCAAAACCTTGGATACGAGTGCATGTTGTAATATTGTCATGCCACACCAAGTAATTCAGATATAATATATATATATATATATATATATATTATCATATATATATATATATATATATATATTGCCTTCTTTATGATGCATTTGGTTAAGGTCAAACTTATATAGCCCAGTACTATAAGAAAATTATTTATTTACAGTTATTTATTTTTGATCAAAATGATTATTTCTTACTAAATGAATCTATTATCGTCGTTGTATATAGTCATTTTCGTCGTTAATAACTCGTCATAAATGCTTATTAGTTTGTATAAGACCAGAAGTTGAGCTCTCTGTATATATATGGAGTGTTTGTACAAATGAAGTAATCAATTTGAATAAAGTTCTTGAATTAATAAATCCCAGGTTCCGTATGGACAAATTTGTGCTTTTAGGTGTTTTTCAAGTCTAATTTAGGGGTTGGAGTTTGTAATTTAGGCTGGATTAGATTTTAGGGTTTTGATTTATTTTAAAGTCTTTGATTGTAAGCCTATATAAGGGCAATGATCTACGATCTATGGTTATGTTTTGAGAGAGTACTCAGATTATAATATAAGACAAATGCTGTGTGAGAGTTTTTAATTTTTATCCCTCATTATATATCATGGAGGAGCTTTTTTTTTTTTTTTTATATATGTGAACTCTACAGACCAATCTTGTCTATGAAACAGTCTGCTTCTCAAGTCATCAAAAATCTAATTTATGATTTCAGAAGAGTTATTTATATAGCCTTAGTAAGACAATTATATTCTAAGATATTGATATGAAAAATTGATCTACTTATCATTCTCTGCACCACACACTAATATGTCATTTATCATTTTTGCCCTTCTATTTAAACACACACTTATTAATATGTAAATATGTGTGTTTAAATAGAAGAATAAAATTGACAAATCTAATATTGGTGTGTGATGTGAAGATGATAAACTAAGTAGCATTTATATCCTTGCTATATTGGGTATCCCAAGGATTTGAGGGCAACTTCTTTCTAATCAGGAAGAATGATACAAGCCAAATTTGTATAAGAACTTGAGTTTTGTATGGTATGGAGTCTTTGTACAAGTAAAGACATTGAAAGTCCACTTTAATTAGTGAAAGGTTGATAAATGCGGGTCTTACAATATTTATAAACGCTTTATCATGTATATGATTTTCAAATAATGTCCACATGAGTATTTCATGTTGTGTATAGCTTTATGTATTAGACCATCAAATTTAAGCTGTGTTTGGATAACGAGGCGATCTCAAATATTTTATGAATAATAGTGAAAAATGAATGAAAAAGTAATGATAGAATATTAAATAGTAGTGATTTAAGTTGCGTTTGGATAACGAGGCGATCTCAGATATTCTATGAATAGTAGTGAAAAATGAATGAAAAAGTAATAATAGAATATTGAATAGTAGTGAAAAGTGGATGAAAAATAATAATAAAAGAATGAATAATAATGGAGTATTCTCCTACTACCCAAACTAACCTAGGAGTTGGAGAGAATCGCAATGGAAAATAATTTATGTAGTCTTAGAGTGTACAAGCCTCACACATTCCTTTTGAAAAAAATAAGTCTAGGATCCACATGAAAAGATTCACTTTTTAATAGTGGGTTCTACTTTTTTTAAAAATGAGTACACAAGAATTTTAAATCCCATAACTGTATTTAATATTACTCAATTGCAACTATTGAATAAGTTCAATTTTATTTTTTTGGATGGGGGGATTATTTAAGGTCAGGGCCATCTAAATGTCATCAATAAATGAGGCCTAGCTAAATCTGGACCAATTATGTATTTGTGAAAATCTGTGACTGTGAGAGCAAACTCCTTGGGTTCGCTTAAGGTACTATTGCTGCTTGAGGCAAAGAGATCATAGGAATTAGGAACATAACACTTTATCAAAGCCCAAGTTACTCTTTTCTGGTTCAGGTTCTTCACTAAAAAATAAATAAATAAATTTACGGGTAGTGAGGTGATTATTTCGTAAATGATTTTTTCTTTATAAAATAAGTTTTTTCTGATCATAAATAGTCATTTTTATTACAAATAACTCATTATAAATGATCATTTTTAGTGAGCTTCCTCAAGAAAATTCAACTTCCTAGAAATGAATTAAGTGTTGTAGGAGTGGTAAAAGGATATGGATAATGATAGACTTACTGCTCTTTTATTATCCTTTTATTACTCTATAGTGTATTTGAAATTTTATTTTTTTATTATTTTCTTTTAAGTATTTTTTTAACATCCTTAATCATTACGAAAAAATAACAAAAGTGAGTAATATTATACGCCACACTCTCATTCTATTTTGATCATACTAAGTGGTATGTGGCACATTCATCACCATTAGATGATAAAGAAGTATGCAATAAATGATCATTTAATAGTGATAAATATGACACATTATAATTAGTGAGATGAAAGTAGGATGATAATATAGTGTATAGAATTTTCCTAAAAAAATATACAACTTTATTAATAGTCACTTCTTTAACCATTAAGTAAAAAAAATTAAAAAATAAATAAATAAAGAAAATAGTAAATAAATAGTAGAAAATAGTACGCCTATCATTATCCAAAGGATATTTGTGCCTATAAGGTTCATAGACTCCTCTTTCAACTTATTATTGCCCTGTCTTTATCATTTTTGTATATTAATTAGTCGTGTCTTTATCATTTTTGTTCTGAAAATATTCATGCTTCGGAGTTTGCACAAACAGAGTAGTGCAACAATGGAAAATTAAGCTGATACATACCATATTTTCGGATGGTAAATTAATGGTAATCACTTAAAATGCGTCGATACAGGCATCATTATCGTTGTCGTTGTCATGTATTTCTACAAGAAAAGCTAGCCTTGCAACATGCAGAATGCATTGCCTCGAGAAGATCAACCAAAACTGCTCAACCACTCCCACACCATGATATATATAATCTTGGAATCGTATGCATGGGTACTACTGCAAGCGGACGTTAATGCCCATATTTCTTGCCCACTTTTGTGCATTCATGCAGTGAGTATTCAATTAATTACCAGCTGCATGCATGCCTCAACCGTGTCATGAAGTAGTACTTCAATGCAACTAACATGACCAATTAAACCTTGAGTGCACATCATCATCATCATCATGTATTAATCTATCCTTTTAATTAGGTGAACCCTCTTAACAAGATTTTGTTGACTTATGAGGCAATACCAACAATTCCAACATTAATATATATATCCTACTACAAGAAATCAAGTATTTTCCAACAATTTTTAGATTGTCGCAAAAAATAAAAAAATTCACTACAAGTAAAGACTATTTGCGGTGATTTTTAATTCGCCTACATAAGATCAGCTGTAATCCATCTAAAATTTGGATTCTTTGAATTTTTTAATCCAAATCTAACGGTTCAGGGTGAGAGATAAAAACATAAAATAGATTTCACAACATTTAAAATTACATGATATTATCAGAGAATCTGAATCCATCAATGAAATGAGAACTCTTTTTAAACTTAATAATAACCTCACTTATTTATCCAACTTTATTGAATACAATTTTATAGGCTAGACGGAGAAATTTACTTATTTATTCAACTTTTCGTTTAAACTAATGTGTGAATTAAGACTCTACAAAAGGGCATTATCATCATTATCAACCTATATATATATATATATATATATATATATTAAACCACTTTTCGGTGCCACCAATATTTATATATAATTTATGCTCAAGTCTTATTTTCTTAGAAATGGACCCAGAATTGTGAGGAAGTCGTTGATCAATCGAGTCAAGGGGTTTTTTGTAGTTTGCTAATTATTATGGCCAAATAAGCATTGAAATTCCAGTCTAATTAAGATTGAGCATATTAATAATTAGGTTGGGTCGATTCAAACTTCAAATTTCAAACCCGTATATATTTTCATATTAATTAATAAGCATGCATGGCCCAGCTATATATGCTTTTTTATTAGTGGGTTTTGTTGTCATTATCTACACTTAATTGGTGGCATGAACCTTTTTATATATAATTTATATAATGATGAAGACTTACTTTGAAATCACATGGAGACCAAGGCAAAAGGATTGATTTTTTTAAAATTAATTTTATATATTAATTCACTGCAATAAAAGTGTTTATCTGTGGCTAATTATAGGTTACGAAAATGATTATTTTTTATTAAAATGAGTTAATTCTCGTCGCAAAAAGTTATTCAAATAACTCTCTATAAATACTTGTTTTTCCTATAGTATTTTACACAACTGATCTACGGTTGAACCATCCTTGATCATAATTAAAAGATAATTAAGGTTTTTCTTGAGGTTATTATGCATTAATATTAAGTAGAAATAGGTTACTTACAAAGCAATTTGGTCCTTATTAGATTACAAGATCACTACGCTTATGCTCTCTTTACACGCGTATAAAATTAGCAGTGTTATTCTATATTTTAAATCTTGTTAACTCTAGTCACACTTATTAATGTGATGCAAAACAAGCGAATTGAAGGTCATCTTTGTGATATGATATTGATCTTTGCGTTACTTTTGCGCAAACTTTTCTTACTTGTACGAGGTGTGTTGAGAGTAGCGAAAGACTAAGGTGTCGTTTTGATAGTGAATTGAGATGAGATGAATTAAGATAAAAATTAAAAAGTAAATAAAATATTGTTAAAATATTATTTTTTTAATATTATTATTATTTTAAAATTTGAAAAGATTGAATTGTTTATTATATTTTGTGTAAAAATTTATAAAAGTTATAATGATGAGATGAATTTAGATTGCTTCTCAATTCAAACGGGCCTAAGAATTTTTTTTTTTTTTATTAAGGATGACAAAATATAATATAAAAAGTGAAAAACCATTTCTCCTCTTCTCCTCCCAAATACACACACACAAGGTAATGTTATTATTATTATTTTAATGCTTGCGATCTCTTACTTCATTTTGTTATTTGATTTTCCTTATTTCACTTTGAGTACAAGCGCATTTAAAAAAATTAATTAATAAAAACAAAAACTAGCTCTAGGGATGTGAGCAAACCAATCAAGGGAGAGAAGTCGTAAACAAAACAAATTAAAATAGCTTTGTTAGGAATAATATCTTTTTGTTATCTTCTTTTCATTTTAGTAGGGGTGTAATCAGTCCGGTTCGGTTTGGATTTGGACAAAATTTAGGATCGAACCGGTATGTACCGGTTTTGCATTTTTTAAAACCAATTACGTCCTGATTACCCTCCTAAACCAGTACCTCCGGTTTTACTGATTTTCGGTCCAGTTTTTTAATTTTTTTTAAATGTAAAAAATATATAATAAAATGTTACTTCTTATGATAAAATGTTATTAATAATTTAATATATATTATGTTTAAAGGATATGATCAATTAAATTTTCATCTTTAAGATTAAACTTTTATTTTATAAATTATAACAACATTATCTTATATATAATTATATTAATAACATATGATCAAACAAATTACAAATGTTCATATTTAAGATTAACATTTTATGTTATAATTTATAAATTATAATATGAAATTATTTCATATATGATATATAATTATATATAAAAATTTAATATATAAAATTAATTTTTATATAATTTTTTTCCAACCGGTCCGACTCGGTCCGGTTTGGTCCCGGAAACTACGAAACTAAAACCGGACTGAATCCGGCCAGTTTTCATAAAATAGGAATCGGTTCCGGACCAGACCAATTCAAAACCGGACCAACCGGTTTGGTTTGGTCTAGTCCGGATCGATTTTCCTATTTAAATTTACACTCCTACATTTTAGAAAGAAAATAAAGAATTTTTTAAGAAAGTAAATAATATGTTGTTAGTAAATATTTAAAAACTTATATATTTACATGGCTTTTTTTGCATCAGTTCCTCTTTGGAACGATTTGGCTGTTATTGGTCATTTGATAGCCTCTAATAAAAACAAGCCACGTATGAAATTTTAATACTAAATGTAATAAAGCTGGTCCCATCTCATAAAACCATCTGATAAAACCAACCCTTTACTAGAGCGAGGACGACGAGAATGTGAAGCAGCTCAATGTTACAAAAATTCAAATATTTCAACGAGAGAGGGAGATGGAGAGGATAGGGGGCTTCGAGAGAGGAAGGGGAAGGGTGGTGTAGAGAAGGAGGGCTCAAGGGAAATTTTATTATTTTCAGCGTGTTTATCAACTGTTATGTAGGCATATGTGTTGAGAAGCGGAAGCCCTATGTGGCAAGAGCATTGCTATTCATAAGTTCATACACTACACACCAAGTTTTTTTTTTGTTTTATTATTCTTAAAATAATTGAATTATTCAACTCATAATTCATATACCACACATTTGGTAAGGGAATAAAATTAAAAAAAATCATAAAAATGATGGTGTGTGGTGTATAAGGCTTAAGAATAGAATTTTTCATATGATAAATATTTATTAGAGGGCTGTTATTTGATAGAGATTAGACCGATCGATGGGAATATTTTCTCTTTTTACATGTATATCATTTTTATTTTAAAAAATAAAATATTAAAAAGTTACATGGATATGTAAGTTTTTTATATATATTTTTTACAAGTACAATTAGCATTTCTCAACAAAAGAAAAAGATAAAAAAAATTGCATTCCAATAAATAAGCATCATCATTATTGAAGAAGGAAATTTAATTATTCGGATTATGTGATTAGTTACAAATTAAACTCCTCATTAGTCAATTTAGATCAATCTACTTTGAGCCGAATTCTATTATATTTCAAAATTTTTTATTGAGAATTTTTGCACCCTTAAAATTAAGAGAATTGATATATGCAATTATAGAATCTACAAATATCGTATATTATTTTTTATAAAATTAATAAATATTATATTTAAATTTTTAATAATAAACCCAACTCTTTTATAAAATGATTGCATTATGCCATTATCAACTATATGCTCTAAAATTAATCAACTTTATTCTCGAACTAATGATTGAAAATTGACCGGAGAAATTCCTCAGTAGCTTCCAAGTTTCCAACACCTCCTAATTTACATTTCTCACCTTCCGCCAAGTTTGAATATTTTCAACGATCAAATATTTAAGTTATGTTTGAATGTTAAATTAAACTTAATTGAGTTGAATTATTTATAAATAGTAATAAGTTGAATAATAAAAAGAATTATGTAAAGTTTATTTAAAATGAGTTTAGTATATTTAAATGTTAAAATAAATTTAATACTAGAACTTTTTATAAAAAATTTAAAAAATTTATAAATCTCACGAATAAATATAGTTTAAATTATAAAAAATTATAAATTTTACGTATAAAAAATTTTTGAATTGAAATGAATTTAATAATTTAAATATTATGTATTGAAATATTAGATTTAGTTAAAATTTAGACCGAAGTCAAATAAGCTCAGCGTTATTTATTTCAGAAAATCTTTACGCGTTACTGGACCACGATAAGAAATTCCATCCTAAATCCAATGAATAAATGACACGTGTCTGAGCTCTCCGGGAGTTAAACGTCGTCGTTGTTTCCTTTTAGCAATTCTTTTCTGGTTCACAGGCCCTCGCCGTGTATAAATAGAAACATCTGTGAAAATTCCTCGAGGTGATCGATCAAGGAGATCGCCGGCGAACCTAGTCACGAGAAAATTTCCGGCGAGGATTTTTTAACTAGACCACAGGCGAAGATGAGTAGCCATCGGCGAAGAGGCGCCAAGAGCCACGAACGAGTCACCAACGACGAGAAGGAGATCAAGACGAGGACGACGTCGCAGAGATTTGAGAGGCGATTGGTGAAGTACCAGGAGTTGCCGGAGTATATGAAGGACAACGAGTATATTTTGGACTATTACCGGTGCGAGTGGCCGCTGAAGCACGCGCTGCTCAGCCTCTTCGCTTGGCACAATGAAACTCTGAACATCTGGACGTGAGCTAGCTAGATTCCGGTTCTCATACATATATATGTCTATACATACATGTGTATACATTTATGGACGTGTGTGTTTAATACTGTTGTGCAGGCATTTGGGGGGGTTTATGATATTTGCGGGATTGATGGTGATGAGTGTGATGGAGAAGGCGGAGATTGGAGGCCTGCTTGGGAGTTGGTCCAGGTGAGGCACAGAGAGAGAGATGCAATTGTCTTTCCGAAATTTGTTTTGGTTCATTTTGGTATTTCGATGACTATGAGCTTCTTGTTGATCACACTATGCATGTGTGTGTGAGACCAGGGTTCCCGTACCTAGAACGTTGACGAACATCTCCGACGGAATTTTTCCTGTGAGTAATGAGTTCTCAGTTTAATTTTTTCTTATTTTGCTTGTTACAATTTTTATTATTGATCTCTTGTAACGTAACCGTTAGATATTTACCTTCGGTGCTTTGCACTTCCCAAACCGTTGAAACTTGCAATATCGAAAATTTTATATGTCATACCATCGTCTTACTTTTATTCCATTAAATATGATGTGATATATTTATCATAATTAAATAATTATTTATTATATATTTTTTTATTATTTAATGATAATAAATATGCCACATACTATCTAATATGATCAAGATCAGATTGAATTTATTCTATTTTTTATAAGGAATAGGATGGAGCGCCGCTTGTCGCTTGATAGATAGGTGCTTGGCTATTTTTGGTCATCATTGATTCCAATTCTCTTATGGATTTGAGGGTTTAAGTAAAAAAATAAATACATAGAATAAATTTAATAATATTTATTGTTAATTAATATTATTTAAAGAAAAAATATAGTAGAATCTTATAAAACATTTTATAAGTCATTCTCTCTCGGCCCTCTAGTTTGGTTTATTAGATATTTGTACATTCTTTTATTTGTAAAATAAATATTTTTTAAAACGTGAGCTTTTATTACTATTTAATCACATCTTGCATTTTTGTTTATAAAATTTTATTATCAAATCGGTATGTAGAGCGCATCATTCACATTACTTAAATAATAAAATTTAATTTATAAAATTTTAAAAATTTAAAATTATCTTTTAATTTAAATTATGTCACCTAATTAACTAGATATACCCTACTTTTCTTTTCCATATGCCTCTATCTTCTTTTTCTTATTATATCTAAATGTTTTCAATTAATAAAGCAAGTAGACCACATTTAGATTACTTCACTATCAACGTCAAATTGTGCGACTGCACAACTACTCTAGTTATCCAAAAGTCTCAAAACGCAATAATTAAATACTGTATAATCCATAAAATGTTTCCATCTCTTTTTGAATGGAATCTAATATCAATATGGACAAGAAATTATAAAACAAGGTCTGTTGATATACCTGGAAAATGATTCTTTTATAATTCTCCTAGATTTATTTTACAACTCTACGTGAAATTTAGGATAGTTTTATAAATTTTTTTTTTTTTTTTAATAAAGTGGCATGATTGTATTAGTTGATTACAAAATAAGTTGTAATGTTGTTATAAAAAAATTGTCGGGTGCATTATTACTCTTGATATTTGTCATATTTAGTACATTGAATTTACAAAATATTAAAATATTCTCGTAACAAATCTATATTATTCGTTCAAATTTTAAAAATTACTTAGTTAGTGATTTTTGTTTAAAAAAAAAATATGTAATTATAAATTTTTTATGATCAAATTAAAACAAAATTACAAATATATAAAAATTTATAGAAAGATTTAGAACTCGTTTGGATTTAGAGAGGATTTCATCTTATCTCATTATTATAATTTTATTAAATTTGTACATAAAATATAATAAATAATTTAATTATTTCAAATCTCAATTTAATTTTTTTAAATTTTAAAAATATAATAATATTAAAAAATAATATTTTAATAATATTTAAATTTTAATAATCCAAACTAGCCTTTAAGGGCTCGTTTGTTTTTGGAGATAAGATGAGATGAGATGAGATTAAAGTTAAAAAGTTGAATAAAATATTGTTAGAGTATATTTTTTAATATTATTTTTATTTTGAGATTTGAAAAAGTTGAATTGTTTATTTTATTTTGTATTGAAAGTTAGAAAAATTATAATAATTAGATGAGATAAAATAAAATGAGATGAGATATTTTTTCAAAACAAACTAGGCTTAAATTTGACTTCACTCGTACAAGAGGTTTCTAGTTGGAGGTTGTTATAAATATAATATAAAAAATGTTTTGGATTAATAAGGCGGGATTTGACAAGTGGCCCGCCGAGTAGGTCACACTAGATAGCAGGTTGGTAGTGGGGTTCTCGGGACTGGAAATAAGAGGGGCCACCCACATGTGGTGTAGATTAGGTTCTTTTGAATTAGAACGGTCATGATTAAAAGAATGAAATGAGAGGCTTTCTGAAGCCGACAGCCGTATGATGTGGCTCTAACTTTTTTGTGTTTCAGAGTTTTGTCCCTCACATGACCTGTTTGTTTGTGAATATATAGAGACACGTACGTACACATGTAGTTGTAAATTACTTTTTAAAAAGGTTAATCTTTTATATATTTTAGTTGATGCGTAGATTTTCATATCTTCATATCAACAGTTGTTAGTTGTATCAAGTGGATAACAAAAAAAAAAAAAAAAAAACCTCGAAGATTCATTGCATTACAACCTTAAAGAAAAAAAGCAATTATACCAACCGAAAGAGGTCTACACTTTATTTTTTTCGCTTGTTCACATCGAGAATGGTCTCATGTCTGAACAGACTTGGTAAAAGATTCTTTGTTCTTTCTATTACATTTTCTTTCCTTACATTATAAGATCGAACCTATTCGATTTTTAGAAAGATTCCCTAACTTTACGGGAATTGTGAATGGCCTGTGGTTGTTAGCTTCCCATTCCCTTTTTTTGTTTCCTTTTGTCTTTGTAATTCTATTCATCATTTTTGTACATCACATACTATATTTTTTTTATATTTTTATTTTTCTCTTATCAAATATGTGATATCATGGGTAGAAGAATTTAATAAATTTAAAAAGAATAAAATTAAAATTTTTTAAAAAAAATAAAAAAATATAGTGTATGATATGTGAAGATGATGAGTATTAAAGCTCGAAAAAAAAAAAAAAACTCACCCCAATTTGTGACAAGGCACGGTTGCTTGTTGTAACGTATGATCAATTTTGTAATTCAAGACAACATTTTCTCCCCATTAAGGAGATTGGGAGCATAAGAATATATCGGGTTTCAAGGTGTCCGTATTTGTCAATTAAAAAGGCAATTCTTTTATATATATTGGAATGGTTTGGGGTTGCAGTTTGAACTTTGAACCAATTCTAATTTAATAAAAACTTGGTAGAATTGTACATTACCAGTTGAGAATGTTATGCCTGATTTGGATTGGATTGCCATATATAAACACAACCTACATTGGTGCTTGTTTGCAGGACTCACATTTGAGACACATTTCAGGCTCATCAGTTCTGCATGCACACAAAGAAGACAGTTCTGAGACTCCTATTATTCCTAGATGGCCTTGGTTTGTTTTCCTAGCCGGAGCTATGGGCTGCTTGGTTTGCAGCTCTTTGTCCCACCTCCTTGCTTGCCACTCAAAACGCTTTAACTTTGTCTTCTGGCGTCTAGACTACGCTGGTATTTCCCTTATGATAGTCTGTTCCTTCTTTGCTCCCATCTACTACGCCTTTTTGTGCAACCCCTACTCACGTTTCTTCTATCTTTCATCCATATCCGTGTTGGGTATCCTTGTCATCATCACCCTTCTCGCGCCTGCTCTCTCCACTTCTCGTTTCCGTTCCTTCAGGACCTCCCTGTTCCTCGGCATGGGCTTCTCGGGCGTAATCCCGGCAGCTCATTCCGTTGCTCTCAACTGGGGCCATCCACATATATTTGTTGCCTTAGGATATGAGCTTGTTATGGCAGTTTTGTATGCTGCAGGAGCTGGATTCTATGTTAGCAGGATACCAGAACGATGGAAGCCTGGTGCATTTGATATTGCAGGGCACAGCCACCAGATCTTCCACGTGTTTGTTGTTCTAGGGGCCGTTGCACACACCGCCGCCACTCTGGTTGTTTTCGATTTTCGCCGGGCATCGCCAACCTGCTAGTAGCCAGACATTTTGACACTGGAAAAGAGTACTATTTGCTTGGCACCAGGTTCTGCTGTTGAGTTCAGTTTGTTGTGATTGTGTTATCTTAGAATTGTATCCTAAAACTAATTAATTAGAATCCATGCACTATAATGTACGATGAAAAAAGTGCAAGTGCATGTCGGAGGATTGCCAGTTTCCTTTCCTCATCATGAATCACAGAGATGTCACGTTAATTTCATTGAAATAATTTACATATGCATATATTTTCAGCTGCGTATAATATCTCATTCTAATAAATAATAAGGGTAGGTAGTTTATAAGATCTCCACATTATTTAAAAATGAGAAGTTATTGCTCTTTATAATATTCCAATGATCAGCTCTAATTATATCATTGAGCCTTCCATTGAAGCGTTATATATAAATGGTATAGAGTCTACCTCAACTAGAAATGTGAAATTTGAATCGTGTCACCTACGACAGACTAGTCCAAAGAATGTGGGATCCTATATACAACCTACTCTTATTACTTATCAGAACGGGATATTCCGTATCACATCAAATAATAATAAAATTCATAAATTGTGATTGATAAAGGTGGATTTGTACCCATTTCATACACAAGAGCTCGTCACTTGGACTCCTCATTTGCTCCTGAGCCTGTTATTCAATGGATGGCTACCTTGCGAAATCAAATCTCAGAAAATGTAAATTAACAACATAAAAACTATGACACAGGTAAGAAAATTGAATTTATTTTGCAGATTTTCTGGAAATCATAATCGGTCCATCTGTTTCTATTATAACGCGAAGAACAAGATTACAGCACGACAAAAACAGGTTCAAAAAAAAAATATATATATATATAGATTATTAAGGAGATCGACTTAAGTCACCGAAGAACTACTCAAAAGATCCTTTGACTATCATTATTTGTTTCCTTTGCATGCCTGCAGCCTATTTAACTCAGTGAAAAAAATTAGTTCCTCCCCCCGCCCTCGCCTCGAGACCGCAGATCCAAACTGTATCGAGTGTATTCACAATGCATGGGCTTGCAGTCATTATGCTGCAGACTTAAAAAAAGCTTCATCCCTTCATGACTTGACCATCCATAAATACTCACTGTTATTTTATCACTTTCTGTTATCTCACAGCAATTCAACCATATGCTGTGAACTGATAAGAGCCGCATCTTAAAAATAAAAATTCATGTTCTTTCAAGTTGTAACCTCAACAATCTCGGACTCACTGTCACTGTAATCTGCCCAACATTTAGTTGGTTTTTCCTCAACCACTGCAATATTGCATGTTTCTGTTGCCACAACAATCTCACCAGCTATTGAGTCTATTTCTGTAGTCTTTTCATCATTTTCGGGATGGTTGTTCTCATTGTCGACTGCTTGATCTTCTTGAAGTGTCTGCTCAATTGGTGGATTTTCAGGTTCAATTTCTGTAGAGGACTTCTCACTACTCACTTCTGCTGCAGCTTCAATTTTGGTTACAACACTGATGTCATCATTGACAACAGTTGGTGAGTCTACTGAACTGACCGGAGATACTGGAAATCCATTTTGTGTCACTGGAATACCATTCAATGATGCTGGATAACCATTTGGTGACACCGGAACACCACCATTTGGGGACATAGGAAAGCCATTTGGAGAAGTCATATAACCATTTGGAGATATTGGATAGCCATTGGTAAGCCAAGGTTGTCCAGGTACAAACTCAGCAGCATGTGGGTTCATTATTCTAGGAGGGCTGAAGTGATTCCCATCTCCAGTGTGTTCAGCACTGTGGAAGCCAGCTTTGTTACGTGGAACCCGATTTCCTGATCTGTTATAGCCACCAGATAGCCGTGGACCATATGGAACCCTCGCTGTTGCTGAATGATGAGTTGATCTACGCACTGGATTGATTGAAAGCATGGGAGGAATATTAACTGGTGGGGGCAGAATTCCTCCATGATCTTTGAATCCTGGGACTGGAACTGAGCCAAATACTGGAATTGTCGATGGATTAAATGGAGGTGCAGCAGCAGAGAGTTTCTTGGTTGTCTCCTTTCCAGGTTCTCCTTCATCTTGCTTTTCCCCTTCATTTGGCTTTGGCTCAACACCTAACTCAACATTGGGCATATCATGTTGATTCTCATCTCCCTCTGCCACATTTTCTTCAGAAATGGAGGCACCTTTATCAGGCAAAAGAGTTGTGTTTTCAACTGAAGCAGACCCTGAATCAGGGGAAGTAGTGGGACAACCATCTAGCACCCCTATTCCCAACACTTCACTTTTCAAAGCACTCGTGCTTGAATCCTTGTAGATCTCAGGATTCTTATTCTCGTGAGCTGCAACACTTCCGGCTTTTGCTTTGGGGTCTTTAACAGTATCGCTATTTAATTCAGCCTTTTCAGTCACCAGTACAATATCTTGAGCAGCACTCTTTACAACCTCGAGTGGTTTTGTTGCCAGAGAGTTCTCAACTTTTGTTTCTTCTTCTTCTTCATCTTCATTGATGCTGCCTTTTGTCCCCTTCTTAGAAACCTGTTGTTGTTTCTCACCTTTGGGGTTGCCAACTTTTTCTTCCTCCACATCCTTGACACTTGCCACAGCTGCCTCCTGGCTAATCTGAGGATTTTGTTCCTTCAGAATATTCCTTTTTGGCAACTGTTCTGCCACTGCCTTCACTATCGTTCCAGGTGGAGCCAAAGCAACTTCTTTGTAGGAGAAAAGTTTTCCGGCTGCCTGAACGCTAATTGAACTTGCCACAGGAGTAGACTTAGCAACTTGATCAGTGGAAGCGGGGCTAGCAGGTGCTGACTTTTGGTTAGCTAACTTCTCTGCCCCACCCACTGATGTGCTAGAGGTATTCATCTTAGGACTGAAGCTTGCACTCTTAACAAATTTCTTTGTAGTAGGAGGAGCAGGTCCTGTAGAAGCAACAGGCTCATTTTGGATTGCTTTTGGGGATGTGAAATTAGTGGACTTTCCACGGTATCTTGATGACTGGGTTGCATTCATAAAGTTAGTATTTAGTTTTGCTAGGCTTGGCCTCCTTGAACTAGAAGACTTGCGAGCTGTAGGTGACCGGCCTTTAGGAACAGCTTCTTGCCATCCTTCATCAGAGATTTCATCTTGTATCGTGTCATCATTATTCAGCATCAGTTGATCAGAAAGAAGTGAATCGGGTTTTTCCTCTGCAGGTTGTGCAAACTGAGCTTCAGATTTATTTTCTTTATCACTTGAATTTTCTGCACTGGGGTAACTTGGTGACAGAATTTCATCCTTCTGATATTCGTCTGAGACTGTTTCCCCAGGTTTGCCTTTTACCTGTATGATAAAGGAAATTCAGATTACTTTGGGAATGAGAAAAATGGTAAGTTGTGAAGACATGAGAAAAATAAGCTACACATGGAGCTTTTTGACCTTGGCACGAGCTTTCTTTTGAGCATCTCTCGCTTTCATATCTGCATCTGGCGTTATATAATCCAAAAGGTCCGATACACTAATCCAAGAAGGGAAGATATTGAACATAGTTGTTAAGATCACATACAATTAAAAAATGAAGAAAATATTCTCACAACTCAGTTTCCAGATCTAATTTGATTAATTTTAAAAAAGTTTATGTAGGAGTAACTCCGAGCCAACATTTTGATGCGTATATAAAAATCTATCATAGGTTTCTAAGTAGATCGACAATGATACATCCGCAAGCAGCAGAAATAAAATAGTATGGCAAAAAGCATATGTTAACAAGCTGCTGGAAGCCTGTCAGACACAATTCAGTACGACTTATAATACGATTCAGCTGCAAGTAGACGTAGGGCATAGCATGGCAGAGCTTTCGTTTTAAAGATCCTTTATACCTATATGTATTTTATCAAAAACCATTGATTTTGATCCTATTGGTTAAACCCAAAGTTATCACTGAACTAAATAATGTGATCCCTCCATCGCCCCCACCCCAAAAAAAAAAAAAGAAGAAATTTCAGGCTCTGCCTCCAAGTCTCACTAGTGAATTAGCAAGCACTAATGCTAGAGATCTCTGTTGACTTATCAGTTAACTAATGGATGCCATCTACAGAAAAGAAAAATCTTGTCACGTATAATAAGCATGTAGAATGCATATTAATTACCAATTATAATCCTTTGGGATTTTCACCAATAGTCATAGACAATAATTTGAACAATATGGGACTGAGAAACATGAACAGTTATTTTTATTGTAACTATCACCTCAAATGGCCTTTGCTGGAGATTGAAGCATCTGGTTTTGGGGTACCATGACGTGCAGCTTCTTGCTGCTCTAGAGCCTTGGACTCAAAGTACTCGAGCCATGCAGCCGCATCCTATAGAAGTCCATTGCACAAGCTTGAGGAATAATGATAACTACAAAAATTGAGATTTAAAAACAAATGCCAAATCTAATACTACCTGTGTTCGTAGATCCTCGGACCCAAGTTTGGCCTGCAGTATCTGTAAGGTAGTTTGTTCATGCTGAACACTTAAGGAGTATGCCTCCATCAAGGAGAGAGCAATTGCTATTGCATGATAACTGGCAGCAGTCTGCACAAGTGAGACTTATTGTTAAAAATGCAAGAAAAGTCAGCAAAGACTGTTACAACAAAATTATGCCCTTGAGGATTAATTTTCTTTGATTTGGCTATTGAAAGCCTCAGAAGAGAATTTTGAATAAGTGAAAGTTAGTTAGGTCAGTAATAAGTTACATAATATCGATTATTTTCAATATAGTGAGCCTTGACGTTTACATTTCAATTGCTTAGTGCTTCAACGACAGTCTATTAATCAGTGAAGAAGACAAGCATTAGATATGTCATGGTTACACTGGTAGCTATAAAAACTATTTCTTGTCATACTCAACATGATATGAGGAAGTAACCAATGACTTTAATCATGAGTTGACATGGCACACCAATGTTTTAATAAACTGCCTGACTCCAATACCTGTATATGATCAGCTCCAAGTAGTCTTTGGTTACATTTCAATGCCTCGTGGAGATACCTAAGAGCAACATGGACGTTCCCCAAACCTTCTTCCATCATGGCTACATTAATATAAGTGGCGGCAGTATTTGGATGAGAAGGCCCACATGTTAAGTGCAGGAGATACAGAGCACGATTGACGTACCTAGAATTAGGAATAGGAAGAATAAGCTATCATTTGGATGCAGCTAAAAAGTTAAATAAAATTTAAAGGTAATTCTATTAATAAAAACATTTTATTCTATACTTTTATATCCATGGGCTGGTGCTCCTTGGTTTCATTGTATACCCCTCTAATTTTGAATTTTCTTGCTCAATTGCATGTTTCACTTGACAAAAGGATATAGCACATCACCCATTTAATTTTATGCCATGTATTTCTCTTCATTCTTCTGCTGATAGACTCCTAGGGACATGAGTATTATCATTTAAAATTCTTATCTTTCCTCATGCATGAATTTCTTTTAAATACATCAAGTAAATATTTACCCATTCCCTAGACACATTTCAGTGACCTCAAACAATAAGGTTCACCTTCTGTAAGCCTCCAATTATATGATCGAGAGCTCTTGACAAAAGCCTTAATGGGTTTTCTTAAGGCTATCGTTCAGTGAACTGAAAGTCTGAAACAGATAAGACCCGTTTGTAACTCTTTATGGTTTTATTAAATGTTATTATACCCTTTATAAATCTTGTACAACTTCCTTGCAGATGATAAGATACTGAAACTCTAGGAACTGAGAAAACGATCCATATTTTAAATGCATATCATCACATGGTAAACCCACTGAACAATTATGAAGTGATTCAGTTGCTTCAACAGACCACTGCCCTTATGAGCTTCTTAGTTAAACAGGTGTGATAACACATCACACAATAATTTCTGAATAATTAGCATGGCAGCTCCCAATTTTAATGGCCCGCATGCATCACCCATATAGTCAAATTCCATTGTGTAAATATGTTCCCGATACTAGAAAGCAATGAAAAAACAATTAGGATAGCCACCATAATCATAAATTCATCTGGGCAAAACTTCTTTGATTAATAATTATGGAAGCATACTTCAAGGCCAACTCTGTATGCTGAAGTCGATAGTAAAAAACAGCTAGATCTCCATAACTTTTCATTGTATCAGGGTGATCAAGTCCAAGCTCTCTCTCATTAATATCCAATGCTTTTTGCTGATATATGGTTGCCTAAACAAGGAATAAGGTCAGTATACCAAATAAGTCCTATGCTAACATTACATTGTTGAACAGGAATCATTTGGTATCCATCAAAGATGTTCAAATCTTGAAGGTTACACTAAACAAACTACTTAGAATAAAGTGTTCGGTGCAGTTCACTCCTTTTTTTTTTTTTTTGTCTTTCATGAACCTAACATCACAATTTCTAAAGAATGCGCAAGCATGTAAAGCTCATGCTTTAGAGTCCAAAAGTAGTTGAAAATGCTTATTTTTCTTTGGGCAAGTTGGTCAACAGTATGCAAGGTTGTGGATATATAGTTTATCATGCACCCAAAAAAAAACCACATTTTACAAACAAATGCTTAAAAAGCTCCATATTTTCCAGCAAACCTTGGCAAAATTTCGGAAAGCACATGGGAAAACTGGCTAATTTGTTTATTAGAATGAGCTTCTGATCCGCAAACTGATAAGCTATATATGAAGCTGAGGGTTTTCCAACTTCCTATCAATGTCAACAAAGGGGAAATCCCTGGCATTATTATAATCTGACTGAAAACAAGTTCAGAAAATTTAGGATTCAAGAACCAGATTAAACTTAGTGTTTATTTCTCTCTTCAAAACTTGAGCATTTGTGTGCATGTTTAATATATAGTAAACCAATGGGTCTAATATCTAAGACTATATTTGTATTGCAAAGGTTGTGGTATCAAGTAAATGGCAAGACCCATGCTTGCATATTTTCCACATGTTTTTTATGCTATTTGGACTGCCAGCATGATTCTTAATGTATCAAGGAGTTTGAGCTAGATATGAATCAATGTTATTAACATTTTAATTCATATACTAACAGAAAAGCAAAACAAAACCAAATTATAGGCAGGTTACTGACTCTGTAGAAATCTGTTAAACATTCCACATGAACATACTTGTTAATTGAACTTTCATGCTACATAGACCCAGATAATATCGAATGCATTAAAAACAAAATGCAAAGTGTTTCAGTGATCCAGATAAGACATAGCATATGCCGGCATAGATCACTAGTCATGCAATCCATGCACAGAAGTATGCATATACTTTTAAGCATATACCTGATTGAAGTCCCCCGTATGATAGAGCACTACAGCCAGAAGACTATATGCTCCAGCTGTCATTCGATGATAAGGACCACAGACAGACACAAGTTTTGAGAGTGCCTTCAAAATTCCACACGAAATAATACTTCAATTAATTGAAAATCTTTCGGAGGAAAAGAATATAAAAATGAAAGACCAATAGGACAAAAAATAGAAGTTTTTACCATACCTTAGTGCCATAATTAACAGCATCCTCCAATTTACCCTTATCCAGGGAAGTCTTGGAAGATTCCAACAGTGTACGTCCATCAGCAGATGAACATGCAACATGCTGTGTGAAATGGTCAACATTGTCACAGGACTGGGAAAAATCCTAAAGAGAATTACACTTCCTAGTTTTAAAGTGAACTGTTAATATATGTTACCTTATAGACGGGGACCATGCTAATGACATCTGACTTCCTAAAAGGTAGTGCACCGTCCATATCATAGTCCCTAGGAACAAGCTCAAGTCCAACCTGAGAAAATGTGACTCCATTAAAATCTGGAGACAAACTTTATTCATTTTGAGGTAAGACAGATAATAACAAGAAAATCTAATTCAAACCTTGTGGCACATTCCACGAAGAATGGCAAACTTTCTCAGCTCCTCTGAGCTTTCATATTTCCAATGCCAACCGAATCTCTTCGAAAGGAATGTTTCCACCCACTTCCATTTTAGCTTGTCATCATTAATAATTTCAGCATCAGGATTTTCAAGTGATGGTGTTCCTAATAGTAAATTTAAACATGATGCTATTGCCGCAGCCAAGTCAGCAACATTATCAACTGCAGCTACAACAGCTTGCAAGATGTGCTTGTAGGCTCGAACAATCATCTCATGTATACAGAGTGATTGAACATGAGGAAGCTTGTCTGCAAGTTCAACCTACAATGACATGGAAAATTTGCTTTCAAAATTGTCGGTCCTGCTAGATATATAATTCTTCAGAACTGTAGAACACGAGTAAGCAGAACTACTCGCATCATTGACAAAGGCGACAAGGTTCAGCAGAATTCCTACCGTGCCACATGAGTAAATATAGGATGGTAAGAAGAAATTATCTAAATGAAATATATTTAAAATGTCACGGAAGAAAGAGATCATAGTTATTGATAACTCCAGACTTCAAACATGTCCTATACAAAGTGATATCATGGGTAAACAACCTAGTATGGCCTTTTCTGACCTCTACTTTGCTTTTTTTGGTTAGATCCAATGCCAGTCGTTGGTTTGCGAATATATTTGGTGGCATACGGGAGTACCGTGTAAAAAAAAAGAATCCCATCAATCCAATCATCATGAAATGGTCAAAATAGAAGTAAAAGAACTTAAACAAAACTACTAGAGTAAAGTAATTACCACGCGCCCTAAGGAACACATTTGCAAACCCCTGGTATGCATAAAATCTGTCAATGTCCTTCCATCAACGGGTGAAAGTTCAAGTGACCCAAAATCTGCCACCTAAAAATTTAAAGTCACACCCATCAAACATATTGAAGTCAAAGACCTCAGGGGTGGATCATTTTAATAATTCGGGAACTAACCAGCTTCGGAAGTGCAGTATCAGCATAGTAATTATGAGCCATTTCAATCAACTCCTCGGGTGCCTGAAAATATGAAGGAACAAGACCACGTGTTAGAAAGCCTACATGAGTTTGAAGCAATTAAACAAACTGTTTCAGAAGCATATATAGATACTAATGCATAATTACCAATCAGCTTTTGAGGAAATGAGGTTCAAGAACTATATATATCAAATTGGGTTTACTTATACCCGGGCAAACACGGCTTACAAACCTTATGGTGAAGGCCAGTCTCTGATTCTTTAAGGCGCAAATATGCTGACTCAGGAAGCAGCCTTTTCCACATGATTTCCTTCTCCTTATCTTGTTTCTCCAATTCCTTCTGACTAAGGTTATCTGATTTCTTGTTTACGTCAGGGTTGTTACTCATAGAAACTTCCTTCCCTGCCTCAGTTTTTCCGCTTCTAACATCCGTTTTCTTCTTTATCTCCTTTAGCAGTCCACCTTGCTTCCCAAGGCCTTTTACAGCAGGCTCAGGCTTGGCTTCTTCAGCTTTCTTAGACTCAGTTTTCCCTGAAGCCTGGTTTTGCAAATGTTGCACCCAACATGCTCCAAGCTCCCATCTAATAGACCTAGTCTGCTTAGTGGGTTCTTCCTGCAACTTCAGCAAACTTTGTTCCACCACTTTCCTAACCAAAGACCTAGCAGCACGTAAATTTTCCATATCTGTGCTCTGCAGGCGTTGGCCTATGCTAGATGATTGAGGTGTGGGAGGCTTGTGTAATAGCATCCTCAAGCTACTCATAAAACAATATATCAATTAGTCATAATACCATCATGAAGGCAATGCACTTTATTCCTACAAGGCTGCAAAGTTCTTTATAGTGAGTACAGAATACACGTTTTAATAGTGAATAAAGTAATAATTTCCAAAAAATAAGAGCACATGATTCATACCGCACTTTAGTTCCAAATTTACAAGAATGGATATGGGCCCAAGATAGATTGACTGACCTGTTGACATTCAAGGCGTTAGCACCTCCTTCAGGCTGATCCTCAATGTCAATGTCCTGTGGAATAGGATTTCCCTCCCAATTCACCTCAACTGGAACTTTCACAACAGCCATGTAGCCACAATGTCTAACTATCACAACACTTAAAGTAGAAGTATCCTACAAGACCAGAAGATAAAGTCAGCAACTAATATAACAATTTTGGACAACTTAATTTATTTACTCACATGGACAGTAGCACTCTCATCAGCAGTTATGCCTTTTAGTAAATTTCTCCGAGCAAGCTCCTCTTGGGACATTCCAAGGACCTGAGTCCCATCATTTTTGCAATCCAACTTCGTACTCGCATCAGATACATCCTTAGTCACCTTAATAATTAAATCTCCAAATCTCTCCTCGTGCAAGATTGAAACAGTGGGATATTTCAAAGAGCATTCATTACTATCAATGAGACTCTTGATTGCGGCAACAGCTTTAAAAACTGACACGTCGACGAATAAACTATGAAGAAGAAAGGCTTTCCTGTCTCGAATTTGCCTCTGTTCTGACGTTTCACAAGGCATTGCTGCCAGAATGGCAAATTCCTTTGCCCACTGCCTGTGATCATGTTTTCCATCTCTTCCTTGCCCACCCCCATTTCCTCCCCAGTTTTCGTCTTCCATGGGAAGTGGTGGGAAAACAGATGGATTGTCGGCAACAACTGGAGGGACAACCCATGTGTTTGCACGAAAACCATATGGAAGATTTCCAAACTGAAATAAAATGTGTAAATGTGAAACTATTTTCTCTGATTATTATCATGTGCAAAATTATATTGCAAGATCTACGTACTTTATTGTGCTCTGTGAAAGCTTTCATAAGGCCTCTGTATGCCTGCAAGCAAAAGAATAGTATGACAGCATGCAGAGAAGGATTAAACAAACCTGACACATGAATAATACTCAACTACATACAGAGAAGGATTAAGGGGAAAAGACAAAAAAAAAAAAAAAAAACGAAAGCAAGCATTAGTAGAGAAATAGATCCAATAGAAAAAGAAAGCAAGCATTACTAGATAAATAGATCCAATAGACAAAACAACTGACAGAAGAGAGGGGGGAGCATTATAAACTTACAGCATCAAAAGCCCTGCTTATCTGCTGAAGTAGCCCCACCAAAGAGTGACTAAGAAGAAGGCGTTTCCCAGTGGGATAGAACCCTTTTCTGGATGCAACAATTGTTGTTGGCTTCCCACTGCAAACTCGAACCTTCAAAAAATTGAAGTTGCACATCCATATCAAACAAGTCCGTGCATTAGTTAAGTATAGCCAATGAGTTCAATGGATCAAAAGTATAACGGCCCCATTCCAATAAAATTAAACAATGAAATGGGATAGAGAGGCTTACATCAATCTGAAAGAAATCATCTTCCGTTTTATCTTCGAGGAAGGGACGTGTAGATCTTCGAATGTCTGCAAAGAGAACCCAAAACACAGTCAACAAACGAGCCTCATGTTTTTAGCTCTGCAAAAAACAACTGTGCTTAGCACATTGGTCATTAAATTCAACCACAAAGTCTCCATCCATATTTTCAAGTGAAGAAAGAAATCAACCGGGAAAAATCCATCTTCCGTGAATTTGGCGTGGGGAGAGACCATTTGACACTACCAGTCTAGCACGTATAGCTATGTAAACTTGCAACAAGCACGACCTATAGGATATAGATTTCTCCCAGACATGCACGAAGCTTAGGAATATATTAATTGGTCGTTAGGACTTGGGCACATCCCACATATGCATTCAAAAAGCAAAAACAATACCAAATACGATTTGAACAAACTCACGCACGGACCACGAGTGATTTCCACAAACAGTTAGTTTGTACAAAAGTCAGTGAGAGAACAAACTCACAGTGAACTGGCGGCGTGAGATCCGAGAACGAGAAGAAGTCGTAGAACTGCCCGAGCCTCGGCGGCGGGTACATCGACACGGCCGCGACGTCAGATTTATCGGTCCCCTCAGGGATGCACTTACTAGGCACCTGACTGCCAACTTGCGGGGCCGGACCAGATTTCTTCTCCGTCGGCTTCGGAATCGGAACATCGCCCACATTATCCGGACTCTGGCTCTGAGAAGGTTCTGACTCGGCCGTTCCGGGCTCTTTCGACTGGGCTCTGACCGGAGGCTTCGGCGAAGAGGACGGGGACCCGAAGGCGGTGGTGCAGGCCACAATGTCGAGGAGTCTCCGGACGTGCGCGATCGCGAGGTCCTCTGTGTAATCCTCTGCGAAATTCAAGCCAAATGTTTATTTATTTTAAAAAATAAAAAAGAAGTGGTGGCAGTGATCCGGTGCGGTGGGCGAAAGTTAATGTAATCAATGTCAAATATAGGCCGTTGGATTAGAGGAAAAAGAAGCGGTACCTTCGACGATGGAGAGGTGGCACGGTTTAAGTGAGACGATGTCCACCGAATCTTTAAGCCGCGATCCTTTCACCTGAAACCGTTTTGGTCGTTATTTCCGGTATTAGTTCCTACGTGGATCACCCAGCTCAGCATGGAGTCCACGTTGGGGGCCCAAGCTATTATGCCTTTTAAAAAAAAAAAAATGCATGGGGATCGAGTATGGTGTCCGATAAATATTGATGTTTTATTTAATAATTAAAAAATTAATTTTTAATAAATTCATGAATTTTTTTAGATATTCAAAAATTTTTAAAAAATAAAAAAAATAAAAATACATTTTTTATGAGCAACATTATCACTTACTTGAACTCAATTTATATAAAGTTTTATTTAAATTCCTCATATTTAATGAAATGGGTATAAAAATTAAGGGTCTCTTGGCTTTAAGCTATTTTGTGCCTTTTGATTTATGATAATCTAACATTTTTAAAATTAGAAAAATTATTTACCATGAATATATTAAATATGATGTAAAAATTATCACATCAATAACATACAAACTATTTATATTTATTTTTTTATGTTTATATGAAATCTCAAAATTTAAAAAAAAAAAAAAAAAAGGAGTTTTGATGTGTATAGAGAAATTCAGATTAGAAAAGGGAATGCTTCTTTTAATTTTTTTTATTCATGTTAAATTAATTGAATTTATTTATTTATTATCCTTAAACTATATATTTAATAAAAAATGAAATAAAAATAAGTACGTATTACATGCATAATTATTATTAGAAAGTAGAAACAAAACAAGAGTACAAACGCGGACAAAAGTGAAAGGACGAAAGTGGGCCCAACTCGAGCGTGTTAGCAACGGGAGGAAGTACAGCACATTTAAGTGCTGAGAAGTGGAAAGAAGAGAGAGTACTACCTCGTGCGATAGGGAGAAGTTGGTCAAATGACATGTCTCAACGTGGACTGATAACAGCTTTCTCAAGTCTAGCATCTTGTCCGTAGATATACCCTGCAATTAAACAAAATAATGTTAATGATTCTTCATTTTATCTATATTTAATTTTTTTTAATAGTTAAAAAAGTGATTAATAGCCTATTGATATTTTTTTATTTTTAAAAATATTTTTTAAAAAAAAGTATAATTTGCTCTAGGCGGCAGCATACATAGTAGATATATGGAAGCGACAGAGTAGCACCACTCATTAAATAAACCAATTCATAACCAACAAAACCTAAAGAGTAAGAAAAGGTTTGGATTCAAAACTCACCTCAATTCATTTCAACTCATCTCATCTCATCATTATAACTTTCTCAAATTCTCACATAAAATATAATAAACAATTCAACTTTTTCAAATCTCAAAATAATTTTTTCAAATTCTCATACCAAATATAATAAATAATTCAATTTTTATTCTACTATTCACAAATCATCTCAATCCATCTCAACTCATCTTTGAATCCAAACTTTTCCTAAAACTACATCCACTAAGGGTGTAGCACGAGACGGTCGGATAAGGTCAATTTTTGTTTTCTTTTTATTTTTTTTTTAATTTTTTTTATATCTTTAAACATTTAAAAAAAATCATAACATCGTTAAAAAAAACATTTTCTCAATCAGTAAAAAAAAAATTGTCGATACCCAATCGGGATCCAATTGTCGGCGAGAATTAATAACATTTTTCAAACCTAAAATCTAGCTAAACAGACAGGTCCCAAAACCCACAACCAGCTTATCTTGCAAAACACAAAACATGGTGTTCACGACAATGGTGTGGATGTTTTAGGGAGGCAAAGAAAGAACACGTGAAAAGATATAAATGGTATACAAACCTTGAGGGTTACTTGTGCATCGTCTGGTGTTTCAATGGTAATCTCTATTACACTGGGCAAAACTGCATGTACAAAGGATATAACAAGTAGTAGTATTAGTAACAATGAAGCTCATGAAGAACAACCATTTTGAAGGAAGACAACAAGTACATGGTTTTGCTCCGAAACATAGATAGAATAATAGCCGGTTTGGATTGAGAACTCAACTCACTATTATTCACAAATTTTAATTTATAAATTTCACTATTATTCACAAACTATCTCAACTCATCTCATCTTGAATCACACGGGAAAAGTATGTTTTTGTCTGTTCTTTTCCTCAATTTATTAGCATCCAATTAGGAAAAAGTAAGTAATAATCCAAAAGAAGAATAAACAAGTTGTTGTAAAGACAAGAAAAATGAAGAAAGATATTGGACCTTTCTCTTCCTTTTTCTTCTTATCTCCCCTTGCTTTATGTGGTTTCGCCTTGCCTGTTTTTGGAGCCATTTCACATCCAAACTTCTGGGTTTAGTTTTAAAACTTTTTTTGCTTGCTTCAGTTCTTGCTTGGAAGGAAATGCCAAACTACTAACTTTAGGCCTGAATAGAATAAAGAACATAAGAACTATCTCAGCAAAAGTCAGAAAGTATCTGAGAGAACGAAACTCAATCTCAGCAAACACTCGACTAGAACCAAAACACTCATATACCCAGAAATTATAGGAAAAAAGGGTAGTTGGGTACCTAAGAATTTAAGAGGTTTTGTAAATGGTGTTGTTGAGCATAATAAAGAGGAGCTAAGAAAAGTGGGAAGAAGATTTGCTGGGGACAGAAAGTGAGGGCATGCAAGAGTGTGAGAAGAGGATATGAGAGAGAGAGAGAGAGAGAGAGAGAGAGAGCAAGAGATGGATAGGATAGATAAGGTGAGAGAGCCAAGCAGCTTGGCTCCTTGAGCAGAAGCACAGCTGAGACAGTGTTAAGGCTAAAGCTATTTCGGACCTCTCATTTTTGTTCTGCTTTCTCACCTTAACACCTCATCATCATCTCTCTCTCTCTCTATATATCTCTCTCTCAATCTTTCTATTAGATTTGTTGTTTTATCATTGGAAACTAGGAGAAGTCGATAGAGGGTTATCCAATCTCCCGTGTTAGACTGGTTTTGATAAATAGGGAGGCCTATAGCTGCCTGCCACGTGTATCAAAATTTAACTCCTTTGAAAGAGCACGCCACTGCAGTACTAGCTGTTCGGCCACCCAAGCCATTCATCCCTAATTGATAGGCTAATTCCAAAAACATTTGGTGCAAGATTTGCATTTCATAGACTTTGGGGTTGGTTGAAATTCCAAGACGAAGAAGGTAAGGAATTTAATACTCCATTTGGATGGTTGAGCATTCAGGTCATATGTAAGTAGTGGTAAAATACTTTAAAAATAATAATAAACTGTTTGTGAATAGGTAAAGTGGTATAAGAATAATAATATAGTGAAGTTGCTCAGTTGTAACAGTCTAAATTCCTTCATTTAAGGCCCTATTTGAAATTTGGACTGAATTGAGATCAATTTAATTTAGTCTAATTTTAAATTGAGTATAACATTCAAATACATAACTTTTAAATCACTAAATTCATTTAAACTCAAAACCACTTTATACGTGTGACTCACAATATTTTTTAATTCAATACGTCTTTACACACAGGACCCATAACTTTTTTCAACTTTTCATAAATACATCTAAATTCATCTTAATATCCAAATATATCTAAACTCATCTTAAGTGGATCCTACAAAACTCACTCAACTATCTCAACTCAACTCAACATCCAAACAGAGTCTAAAGGCTTTTACCTAGTTGTTATCATCACATTACTTTCCTTTTTTTTTTTTACGCTGCCGATCCGAATAAGAATTTTCTAACGACTAATTAATAAACAAAAACTATGAATTGAGATTGAGAGATAGATCCCCTACATCACTTTTTGTATAATTATACCATGAAAAATTATTAAGGAAAATGGAGAGTTTTAAGAAGTGGAGAAAATTATTTGTTTGGATGTTAATGATGTCAAGTAAGGCTGATAATTAAGGTAAGGGGAAAAAACATTGTTCACACTTAAAAACAAATTGCATCCTTGGACTATTAAAAGGTTGTAATATTATCCATAGCCGGTCGAGATCCGACTCACAAGATCATGTTTTACCACTTATTTGTACTTATTTTTCATCCATCTTAACAAAATTAGAGAGTTAAAATTAAATGAAGATACTATTTTCCGATTTTTTGTATTTATTAGTTTGGAGTGCAAAATAAGAGAATGAAAAAATTTGATCCACTTGAACAGTCTTACGTGTTAATTAGATGGTGGAAAGTCTTAAATTCGTTCCTTATGGAATGCCAACCTCCCAACAAGCTGGTTTGGAATTCAAAACCATGTCCTTTGGAATTTACACAAGTTGCTTAGGAAAGAAGTGACTATGGTTGTGTTTGGATGTTGAAGTGAGTTGAGTTGAGTTGAGTTGAGATGATAAAATATTATTAGAATATTATTATTTAATAATATTATTATTTTAGGATTTAAAAAAATTAAATTATTTATTATATTTTGTATTGAAATTTAAAAAAATTATAATGATGAATTGAGATAAATTAAGAGGAATTTAATAATCAAACGAAGCCTATAACTAAAAATTAGTCTGCATACAGCCCATGTAGACTAACTCTAACAAGGAAGGGTCAAAAAATGAATTTTCATCCACATGTGATGGCTACAGCTTTGGACTTTAATCCATTTGTGATGTCTTTTGCCAAATTTAACAGGCTCTCTGCGTACAAACCTTACCAAGATCAGGATCATGTGGCTGAAATTTCTCATAGAAAATACTCTAATTACAAAAAAAAAATTATATAAAAAAAAATTATAAATTAATGTAATTTATCAAATTATAAAATTATTTTTATTTTAAAATAAATAATTCCTTTTATGTAAAACCCAAAATGAATCAGAGTTCTCTCTTTTCTCCCAAAATGAATGACATGGTTGTTCCAATTCAAGGCTGCAAAACCCAAAATCATAAATGTGATTACCCAATAACAGCCATCCTTCATTGAAGTTTCTGCATGAAAAAGCAGATAGAACAGCATCATCTTGCATTTCACCTTCAAAATTTATACAAAATCTAAGAAAATTTTGCAAAAGAATAGAATCAAGGCTCTGGTTCCTTGGAGAAAGAAAATATGAGAAAGATACACAAAGGAACAACAACAAAAGCAGCAAGCTTTAGCAAATCCTCAGTCTCCTTTGATATCACTCCAATCCTTGACCAATCTCCACTGTACCTGAAAGTTGAAGATTTGTGTCTACATGAAAACAAAAAGCAGAAAGAACAAGTTTCAGATCAAAGAAATTTCAAAAGACTACAAAAGAAAGTATACCCAGCATCGATGAATCCCAAACCCAGCACTGCCACAACAGAGCGAGCAAGAACTGGGTTTGACACTCTCAATGGGAAAATGTTTTCTTGCTGAGTCGTTGTTGAATTTTCAGGCAAATCTCTCTTGCTAGCCAATTTGATTCCAAATTCTCTGCCATTTGTCTTCAGAAATGGATAAGATGTCAGGCCGTTAAAGATAAAGCTCTTTTCTATGACCAGCATTTTCTTTCCTCTGTTCCTCTCCTTGATCTTTTGAGTCTTTGACCCACCTTCCTTTCGATATCATTTGTCTTATAAGTGCAAAATAGTAATTTGCAGAAAAATTCTTTAACTTTTATTTTTCATTAATACCTCGTTTATATTCAGAGAAGTTCACGAGATATGTGTTTTTTTAGGATTTTTGAGAAGAAAAATGATGTTTACAGTCGACAGTCGTGAATTGTGTAAGGATTATATAGTCGTTTTGAAAAAAAAATAAATAAATATGAAATTCACATAAAAAAATTAATTTTTTAATAGTGGATTTTACTCATTTTTAAAACGATTACGTAGTGCTTATGTACTCCACAACTGTATGTAGTATTTACTCTTATAAAAATCATGGAATACACCTTAAAATATAAAAGGTTTTGTAAATATTTTATTAGTTTTTTGTGAAGGAAAAATGCTAGCTATACTTACAATTTTACGTACATAAGTATATGTACTAATGTATCAGCTATTAAAAAGAGTGAAGATTTTAAAACTCAAAATTTGAAATTCAAATTAAAAAAATAAAATACTAATAAAATGGGATTGTAATTCACTATGAATAATATTATGTGTAAAATTGTGCATACGTATAACACTATTCTGTTGTGAAAGTGGTGGATTACATTAACAAAAATTTTATATGCAGTCAATCTTGTGTACTTAGTGGCGGACCTACATAGGGGCAGGGGGGCCATGGCCCCCCCAAAGTTTGAAAAAACAATTAATATATTTTAGTTTTTTATGATTTAATGGGATTATATTATTTCATATTGTGTTGATCCCCTCTCTAAAAAATTATTTTGACCCCCTCTACAAAATTATTTTGATCTTATAAATTATTTTGAGTAAAAAATAGAATAAAAAATATTTTATTTTAGTTTTAGTTTTGCTCGGCCCCCCTACAACAAATTTTTGGTTCTGTCACTGTGTGTACTCCTTATGCACTCTACTAATGTGATTTACTGCGTTATTTTTTTGAGTTTTGTTATGTACAAGCAAGTTTGCATACCAATCTGCATATTAATGTTGTTACTTTCATATTCTAAATTGAAATTAGTATTGTTTTCAATAAAATCTACTTTCTGACCAATCATATTGAATAAGTGCGCGTATTAGTGTGCAAAATCGTTTACAATTAGATTTTTTCTATTTTTTTTAAGAGAACTATTACATATAATCATTTTTGCGTACTATGTGCGCACTCTACTGATGTGATTGACCAAAATATTTATACACTACATATTTAATATGAAAAAAAAAAATTATGTGTATTGTATGGTATAAGAATAATGAATAAAAATTTTCAACCATAAAATGTGAAACCCTACATCTAGTTATGTTAATGTTTTTTTCTGAGAGTCTAGAGAAAGAGGGTGTGAAGATTTTTATCATCAACACTAAAATAATAAGTTACAGTGATCCTTTCCATTGCATTTGGATATCTCATCAATTGGATTGTAAGTCTGGGTTGGATATAGAAATACCTCTAATTTATTTTATTTAATTATTATAATTTTTTTAAATTTTTATATAAAATATAATAAATGATTCAAAATTTTTAAATTTTTAAATAATAATAATATTAAAAAATAATATTATAACAATATTATATTCAACTTTCAAGTTTCAACTTATCTCATTTCAACTCCCTATCCAAATCCCATCTAAGATTGCGTTTGGATAGTGAAGTATTTTTAGATATTCGATTTGTGAATAGTAATAAAAAAATAATGACAGAATATTAAATAGTAATAAATAATTATGAAAAATATGTGAAAAATAATAATAAATAACAATGAGGTATTCTCCTTTTATATTCTTAACTTTACTTTACTTTAATAAATCCTTGATTATAAAAAATAATAATTATTATATGGAAGTTTTTCAATTTTTCATCCTCGTTTAATTTCTCAAATTCTCAATTTTTTATAATTATTTTAGAAATCTTAAATGATATTTTATTTAAATATTTTTTTATATTTATTTGAAATCACATCAAATTTTGATTAATGAGGTGTTAAATTATGAAAATTTCTAAATTTAGAGATTAGTCAATAAAATTGAAAATATAGGAAATAAAAAAGATAAACTGGAAAATACAAGACACAAAAATCCTGGATTCCTTAAAAAACAGGTTCCCACCAAGAGCTTCTTCAAACACGCGCAGCACGCGCTCTCACACACTACTCTTTTAATCTGAAAGGCGACAGCCACAGTCAGCACAAACCTCCGATAAACCCTAACAATGGCGGTCATAGGCACAGCCTTTCCAGACCCTCCCCAAATCCACAGAATCCCACAATCTAAATATGTCGACGCTGTCCGATGGCTCCCCCAGTTTTCAGCGTTCGACCGTTTCGTCGTTCTCGCCCTCTTCGACTCCTCCTCCGACTCGCCCTCTTCCATCGAAATCCACTCTCTCGACACGCAAGCCGTAACCCTAAGCCCCCAATCCACCTGGGCCCCACCCTCTCGAGTATCCTCCCTTAAAACCTCCCAAACCCGGGGCCGGAAGCCCCTCATTGCCGCCGGTACTGTTTCCGGCTCGCTCCACCTCCTTCTCGCGAACTCCGTCGACGCTTCGCTCGAATCGGAGTTTTCGGTCTCGGAGGAAGAGCTCCATGTGGGGCGTGTATCATGCGTGGACGTGATGGAAGGTGGGGGAGAGTGTGTGAGCGTTGGAGAGGACGGGAGGGTCAATCTGGCGAGCGTCACGGGTTCCGAGTTGAGTTTCCGGCGGTTTTTTGATAGCCAAGGGTTGGTCTCGTACACCTCGGCGAAATGGGCGTCGCCGGCCGAGTTTGTGACTGGTGGCTATGGGTTTAGCCTTCAGTGGTGGGATCAGAGGAAGCCCGGAGGGGCGGCTTCCCAGCTCAAGGGAAACTGGTGCGTGATTTTTTACTTTACCTTAACTAATTTATGTTTGTCATCTAGGAACGAAAATGTTGTAGATTACTGTTATTGTGTTTGTATAATAGACAATTTGCTGAGGGAAATGAAATTGGGCAAAGGTGAAATTGGAATGAAAGTTAGGGAACTTGAGCTTGTTAACACCTCTTTGGATACACAAATCATATTATCTCGTCTTATCTAATTATTACAATTCTTCTAAATTTTCACGTAAAATATAATAAACAATTCAATTTTTTAAAATGTCAAAATAAAAATTTTATTAAAAAGTTATATTCTAATAATATTTTATTCAACTTTTATTTCATTATCTAAGAATTTAGAACTTTTCACAACCAGCAATCACTCTTGCTACTATTACACAGTATAAAGAATCAAACTATAAGTCGTTCATCTCTACAAGAAACTACAAGATGTCTGAGCACAAATATAGAAATGGCTGATTTGTAATTATACTAGTTTCCTTGCTTTCCATCTTTTTCTTCATTCATTTGTAAATACATTTTCTATTATTAGTTGGCTTCCATTTTTAGTACAGTGTTGGTTAGTTTGTTACACCGGAGGATTATATATCCATGGCATGATGTACAGTGAAATCATTACTGAGGAATATACAAAACATTTTCTTCATCCTTTGTGTACTACTCTCTGTGTTCCCTTCCCACTCTTCGATTACTAATATGGTATCAAGAGCCTGAGAGCCACCCATGGAGGATTTTGAAGGTTCCGATAGTTATTCCTCAACAGTCCCAAAAATTCCTCTGCTTATTCAGACCAAATATCAAACACCTTTCGTGCCACAAACATGGCCAAATACCTGAACCTCACCGACCCTAGCAACCCATTTAAGCTGGACAACAGCGACAACCCTGTCGTCATTCTGATCGCCGACTTGCTCACCAGCGATAACTACGCCACTTGGTCCCGTGCGATGAGACGAGCTCTCTGTGCCAAAAATGAAATATGCTTTATCACTGGTTCTATTTCTCAACCAACACACCCCGATGATCCTCTTCTTGACTTATGGGAGCGTTGCAACGATATGGTGATTTCATGGCTTCAGAACTCTATAAGCCCCTCCATCAAATCCAGCGTTGCTTTCGTAGACAATGCCTATGACCTTTGGCTCAATCTTCAGGACTGTTTCTCCCATAAAAATGGACCTCGTATTTACCAGCTCTAGAAGACCCTTGCTAGCCTTCAACAAGACTTTGACACTGTAAGTGTATATTACGGAAAGCTTAAATATCTTTGGGATGAGTTACTTATTTATGACCCCATTCTAGTTTGCTCTTGTGGATCGATGAAAACTCTCTCATACCGATACCAACGGGACTATGTCTTTCAATTTTTGATGGGTTTAAACGACACATATTCCCCTGTTCGAGACCAGATAATGATCTTAGATCCCCTCCCACCCATCACAAAAGTCTTTTCTCTCATTCAATAGCAAGAATGCCACTATCAAATGACCCCCACTTCAAACCCATCTGACTCCATGGCCTTTGCCATTCGCAAACCATACCCATTTCCTACCCATAATCCATCTCAACAAAAATCAAAGAAAGACCGAGCCTACTGTTCTCACTGCAAGATCACAGGACACTCTTTTGAAACTTGTTTCAAGGTTGGTAACGCTGAGGCCCCCATTTGTTCTCATTACAACATGTTTGGACATACAATGGAGAAGTGTTACAAGCTCCATAGGTATCCCCACGGACACAAACTTTTCAATAAATCTCGGGGATCAAATGCTTTTACTGCTCAAACTGCTCCTATTGACTCTGACCTTGAGGATCCCAGTGATGGTTGAGTAGGTCTTACTCAAGCACAATATCAACAATAAATGGCATTACTCCAACCATGGTAGTCCTCCACCATTGCTCAGTCCTCTGCCAACAAGATTCAATCAACGATTCCTCCTAAGTCAACTTCTCACATTTTTGGTATTTCAAATTATTTATCCACCCGCACACACAATCATTTATTCCCACAAGATATTCCTTGGATAATTGATACCGGTGCAACTGACCATATGGTTTGTTGTACCTCTTTTTTTACCACCATTAATTCTCATGTTTCTCACTCTGTTAAGTTACCAAAAGGCACAAATGTACCTGTTACACACGGGCACAATTCACTTAACACCCTCACTTCACCTCACCGAAGTCTTGTGTGTTCCTTCTTTTAGTTTTAATTTAATTTCAGCCAAGAAGTTGGCTGCCAATCTTACCTGTTGTCTAGATTTTTTATTTTATTTTTGCCTTATTCAGAACCTTTTATCTTGGACAACGATTGGGAAGGGTGAAGTGAAGAATGGTCTATATCACCTGCTCAACACGGCTGTCTCTCCCTCTACCCTAGTGACCATTCTTTCTCACTTTTCCATAATTACAAAGTCTGCTATAGATTTTGTTTCACACTGAAAATGTTACTGACCTATAGCACTATCGCCTAGGCCACCTTTCTTTTCTTGTTCTGAATATGATTACAGATCCTATTGTAAAGCAAAGCATTTCAGCTACTAATACAAAGCCTTGTTACATTTGTCTATTGGCAAAATTTCATAGACTTCCTTTTCCTCATAGCAAACATAAGACATCAATACCATTTGAAATTGTGCATTGTGATCTCTAGGGACCCTGTTCTGTTCCTGCTTATGATGGCTCAAAATGTTTTTTAACTTTAGTTGATGACTTCACTAGGAGTACATGGTTGTATCTCATTCCTACCAAAGCTGCCACCCGAACCAGCATTGAGTCTTTTGCCAATATGATTGAAAATCAATTCAACCTTACCATCAAAATTCTAAGAAGTGATAATGGAGGATAATTTAAAATGAAAGAGTTTTTTCATAAAAAATGGATCCTACATCAAACAAGTTATGTTGCCACTCCACAACAAAATGGAGTTGTGGAGAGGAAACACAAACATTTGCTTAATGTGGCTCATGCTTTAAAATTCCAAGCTGGTATTCCTCTTGAATATTGGAATGATTGTGTTTTGACTGCCACACATCTCATCAATAGGACTCCTAGTCACCTTCTTCAAAACAAAACACCATTTGAACTTTTATTTAAATCTCCACCCACTTATACTCATTTAAAAGTTTTTGGGTCTCTTTGTTTTGCTACCACTCTTTCGCAAGGAAGAACTAAATACGATCCCTGAGGTCGCATGTGCATTTTTCTTGGATATCCTTTTAGAACTAAAGGTCATAAATTGCTTGATCTTGAGTCCAAAACCACCTTTATCTCTTGGGATGTGCTTTTTCGTGAGTCTATCTTTCTATTTCAATCTTTACCTCATCCCTCATCCACTCCTTCTCCAAACCCCACCCTTGTTTTCACTAAACCTTTACCGGACTCACTTGATTTTCCCACAAGTTCTTCCTCTCCACAAGTCAGTCCATCTCCTCACCACCCCGCCACCCCACCCTCCATACATGTACCAGATTCATCTCAACAACATGTTGCACCATCACATAATTGTTCCACTTTTTCTCCCACTACTTATTCCTCACTTTCCACACTAGCTTCTCCACCTCAACCCCCTATTCGCAGGTCACAAAGGGCAAGGAGAGCTCCACAATACCTGCAGGAATTCCACTGCAATCAGACTTCATGTTCAGGCCCTTCTCAGTAGCTGTCCACGACTTCTTCTTCCTCTTTTGGTAATCCCTGCTCTTTAGCTAATTTTCTGACATACCAAAATTTTTCTCATTCTTTTACTGCTTTTTCCACCTCCATTTCCATTGCTTCTGACCCTACCACTTATAAATAAGTTGTCAAACACCTTGGTTGGTGTCAAACCATGAACACTGAATTGCCAGCCTTAGAACAGAACTAAACTTGGATTATCATTGATTTACCTCCTAGAAAAGAGGCAATTGATTGCAAATATGTCTACAAAACTAAGTTTCATGCTGATGGTTCTGTAGAAAGGTTGAAAGCAAGGGTTGTTGCCAAGGGGTTCACACAATAAGAAGTTATAGATTATACGGAGACTTTTTTTCTAGTCGCCAAGCTTGTTACTATCAGAGTCTTATTATCTGTTTTAGAAGTACAAGGCTGGTTACTTCTTCAATTTGATGTTCACAATGCATTTCTCCATGGTGATTTGAATGAGGAGATTTATATGCGTAAACCACTGGGTTATAACAAAGGAGGACCCAATCAAGTATGCAAGCTTCTCAAGAGCCGCTATGGACTTAAACAAGCCTCCCAACAGTGGTATTCTAAATTTTCCTCTTCTCTCATTGATTTTGGGTTTGAACAATCTAAAGCTGATTACAGTCTCTTTACTAAATTAGATGGCTCATCTTTCATTGCCTTACTAGTTTACTTAGATGATATCATTGTGGCTGGTAATTGCCCTTCTTCCATTGTATCACTCAAATATTTTCTTCACACTCAATTTAAGATCAAAGATCTTGGATGTTTGCGCTATTTTCTTGGTTTGGAAGTTGCCAGGTCATCCAAAGGTATTCACTTGTGTCAAAGAAAATATGTTTTGGACATCTTGGTTGACACAGGGACACTCGGCAGCAAACCACTTCAACTGCCCCTTAAACAGAATTTTAAGCTCAGCAAATCTTCTGGTGATCCACTACCAGACCCGAGCCTCTATAGAAGACTTATTGGCCGTTTGTTGTATCTCACAATCACTCGGCCTGACACATCTTATGCTGTCCAGCTCCTTAGCCAATTTATGGATCATCCCACGACTTCACATTTGGCTGCAGCTCATAAAACTCTTCAATATATCAAGGCAGCACCTGGACAGGGTATATTACTCTCATCCTCATCTCCACTTCAACTTAAGGCCTATTGTGATTCAGATTGGGCCTCGTGTCCTAACACACGTCACTCCGTTACTGGGTATTGCATACTTCGTGGCAATTTCCTTATTTCTTGGAAATCCAAGAAACAATCTGTGGTGTCCCGCTCTTTAGTCGAGGCTGAATATTGATCCATGGCTTCCACATGCTCTGAGCTCACTTGGCTTAGATACTTGCTCCTTGATCTTCGGGTTTCACATCCTCAGGCTACCTTACTTTATTGTGACAACCAAGCCGCAGTCCACATTGCTGCTAATCCGGTCTTTCATGAACGTACCAAGCATACTGAGTTAGATTGTCACTTAATCAGAGACAAGATCCAAGAGGGCAACATCATCACAGCACATGTTGCCTCACAATGCCAACTAGCTGATATTCTTACAGAGGCTTTGCCCTCTGTCATTATTAAGTTACATTTATCCAAGATGGGAATAGTCAACCTCTATTCTCCATCTTGTGGGGGGCTATTACACAGTACAGAGAATCAAGCTACAAGTCGTTCATCTCCACAAGAAACTATAAGACGTCTGAGCACAAATATAGAAAATGGCTGATTTGTAATTATGCTAGTTTCCTTGCTTTCCATCTTTTTCTTCATTCATTTGTAAATACATTTTCTATTATTAGCTGGCTTCCATTTTTAGTACAAAGTTGGTTAGTTTGTTACATGGGAGGATTATATATCCATGGCATGATGTACAGTGAAATCATTATTGAGGAATATACAGAACGTTTTCTTCATCCTTCGTGTACTGCTCTCTGTGTTCCCTTCCCACTCTTCGATTACTGACAACCAGACGTAAACATACCTCTATAGATCTTACGCAGTAAGAAGCTTTTGATGTCTTTTTTCATGAGCGTTTGTTGGTGGTGTCATGAATTTGATTTGATTAAAACAATTTTTGAAATCTTGAAACTTTTTTCATCATCTCTGTTTTTTACTTTGCACTGTGTGTAAAATTGTATTCTAGGCTACTCATTTGAAAGGTTTAGGCCTGGTTTGGATAGTGAAACAAGATAAAATGATCTATGAATGGTAGTGAAATAGTTTGAATTAAGATATTTTATGGAGTTTTAGGAAAGGAAAGAGAAAAAATTGAATAAAATTATTATAAAGTTAAATATTGTTAGAATATAATTTTTTGAATATTATTAATGTTTTGGGATTTGAAAAAATTGAATTGTTTTTTGTATTTTGTTTGTAAGTTTGAGAAAGTTGTATTGATTAAGTAGTGATTAGATAAAAAAGTTATAAATTTGAAATTGAGAAGTGTTTGTATTTGTGGTGTTTGGATACTGAGATGAAATGAGATGAGATCGGATAGAAGGCTCTTGCTATCCAATAGGTGGAAATTTGATTCTAATGAAGCGTCTAATTTATCTGGCATATCTGCATGGAAGTGCAATCTAGTGTTATTAAGTGTATATAAGCTTGTGACTAGAAATTTTATGAAGGACAATTAATTTATTGAACTCATACTTAATTAGAAAATATTATGTATCATCATTTCTTATGGGACATCAAATGATTGATAGATAAGTAAAAAAAAAATAGCAAATAGTTTTCTAATTATTTCATGCCATATAAGGGGATGATAAAAGTATGATAGTTGGAAGGATGATAAATGGTAGTTTTCTTCTTAATTTATGCGTAAAATCCTTAGACTGAAGAAAACTTCCATACTGTATAAAATGATGATATGTAATAGTCTTTCTTGGTGATAATGTTGCAGGGCTCGAGGAATGTCTGGGATTGTACAGTCCATTGATATCCATCCATCAAGAAAGCACACTTGTTTGGTAAGATGCCTTCTCCACCATTCTTGTTTTATTTCTATGTTGGATTACTTATAAAAAAATTCATATGTTGGATCGCTAAGGGATATGGGTGTAATATCTACACCGATATTGTACAAGCATACACCTTTTTGTGCTATGCACTGCATTAGTAAAGGTTAAACATAATTTTTTTTTTCAGTTATTAAAGGTTAAACATGATAAAATCTAACGTTTATCATGCACCATTGGGCTGTGGATGTTGGTATTGGTTGGTTCAGAGCTCAGAGCTTTGGCACACTCTCTCTCTCTCTGTTTGTTTCATATTTTATTTCTTTCAAGGGTGTGGAATGCTGGAAGTAGGAAATATTATCTATTGAGGTTGCTTCTAGCTGTATCGTCCTGTGTACTTGGGTTCCTACCTTCCCCTCTCTGTCTGTTCTTCAAATTTCAATGTGTGACACATTGACAGTACACTTTTCACCTTAAAAATATATTTCCTCCCATGTGATGTCGTTAATGTTCAGTAATTCTTAGGTGGAAATTAAAGATAGGAAATGTGAATTGAGGTCAACGATATTGGGGGTCAAATACTCAACTAAAATTTGAGGGAATATGGAATTGTGGATGCTAGTTTAAATGGTTTAGTAATCTTATAAGAATGGATCAACAGTTTATTGCTTGTATTGCTGTTACAAACGCATGTCAATCTTATTATTCTCAAATAATTAGCTCTTGCATCATATCATAATGATAACTGATTGAAATGGTTTTCTACCTTTAAAATCATACCATCAAAGGTTCAAATATTTTCTGTTAAATAAAGTGGAAAAGTAATATAGTTTTCGTGAGACCATGTGCTATGACTTGAATATGTGGTCTATCCTATTTCCAATAAGAGCAGTTGATATTTGAATCCAGAATTTCCCCATTATTTTCATATCCATAAAAGTACGGAAAGAAGGAATGCTTTACTCCAACTTGTTCAAGAATAGTGACTTTGAGTATTGATGTATGATTAGTCAGTTCAATTTCTCATTGGGGTGACCATCTAAAACATGAGCTAGCTTGCTGGATGAATATTTGGTTGGCTTGAAATCTACAGGCTGGAGGGTCTTTAGGCACTGTATTTGCCTGGGATCTTAGGTGGCAACAACAGCCGATTATTCTTTCGGGTATTGGGGGAGGTGAGGATGGAACCCATCCAGCATGTGAAAGTGAGGTCTGGGAAGTTCAGTACGACCGCCACACCAATTCTACAAACACTGGCAACATCTCATCCTCACGGGTCTTACCAGCCATGATCTGCTCTGAAGATGGGATCCTTGCTGTTGTTGGACAAGGTATGAGGTTCCTGTTGCAACTATTGTTGAGTGACCAACTATTATGGATAAAATCCCTCCTGTCAAAGTCGTTTACTTACAGGTGGAATGGTTGTTTTCCTTTTTGGAGGAACACAATGTTGTTTCCAAAACCTGACGTGTGACTGAGTATTTATATATTATTCCACAGATGCAGAACCCATTGAGCTGTTGGCTGAACCTTGTGCAATCAACAGCTTTGACATTGATCGGGAAAACCCCTCGGTAAGTGAAAAATCATGCTAATATTGGTTTGAACTCTGGAAGTGTGAGAGAACAATGTTGTTTCACCTTATTATCACCCATCACCCAAGATACTTTTAAGGGGAAAACAATCTAGAAAGCTTTTAACTGATGCATCCATGTTGTGCCGTGCAGGACGTGATCTGTAGTTTGGAATGGGAATCTATAGTCTTGTTAACAAGGCCATGATACCAAGAAATGGAATTGAAGGTTCTGAGATAAATTCTCCTCCATTTCTCTTTCGAAAGAGCTCTCATTTCCCACAATTACTAGGCTCTTAAAACTCAAATCATGACAATAGAGGATGAAGGGAGCACTTCACTTTTTTCTATATTGATTAAGCATGTGTGTGACTGACTTGTAGGCACTAACATGATGATATGTAGTTGCCTTTCCAGCATATGTAGCATGACAAGTTGTCTTGTACGGCAGGAAAGCAGCTTGGTTTGCCTAAAATGAGAGAGAGAGAGAGAGAGAGAGCTTGTTATGTGACTTTCAATGTCTCTCTGTACAGGGCTGATTTTATGGTATTTTGTTCATTCTCATGCTCCAAATGTATTGAATGGCAAACAGAGGACTCCAAAGCATGCTTAGGCTTTTAATAATTGGACAGAAAACTTGAATGCAATATATACTAAACGGTAAACGGATTTGAACAAGATTAATGTTGAGTTTAACTATCAAATTAATTATATGAATTTTATTTAGAAGAAAATCACACTTTGGGCCTAATTTGAAACCATAGTTGTAACTTATTCTTCGTTGAAATGTGACTATTATAAGATCCAAAAATACTTTAGTTTTAAAGGAATTATATAAAATTAAATTCATAAATTAACATAATATTATAGATTGTCGCATGAAGTCAAGTTACTTTATGAGTTGATTTCGGTGTTTTTTTAATTTGCTTCTTTTATATCCTGAAATATTTTTAAAAAATATATAATATTATTAAAAAATATTTTTTTAATCATCAAGTAAAAAAAATCGTGAAAATGTCTCGGGACCATCTCTTAGCAGTACAAATCAACGTTTTATTTTTCAAGACATGCGGTCTGACTACTATCCTACCGGTGTAATGATATATATCCAGCCTTCGTTTTCGCAAGGCCTAAATTCGGCATTCATTTATATTTTTTTTTTTTTTTTTTTTTCAAACTACAAGTTTATTTTTTGACCCCCAATTTAGATTAGACTATTTATAATTTATATGTATGTATGTATTTATATATAATTTATTCATATATAAACTATTATTTTAGAATATAATTGTTATATATATTTATATATATAATTTATTCATATATCGACTATCCCGAAACGGTACACGAAACGGTACCGGTACCGAAATATTTCGTTCCAGTGTCTTGACCGGTACGCCATCCGGTACGGTATTCAAAACATTGGTACAAATATGTTTTAATTTTTTATATAATCTCTTTACGTTTATACTATTTTTTAAAAACTTACTAAAAAAAATAATTAAGTTTATTTTAGCTGACATGGCATGTGTCGTTTGGAATGTATCATGTATCACAGATTCACACCATGAACTCGCAGTGTCCTCAACCGTAAATTCTAAGAAAGATTGTGGTCACCTATCTTTTATCACCTCCACACACAGCTTCTTCTTCTTCGTCTGCTCCGAAAACTCAAAACGGCAGACGCAACCTTAAAGAAATGGCTTGTGCAACCTTAACGGTGTCGTTCGGTTTCAGAGTCACTTCCACATTATGCCCTCCTCCTTCGGCTCGCGCCTCTCGCGGCCTTTCGGTTCAACTCGCTCCGTTTAACAAGTTGAGCTCCCTTAGACTCAGTTCCTCGCACAGCGTTTCTAGGTTCGGCTCGGTTCTTCCTCAGAAGCTCTGCACAACCGCTCCCCTCATTCACAGGCTTCGCTCTCTCACCATTGTCTCTGCCAAAGGCTACAAAAGGAAGACCCACAAGGTTTCTCTCTCTCTCTCTCTCGGTTTAGTTCATTCGTTTGATTACTGAGAAAACTTGGGAGAATAGAGGAAAGGAAAATTTTGAAGCTTTTATCCTTTTGTGTTATATGAAATATATGGAATGCGCAAGTCCCATAGTTGATGTGTTTCACATACCCTTGAATCCGGTAAAACAAATCCATATTGACAAAGGGTTTCAAATGCCACGGAATCTGCATTTACAATTGAGATTTAGTGCTGGGTGATTAAATCCAGGGCAAGGTTCAAACTTTTGGGTTGTCTTCTTTATCCTACATATTCTAAGCATTCAAATGAGCTTTCTTTTTGGTTATTTATCTAGATTATGTGCTTAAGTATTTGTTGATAGGCTTCAGCGAAGCGATTCAGGGTGACCGGTAGAGGAAAAATAGTTCGGAGGAGAGCAGGAAAGCAACATTTGCTGTACAAGAAGAACTCCAAGAGGAAATTACGACTGTCAAAAATGGTGCGCTTTTTTCTTTTTCCAACACTTTCTCTATACTTATAAGAAGAAAAGGTCGTGGTTTTTTCTGTAGGATTCTTTCGAAACGTTAAGTTCGTCCATTGATCACATGGATTAACTTGCTTCTTTTTTTTTTCCTCTTTTGGTGCTAAATTTGGTGTGGAATTTTCTTAAAGTGATTCCTACTTAAGGTCTACCCTTTTGGTCAGTACCGGATTCTGTTGTTTTCCATGTATTTGGGCTGGTTTGGTTACACAAAACCATATTATCTTATCTCATCACATATAATCATTACAACTTTCACAAACTCACATACAAAATATAATAAACAATTCAACTTTCTATAAAGGACCTGTTATCTGTAATTGAGTTTGAGAAATTATCACGTTAGTGTAAATAGGTATATTCATTTCCTATGGAAGTATCGTGTGTTTTTCTCTCTAATGAGATGTTAACTATGTCTTGTTTTATTGCCTTCTTTTTGTTATCTGTTCAGTTAGCTGTATCATTTGTGAAGTTTCTGATGGGGTATGGGCTCTGTAGACTCCAATAGAGAGAAATTTAATTGGTTTTTAATGGAGTAACCTGCAGATTTTATCTAATAGAGGAAGTGACAAATCCTCGTATATTGAGTGGTTTGCTGTCCTGGTTCAATAAGAATGATTAAAAAGAGATGCTATAGACATTGGGCCAGAAAACTAGAATGATTTATAGTTAGCTTTATTGTTGAAGACCCCCTACTGCCAATGGTTCTTTTTATGGAATTTGATCAGGTTTTCCTTCTGATTTTCTTTATTTTATTAAAAAATGATGAATTAGCTTATCATCCATCTCCAGTTTTGCTTGGCATCTGTTCTATATCGTGCTGTGTTTTGGAATTTGTTAGGTATTCTTACCATCATTAGGTAACCATAACCCCTTGAGAAGTCTGTCTTTAGTCCATAACCACAAAACATCACCTTTTTCTTTCTCATTGTTTTTGTCTGGTGTAATGGTACTAAAGTGTTCGGCTGTCCAGCAGTAGTACATGAGCTGGAGCCTTGAAAGTGGCCACTTCATGCTAAAGTAAAATTAAAATAATAAAATGCGCAAGGAAAGGACTTATCAAACACCCCTTCCAAGATGTCACATAGGTGGGACAAAGAAGTGCCTAATAATCCTAAGGGATTGTAAAATGGTGAAGATTTTAAATGAAAATCTGACCGGAACTGGTTGAGAGGTACTAATAAATGTTGATTGTCTGTAACATTCCATTTCAACTACTTATAAAAAGTTGTTCTAAAAAATTTTGAAAAAAAAAAGCATTCCGTTTCAACTCTCTGAGTTGGTTTCTCACACGGATGCTCATGGAAAATCTTAAGTAGAACATAGACTAAAGTTCTTTGTGAAATATAAATTTCCATATTGTCTTTTAAGTACTGAGAATGGATCTTAATTTATTGTTTGGATCGGAATGAGATGATGGTTTCAAATGTTGTTTCCAAATTGGTTTCTTATGCAACTTTGCTTTACTCTCATGCACAGCACGCAGTCAGCCGGAGTGACTATGACAACGTGATTGGTGCCCTGCCATATCTGAAAGTAAATAGAAAGGCTGAGTAGACATGATGTCTAAATTTTCGAGGGGTACCTATCTGGTCTGTAACATGTTTGATTACTCACATTTATGCAAAAGGCAAGTGTTTTGAATCTTGATTGTATCCTCCCCAAGTTTAGTAGGGTAGTTGGATTTTCATACCCTGGAATTTCCATACCTCAATTGTTATAATCATATTGAAGGCTCTCCATCTTTCTTAGTCGCCACAACTTTCATTTTAGTTGCCGAAAAATAAAATGTTAGTTGCAAAGATATCTCTGAACAAATAGCTTGTATAAAATTTGCGGCAAACACAAAAAAGGTATTGCTTTCTTTTGGTTGGTGTGTTCGAGCTAATAACTATGTACAACATATCATTACGAGTAAAGTCACTTGATTTGCACTTGGTTGAAGTTTTTACAGTTTCTAGCTAGTGAAGGAGGAAAGGGTGCAATAATAATTTGTCACAGATACAAGCTAGTCTGCAGTGACAAAAATATGAGGGAGCATGGTGTCTACGGTGGAGTTTTGCTCTCTCCATACGTGTAGCGGTGGGAAGGATGACCTGAACGTCGGAGATGATAGGATGGATTTCCCATTCCTCCGATTGGGTTTGTTGAATGACAGAGATGATTAGTAGCTTGTTGGCTTTTGTTTAGAAGCTTTATGGTGTTGATGTTGGCGTGTACTGCTTCATTCCTAGCAAACTAGGCCCTGGGAGACATGTATGGTTTTGAGAGAATACTGTTGTACGATAGGTTTGTAACCCTTCTCTGTTCTCACCGAAGGAGGAGCATGACTAGTTTGAGTGACCAACTAAGCATTGGGAGACGTTAAACTCGACCAAATGCCCTGGCTTAGCGCCATCAATCTTGCGTCCTGAAAGGTCTTTAGCTTCAAAAATTCTGTAGCTAGTGGGAGAAGGAAGCAACGACCTCTTAAGGTGTTTCCAAGGTGGTTTCTATACCCATGTATCATCATCATCATCATCATCCTTGCTGTTAGGATCTCTTGAATATTTTATTGGAATTTTAGGGTTAACAACTTTACAGTAGAAATGAGAGACATAAAATAGATTTTACAATATTTATTGTTATTATGTAAATAAATCTCTCAGGCGCCAATTCCCAATTGGATAATGAAATTAGATAAGATGATTTTAGATGAAAGTTGAAAGTTAAATAAAATATTATTAGAATATTATTTTTTAATATTATTATTGATTTGTGATTTGAAAAAGTTGAATTGTTCATTATATTTTGTATGAAAATTTAAAAAAGTTGTAATGATGAGATGAAATGAAATGAAACTATTTATGTATCCAAACGGGGCCTTGGACAACATTAATCTTTGATAAAAGTCAACAATCAACTTGGACAAAAATACCAAAGTGATTTTTGTTAGTGTGTAAAACTAGTCCAATTAAGTTGTAATTAATTTAAGCTATGGAGTCGTTGCTCGACATGTATTCAACTAAGGGCATTAGCATTAAATTGGCTATCTTGTTAGACAAGTTTTGCTTAATATCACACATTTTGCCTTTTATCTATTTCACTTAAAACTTAATCCCATATTGGTTTTTTAATTTATATATATTCTAATTTTTTTGTCATATTTTGCAGTTATACCAGTCATATGTTAATTTGTAATCAAATAAAATATATTTTGTGTTAAGTTTCATAATTTATAACATGCACTTTTCCTATGGTTTTATATTTAATAACATAATGGTTATCTACTTCATTCTAATTAAATTATTGTTTTTACTTGGAAAATACTCATTTAAAGATAATATTTAAAATTCGATGATTTCACTTATCTAAAATTCCATATAAATATAATTGGACTGGATGAAAGAACGGAAAAGGAGAGGAAATCCCGTGGGAAATAAAAAGAAACTTAGGAAATAGAGTGTCATTGGATGGGATGAAATAAAAGAAATTTTATTTGTAGTCCTGAGTAAGAGATTACGTGTGTAGTCTCATTGATGAATAGGGTTAAAAGGGAAAAAAATCATTTTAAAAAAGATATTATTATAATTTTAATTTTTTTTAAACATAACTATATGTGCTTGCATGAATAGTCTCTATTTATAGATTGTATGTAGACTAACTCATGAAATAATAATATTCCAAATATGGCCCATAAGAACTAATTACTGTAGATAAAAGTTTTTATAACCCCATGATGTCTAATCAATTATAGACCAATTTTAAGTGATGTTCAATATATTAGGAACTTTAGTGACATTTGACTAAATCAATACCAATGTTAAGCCAATACCAATGCTCGACTTTAGATAAAAGCTTCACTCTATATACATAGTAGGGCTGCAACCCGACCAGAAACAACAGGGTTTGCACCCGACCCGACCCGATTGTTCCCATCCAAGGCGCCAAATCGACCCGAACAAATAGAGATCAGGTCGAACCCGTATGACCCGACATTCACCACAGAGGGCCAAAAAAAAAAAAAAAATCTGTGTTTTCACTTCCGCATCGATGTACAAAATATTTCTATCATCTGTATGATCTGATCACAATATCAAATTATCAATCTCAGATCAACATCCCACAAAACAAAAAATGAAAAGTGCAGTTATTTTGACTACACATTGTATACCTTCTGCAATGTCTGACGACCTCAAAAACGCCATATGAAGACATTGCGAATAGTAAATTTGTCACATTCTAGTATGAATTGATGGGGTTCAAAACCAACAAAATATAAAAAGCCACGAATCAAGAGATGTTTTTGGATTTGGGGAAATCTTCATCTCCATACTTTCTTCTACTCGTAAAAACAAAACGTATGAAGCCCATTAATTCAGAACCAAACATTAAAGCAAGTAATGCCATGACACAGTTATGTGGGGCCAAAGCATAAGATGAACTACAAGCACAGCTACTTGAGTAGCATCTTCTGCATCTTGGGAAATAAATAGAGAGAGAGAGAGAGAGAGCAAAAACCATCGCCAAGGGCCAAAATGTGAGGGTTTCCTTCCCTTCTATCTTCCATCGCCAAGGGCCGCAACGATACCACTGTCGCCAGCATCGACGCGAATAAGAAACAGCTACCACCTGCGACGTATGTTAAGAAGGAGAAGCAGCTGCAGCAGCTGAGGTCACCGCGGTTCGCATAGGACTTGGATGGGCTGAACTGCTTCGAGACTCTCATCTCTTATTAGGCGAACTGCAGTTCGCAGAGAGGGATTTCGTCCGTAGCGTCTTTTTGCTGCATAGAGAGAGAGAGAGAGAGAGAGAGAGAGAGAGATGCTAGGGTTTGTGCTGAATAGAAAGAAGAGAGGGGAGGGCTGTGGTTTCATCTGCTTAAAAGCGGGTTAGACATCATCCAACCCGCATCTAATTTTAATCTGATTTTATGCGGGTTGATCGGATCAGTTTTATCGGGTGGGTCGGACTTTTTGTGTTTTTGCACAGGCCTAATACATAGAACAGCCTTAAGGCTATGTTTGGTAAGTGAAAATAATCTTAAACTATTTTACTACTATTCGTTATTATTTATAAATAATTCACTGAAATTTATAAATAATTTATTATTTTTTTATTATTATTCATTAACTTTTTATTATTATTTATAAATAATTTACGATCAAGCGAATTGGCTCGAATTTCAATCATACCAAGTTTGCTGTATGCAGTCCTTAGTTCGCACAGTATCACCTCAACCCCACGAGACTCATCCTATTTTTTAATCAAGCGATAAATTTTGAGGTCAAAGTGTTGTCATACCTATAAAACCCAACAATCTTTGATGTTACTCTCCATTTGATATTGTTGTTTTGAATTTTGCCTATTTTGTCGTTTTGGGTTCTTCCCCACTTTCTTGTTAGCCTGTCGTTATTCAGGAAATAGAAGTAGGTAAAAAAAAAAGAAAAAAAAGATGAGACATGCCGTATGATAGAGTTTGATTAATGTCTTTTGATCCCATTCATTGACATCTTCCAAAGTGTTCTTAGGAGAGCCTGATAAAAACAATGAAAGCCCCAAGCATTTGCCTACGTTGGAAACCCTCAAGTGGGTCTTGATTTGACATAAAACTTTCCCTTTCTATGGTCATATTGTAGCTTTTTGGGACTCAAGGTCAAAAAAAATAAGCTATTCTGTCAACATCAGTACAGGTCCAAGAATAAAGATCCTATATGTTTTGTTTTTTTTAACCTAAAAACAGAGAGAGATGCTGATAGGAAGGTGACGTTTCATTGCAATGACTACTTATTACATTACAAATAAAAACACGTAATCATGTTTGTTGTTGCTAAACTCATGATTGATGGCCTCGATCGTATTGGGGTAAGTTCCGTGTTGCAGTTGAGGCATCAAGCTCACAAAGTCATCATTGGCGGCCGTGGTACAGCTGCATCTGCATCGTTGGCGGCACAGATAGCTTTAGATAGAGCATAATCATGAGCGTGCCCAGCAAGCATAGAAGCTTGATCATTTCGGCGTTTGTCTGCATCACTCAGATCAGCATCTTTTGCACCACCATGCAACTTTCATGATCATCTTTCTTAAAATGATCATTAAAAAAATAAAAAAAAATGGAAGATAATATTCTTCAGATTTTTACGTGCAAAAGGATTGCATGATCTCAACATGCATTCATGTTCTTTGGTAGCTGGTCTTCGCATCATGTTTAGTTTATAAAAAATATTACAACTAGCTAACTAGAACAATACTAATCACGTGATTAATTTATAAATTTTTTTTTATAAATTTTTTTTTATGATTAAAATATTTCTCTTAATTTTATTTTAAATGTATTGATGAGTTCAAACTCATCTTTTCAAGAGAATCTATGGCGAAAAAGCAAAATACAAACAAGTAGCGATTGCCGAAAAAACTCCGCCAAGATTCGGGTCCTTAGATTTATGCTTTGAGTTGGAAACTTGAGATGATATTATATGCTCCGGCATCAATTTGATTGAACAAAGTAATTAATTGGGACACTTTCAAATTCCAACAATTCAACAATGTGGTTTTCAATCTAACATGAATATTCTTTTTGTATATGCTACCACTATTAAAGTTTAATCTTTGTTCCCCCACAATTAGTTTCTTAATTACAAATAAAATTGGATGATCATAGATGAACTAATATTGGTTGATTGTCCTTTTTTATAATGATGTTTTGGAAATATTTTCTCACCCTTTATCTTATAATTTTTTTTATTTAAATTAATGCATAGATGATTAAAAAGAAAAAGACAAGAAATGAATCTAGTTAAAATTATGTCACCTCTTACATTATAGGTCGATTGAGTTACACGCTTGTAGAAAATCTTGAATATGTGCTAAAAGTTTTAAATATTTTTTTTTTATTGGAACTAAGTGTATGAGAACAAAATTTCGACTAATGTCAAAGATGCATAGACCCTCGACAAATGCTCGCTCCTTGAATACTTCAAGGAAAAAATTCCCATCCGAGATAGATATTACATGTATCATATGTATTTCTTTAGTAATTAACATTATTTAAAATTAAGAACATTTTTCTTGCAAAATATTCTCACAATAAATATTTCGTGAATGCATTCATTTATTCTGTAGTCGTATATCTTTTTTCTCTCAATATGTGTGTGGTATAGAATGAAAAAATTTATTCATTAATTCAACTTTCATCATTCTCCTATCATCCCATGATGTGATATTAGATGATAGGTTTACAAGTAAAATGTAATAAATAATTTCTAATAACCTATTATCATATCATAAAATAATAAAAAGATAATAAAAATTAAGATGACGAATAACATTATTAGTATAGAATTATTGAATATAATATTCCTTTTATTCGTGAATACTATCAAAGAGTCCAACTAATTATAATATTATTTTATGATCAAATTCTAAATTTTTTTATATATATTTTTGACAAGGAAATTATTATCATTAAAAAAAAAAGTTTCCACTAATAGAGCGGATTTCTCTCGCATCAAATTCAACAGTCCACGTGCCGGCAAGGGATACCCGTTCGAGACAACGTACCATTATCGGATCTTCTTCCACGTGTCTGACCAGACCAAACACCGCCGTCGTTTGAAACGACAGGGACCCACATTTATATCCATTAAATTCTTACGTGTCTGCCAGCGCATGCTCACACATTCTCAACCTGAATGACGAAAATAGTCTCGCTTTTGTACGCGCATATAATGATTGTATTCCTTTAACAAGTAGGGCATTTCTGTAATTGAGCCGTGCTCGCCGTCCCTCTCTAAGCCCGTTAAAAGATGCCCTAGAAATTCCTTCTAGGGTTTGCAGAATCTCCAATTCCAATCCCTTTCTATTGAAAGCTTGCTCTTTTGTTGGGTTTCGTTGTGGATTTTGTTTTTTCTCATCTGGAAGTTTGATCTCCTTTGGATTCTGTTTTCACTCAGTAGGGGAAAGTTGGGATGGTGCAGTTGATGAAATCCGCGAATCTAAAGCATGAGCCTGAAAAGAAAACCGCGGCGTGTCGTGAAAAGCCGCCGGTGAAGTTGGAGATCGAGGACTCGCTTGAAGAAGAGCACGGACCGCTCAATAAGCGGTCAAAGCCTTCTGAGGCTTTCACGGAGGTGGGGAATCAATTTTGGTTTCTTTGGTTCCAATGAAAATGCGGGGAACAGTGGGAGAAATTGTCAAGCTTAAGTTCATATTTATATATTACCTGAGAACATTTAGTTTATATTTATAGAATACCTGAGAACAGCATCAAATTCATTAAATGAACCTCATGATCTCACCTCCAGTTGTTTTGATTACTTGAGACTTGATCAGCAGCTGCATGGAATATTAAGAAGCCAAACGATGTCTTAGCGTTTGGTGATATGGTCATTTTATTTTTCTATAAGAAAAGTTAGTTCTGAATAATCAATGAGTTTACTTTTGTATGCGATCATCGGAAGGATTTCTTTTTTCTTTACAAACACAATGATCCGAGAGTAAATGGGCAGGTCGATTATAAGAGAATATCATGGTCAGTTTGATCCCTGGGAGATCGCAGGGAAAGCCATAAAACGTGGATATCCTATATATGACTTGATCTTGCTGGTTTTGTTTTTAGTTATTGTGGTTTTTTGTATTTGGGAGAGAATAATAGAGGTTTTATCTGTATCTTCTTTTCCTGAGTGGCTTCATCCATCTGTATTCGTTTGTTGTTAAGATTTCTTACTTGATTTGTTTGGACATCTTTTCTGGAATCTTTGTGATGAATACTTCAAGTTTTTTTCCGTTACTTTCAGTTGTAATTTGGATTCCGGTCCGCTAACATGGGATTTGGATACCCGAGAGATCTTGTGCCTTATAGCATCAATAGAGTATTTAATACTGTGAGCAATTCACTCGGCAGCTATCAATACAGCGATTTTAAGGCCCATGTCTATCTCTTTCCCCCTTTATGCTCTAGATTCGGGAAAGATTTGTGTGGAGATCTGAGTCCCTCTACATGGATCCGTTTCAAGACTTGTATCTTAATTTTGAGATTTCATTATATTATTTGTGGTTTTTACTCAGTTTACATGGGGTTATTGATATATTGGTCTTGCTGAGGATTTTAAGAGCTTTTTTTATTGTTAATTTTTACTACCTGTATTAATAACAACGTTTTGGTTTTGGGTCGCCAAAGAAAAATTAAGAGCTTTCTTGCTTTCCACATTAATTCAAATTCTTATAATTATTTCTTTGCACGACTTTGTTGACCAATCAGCAATGGAGTTCTGAAAGTAACGCATTCCCTATCCCTCCTTCGCAATACAACCCGCTTGATGAGCCTAGCCCTTTGGGTTTGCGGCTGAGGAAAAGCCCATCGCTGTTAGATTTAATTCAAATGAAGCTTTCTCAAGGGAGTGGTTCTGGTACAGGAGATTTGCAGAGTGAAAGTTTTAGTGCAATGGCTAAAAAGGAAAGTAAGGTTACCGCTGTATCAGGTACTGCCGACAAACTGAAGGCTTCAAATTTTCCAGCTTCGCTTCTGAGGATCGGGAGTTGGGAGGTATCCTCATTTTTTACTGTTTTACCTAAAACCTTGAAAAGGAAAACAGTATATCTGTTAACAATTTTGTGCGGCTATTATTCTGAGATGTTAGCAAATCTAACAGATTTGTATAACTCTTAACATTTGCAGTATAAATCACGATATGAAGGCGATTTAGTGGCAAAGTGTTACTTTGCTAAGCATAAGCTTGTTTGGGAAGTTCTTGAAGGTGGTCTGAAAAGTAAAATAGAAATACAATGGTCAGATATAATGGCTCTGAAGGCGAATTGTCCTGATAATGGACCTGGTGCATTAAATGTTGTGGTATGTATAGCCTTAATGTGTTTCTCCCTCTTTGTATCTGCTTCTGTGTCTGTATTTAAGTGGTCTGAACCTTCATTAAAATGCTAATGTGTGCACATGTATTACCTGTTAATTCATACACCAGTGATCTCTTATGCAGTTGTCTAGACAGCCCCTTTTCTTCAGGGAAACCAATCCACAACCTAGAAAGCACACCTTATGGCAGGCAACGGCAGATTTTACCGATGAGCAGGCTAGTATACACAGGTAATAGTTGTTTGGGTTTCTTCTCCATTCTCTCTTTACACTTGACAGCAAGACTGCCAAAAACTGTGCTTTTGCTGCATCTTGTACAATTAAGACTCAGCTAGTATCTTTTATGACAACTTGGTGGCATATGTTTTTCTGGATGATATTTTAATCTCTTTTCCATACTTCATTTAAATATAACATGATTTTAGCTGGCTGAGGCTTCATGATTTCCTGATTTTGTTTTTTCTATTTCTAATTGGGTGTTTTTCTTGTATACGTCTTGTGTACTTAGGCTATGTTTTTTGCATTTTTTATAAAAATCTTTGCTCACTTATTAAAAGAAAAATTATTTTATCTTGTCTATTGTTTCTTTCTTCAGTAATTTCCTCTTATAAATTGATAATCTCATTTAGGAATCCTCTTTAGAAATTCATATGGGCATGATAGGGTGTCCCAGTTTGCCCGATTAGTACCCAGTTATCGCCTTCTGGTGTGTTTAGCCTATGCTTATTTTTCATCTAGTGCAGCTCTAACTGTTTAAACTAAACCATCCGGAGAGTCTCTCTCTCTCTCTCTCATGCCAACAACAAGCAACAAGACAACAAGAGAGCATTTGTAGCAAAATTCATTTTGAGTCGCGCACTAATAACTTAGTCCCTTAAGAGAATACGTATTCATAACAACACAATTAGAATGGCTACCTGCTCTTTTTTCTTTTTTTAATGGGTATTGGCTAACTGCTCATTGAAAAGACCCTCTTAGCATATGTACTGCCACATTTCATCATATGTACTAATGAAAATAGAAAAGAAAGAAATATATCATTTGTGGCATGTTACCCAGACACATTGCTCTTGAGACATTCTATTTAAGTGATGCAATTGTTTATGGGATATTTAGTTTGTGAGGCTTTATTGATGGAAAAGTTTTGATGTTGTGGGTTTATATAGGCAACATTTTCTGCAATGCCCACAAGGCGCATTAAACAAGCATTTTGAAAAGCTTATCCAGTGTGACGTGCGCCTTAGCTTCTTAAGCCAACAGCCTGAGATAGTTTTGGATTCACCATACTTTGAACCACGGCCTTCTGTATTTGAAGGCCTTGAAGAATCTAAAGACCATAGTTTTGATCAAGTCGATAGTGGTAGAGGACCCATGTCTGGTTTCCTGGATGTAGCATCATCGACTGCAACACAATCTTCTGCATTGAAGATTGGACAAAAACAGGATTCTGCCGGTTTGGCATTGGAAACTCAATCACAAGAAGCTCCATCCCCCAGTTCAGGTACAATGACAAGCTTGAACATTGTTAAGAACATGATAATTGATATTTTTTACAATATATTTTTATTTGTCTTTTGTAATTTAGCTGTGGGCGTTATTTATCATGCTTTTGATTCACCTTATGATGAAAATGCTTTTGGCCTTGACTTTGTTGTGGTCGATTATGCTTTCTTATGATGCTACCAATCTCTCAAGTATTTGTTGAGTTGCATATTAAGATGTCATATGGTTATCTAGTCTGATATAACTTATCCTGCTTTAGCCCCCCCACTTCTATGATTTTTATAGTAGGTGCATTAATGAATGATATGCAAGCCATATAATGTATTATATTCTTGTCATTTTTCAATAAATACATCAACACAACATTGGCGATTAGGGACCTGCATGCATGTTCTGAAGGCAATTTGATATCTTTATCTGATTTACTTTTCATTTTTTATATTTTGCATAGGGTAGTGCTAGTGTGCTGCCCAGCTTTGACCTCTGGGCGTGCCCACTAGTACAAATTTCTCTTTCTATTTTTTTCTTTAGATTTTTTTTAACATAATAAAAAAATATATACCAATACACTAATAGTCACTTCCTTAATTAGTAAGTAAAAGAAAAAAATTTTAAAAAAAATTTAAATGCATGAGCGGTCAAAATGAGGCGACATAGTAACATTATTCTTTTGCATAATATATAAGATGGCATTGACCTTTGTGCTATAAATACCATTACAGAGTTCGCAAAATGATACTAAATAAATTTGAACTTTCAAAGCTAATTAAAGATTTCACATTTTAATTTTAATGCCTATTCATTTGACAATTTCTCAGATTTGAGAAATGATTGTATTATGAAGTATGAAGGCCTTTGGTTCTCCATTGAAATTCTTTTTGTGTTTCTGGAGACTGGAGGACTTCTGCCTAGCGCTAGGATTTGTTTCTGCCTCGTGTCAATTGGTTAATTGATTGCCTTGCTCATGTTAGTGATGGACACTCGTGCAATTGAAGGTAATGGAAGTTCTGAAGTTGTTGATTCCGCGGATCCAAGAAACTGGGACCAGATAAAACTGACTGGGCTCCATCCATCCATGTCGATGAGTGATTTAATGAGCCATATTGGACATTGTATCTCAGAACAGATGACTTCTGGAATTATGCCCAACACTGATGAAGGTTCAGAATACCATGGAATACTAGAGAACATTGCTCAGTACCTGCTCAATGACAATCAGTTTACGACCGCCTCTGATGATAAATCCCTCATGTCAAGGGTCAATTCCCTCTGCTGCCTTCTGCAGAAGGACTCTACTACAGTCCAGAATTCCCAGGGAAATGAGGAAAGTTGCGACAAGGGACTTAATGACGGAACAGTCGTTCAAGTTAAGCACAATCCTGAACAAAGTCATGATAATAAACGTAGCTCTGATTGGACGGTTTCTGAACAGGACACAAGGGATGTATCTGGCAGCAGGCAGGTGCCAGCCATGTCGAGGAAAGACTCATTTGGGGACCTGCTGCATCATCTCCCTAGAATTGCATCCCTCCCAAAGTTCTTATTTAACATTTCAGAAGAAGATGGTGACAGTCGATCTCCATAGTTCTCTTGTTAACCGTTCCAGAAATTTCAAGAATAAGCTAGATTGCAAAGCCTCTCTCCCTGTCCCTCTCTCTCGTTGAAGATTTAGATGATGTTTGATATAAAAAATCTAATGTCTCCAAAAAGGCGATTGTCTTCTACTTGAACCTTTGTGAGTTTTGGGATTCGGAAATTTGGTTTGATGATGAATCCTGCTCAAGTCCAGTGTAAAGATCTTTTGTATTAGCCGTTAGGTGTTTTAGCTTCATTGTTATATGTCTCCTCGTCTCCTCTGAACAGCGCTCTATATGATCTATTTGTACAATTCAGTGCTAAAATCAATATATATTATGTTTTTTTGGTGATTTATCGACGTTTTTTCTGACGATTATGGGCCCGTTTGGATACAAAGATGAAAAGAAATTATCTCATTTTATATCCTCTCATCTCATCTAATTTCAATTAATAATTTTATTATTATTTACAAATCATCTCAACTCATCTCATCTCATTTTACTATCCGAACGGTCTTAGATACGGGTCCTAAATCTCGTTATTTGAATAGTTATTACCTAGGACGATCTTTCATGCACAAAAATTCACCAAACGATTAGGCGTTTTTCACTTTACATTTTTTTAAGTTTCTGTCAATATTTATTAGCCAAATAAACAACTCTCTCTCTCTCTCTCTCTCTCTTAGGGTACGGAGAATGATCTCTTAGCTCTTACTAGCTAATGCCCCTCGGAGAGCTACAAGCACCCATGGCAATCATGCAACTAAAGAGAAGTTTAACATCTGTTTTCATATTGTAAGATAAATTTTATTAAAAAGGAAAGGGTTGTTCTCATGGGATACAGAAAGTATACATGGAACTCATGCAAGGATAGTTTCATTCAAACAACAAAAGCACCCTCCCAAATTTAGGAGAGAAGGGGGCATTTTCATTTTGCCACGAGCTCCAACCTATTGAAAGTGCTGAAAAATTTGATGAAGTTGTATTCCTTTCGTCAAGGATATTGTTAAGGCGATAGAATGAGAGAAAAAATAGGTTAATGGTAACATTTCTAACAGCTTATACACAAGTGAAACATCCATTTTTGATAGATAAGAACCACCTAAAGATCAAGAGCTGCATTGTATTTACATACATATATTTTTTATATTTTTCAATAGAAAGGAGTAGCTATATGTACAAAGGGGCAGATCAAACTTAATTGGATCATCAGCTGTACAAAGAGAAAATCACGTTCAACTCCCAGCAAGTGGGTTTAACCTTTGATTGTTATATCAGATATGTACATTTTCCATTCTTCCATCACATCTATCTGCCTCGAGCAGGGATCAGGAAGGAGATGGTGAATGAATGCTGGTATCAGGTAACATGGCTACTGTCACTACAAAGTATTCACAGCCAATGGGGAGACCGAAAGGGTTCGAAGTTGATCCTGAATTCAAGGTCAACTGATCGGTCCCCATGTCAGAGGTCAGGTAATCAGTTTGATCCACTCTACCATGCTCCGCCCGAGTTGGTATAGAAGGTATTGGCCTCACAGTTTGGCGTTCAATATGCACGATCTGCCCAACGATGTAGTTAGGTCGGCTTGGGAGATGGTCAGCAAACAAGGCCACAGATTCAGCAGACAAGTAGTAGTTTGAGCAGTTCCGACTGATTGCCTCATAGTGCCCAGCTGGCTTAAGAACAAATGCGGCAATCTCGTGGACTTCCAAGTGGCCAAAAGAAATTTTTTCCTTGTTTGCCTGTAACAAAATCACAGCAAAGCAAAGCTGCTCATTAGTTCGTGGATCAATCAGAACAGCGGCCAGCAAACAAGACAATTCAATAGAAAACAGGCCTCTGCCTTTGAAACCACGAATAAAACACTCATTTTCCACAAGACTTTCCATGCCGTGGTTGAAATGCATTCAGTCACACTGCTTGCTTTTAAGATGTGAAACACCATTTTAAGCCAATCCACCACGTTTACCTTTTTTTATAAGGCCACTGAAAATACCCAAGGAACGCATGAACAAATCAATTAACAAGTTTACCTGCTTCTCAAGTTGATGCTTGGTGTACAAAGTTTTAACCAGCTCTTTCTTATCTTCCAATTCCTTTTTAAGCTGTTCATTTGCAGCTTCAAACTTCAGGTACTTGCCAAGTAGCTCTTCACGGTGCCTCGACAAGAAACTAACTTTATCTGCAAGAACTCGGATGCATTTTCGAAAATCGGCAGTATCATCATCTTCATTGTCATTAATGGAACTGAAACAATTCAAATCAAGAGAACAGAACACCCACAATCATCAAACGGGTCATTGCATCAACACCACATAAATATCCAGAAAAATACAATCTTGACTTTCTTTTGCACCAACTTTCACAGGACAACAAACTAACCTCTCATTTCATCATAAAGCTGTTTTCAGAATTATTTATTAAATCAGAAAATTGTAATCTTAACAATTGATAATCAATTGTTTTTGAAGAGGCACTTATCCCCCTATTTCTAGTGCCCTCTCCCCTTCTTTTGGCTCACAACTTGATAAACAGACATTAGTGTCAGGACGACAATTGAAGTATTTGCACATAATAAAGTGCAGTGAGACATCCACAATGCTTCTGGAGGATTTTTATAATCCTCCTATTCAGCAGGGGTTTAGAACAACGGATGGGGAGGAGGGCCGACATAGACTTTACACATGCATTAAGCTGAGTATGCTGGAAAGTGACTCACTTGGCCAAAGATTGTGCTAAAGTATGCAAGGAATCTGCAAAAGTAGCCACTCCACCCTGTGCATCAACACACTTTCGAAGTCTTTCAAAAACACCATGCATTTTCAAAGCAGATGCACGCAGAGCACTATACTCTGAAGCCCTCCGGTCAGCTGCACAAAGATGGGTCTGGGCTTCCTCTCTTGCTTCGTGCAAACAGTTCTCCAAGTGTGCACAATTCATCTGTCATGCAGGGGGAAAACTACTAAGAAAACATAGAAGCCAATAGGATAAAATTTTCAAATGCATGCTTCTCTACAAGAGGAGCAAAATGAAGTTGAGTAAACCATTAATTGGAGACACTAAATAGCACAACCAGGCAAGGGCCTACAATCCACAGCCCAAAATTTCATGATATAAAGCATTATCAATTTCCCCTTCCATCTAAAAGCCATATAACAATTATACCTGACATTTTGTGTTGATACTGAGTTAGCAATAAAGTGGCAAATTTTTAAATTATCACTGTCCTGAAAACAACCAATCAAAGGAGGTGGTGACTAAATCTGCTGAATAGTTTCATGGTTAAAGGAAAAAAACTCTCGACTCTGGTTCATGCAAAGATAACAGCCATTGAAGCCGCAGGGTTTATTTAGCTTTCCATTTGAGCAGACAAATGATTTCGTGCTCGAGCATGTCTGATTCTCACGACCTCGGCTTAGATTAGAAATCACCGCTAGCATTGAAAACAATTCTTGAGAATTCCTCACATCATTCCGTTGGGTCTACCGAGAAGAGCCTGAGAATTTTACTTCTTGTTTGGTTTCCAATAAAATGTAAAAGGTGTAGGAAGTGATCTGTATGATGGAAATTGTAGATAAAGATTTGGAAGTTGAAGCTTTGATCAGAATGGGTAAAGGTCCCTCTGCCGATGAAGAAGAAAGAGGGTTTTCAGTTTTTTTTTTGGATCAATCGGGTCATACAGGTTTGACCCGATTTTGTTTTGAAGGGCTGGGTCGGATTGGGTTGGCCCCTTAAATGGAGAGGGCTGGGCCGGCCGGGCACAGACCTGGTATTTTGAGCTCGGGTTGCAGGCCTATTTTGCATGCATCTCCTCCTGATGAATATGTAGTAAAATAGTTTCGTCTAACTGAGCTGGTCCTCCATCCATTAGTGTCCAACTCAGGTACCTAAAAACTATGGTCATCTCTAGTATATATGTTCCCACAAGGAAAAAGCCATAGAAAAACTAAAGTCAGCTGAAGAGAGTTTGTAATTTATACACTTAACCCCAAGTTTTGGCAGACTCATGAAATATTGAACGTGTTGAAGATCTCTAGGATTGACTATGTAGCTCCTTGCTCTCTTAACATATCTACTTCTAAGTGAAATCTACCATCCCTCTTATGATAACAAAATGGCAAAGTCAAAGAAGAGGTTTAATTCTAAGCTGCATTTTCACACTGCTACTGCAACCAAGCCTAACCTTGTCATAGAAAGTTCACACAAGTACGTAGCACGTAAAGCTCCAGTATTTCTATACATGCCACAACACCAAATCTTCAGGGTACCATTAGAACTAGTGCATATGCAAAACTTTAATTTCCAGAGTCATCCTAACAACTTCGCATCTGTGTGGGGTCTGGACACACTATACCATATTTACCAGCATAAATGAACTAGTTATTTACATTTAAAGCAATTAGACTGTGCTAAGAGATATAAATAAGTTTAGTCTTGTAAATCTCACAGATGACAACATTAGAACTCCACAGATAGTGTATATAATGAGGGGAATGGAATCATCTGAAACCTGGCCACAGAATATGAGAGAGAGAGAAAGATTTGTTACGGAACTAATGAACAGTTTTTAGAAGCATAATCAACTAAATCCCACGAACCAATAATTTATCAGCTTGCTAGTACCTGGGATTCATCTAGGAGCTTCCGACTTGCTTCCAAATCCCTCCTAAGCAAGGCAACCTCCTCCATGGTAGCTTTAATCTTGGTTTCAGCTTCAGTCAATTGGTTTGACTTATCTGCAAGTGCACTTTGCAATTCCAACAAAAGATCACTGCTGGCTTTGGAATCCAAACTTGGATCAACTGTAGTGTCAGAGGGCACAACAGTCAGAGGCTCAGGCATGCTCTCAGCAGTGGAACTGTTTGTAAGGGACATGCCCAACTGTCCCATCATTTTATCTTTCCCATCTTTATCACTGACTAGCAGTCCTTCACGGTGTGGCTCCAGCATCGAGGAATCAAGCTGAGGATTTAATATTCCAGAGGAATCCATCATATTCTCATCCACCCCCTCTCGAGCTTTGCTTGATTGCCCAGTGAAAATTCCCAGTTTTGCATCCAAAGAATTTGAGATGCAAGAAACCTCATCCATGTGCTCAGTAGTAGATATGCAAGGTGTGTGAGATTCACTGCCCAAGCTTTCTGGACTGCAAACATCAGCCTTCTCAGCCAAAAGGGCTAAGTCAGTTGTATCTTTGTTATTTGACAGCTTCTGCCCTTCCAAATATTGATCAGACAATCTCTGCTCCAATTCTTGAATGCGTTTCTCATAAGACATGCACTGCATCTGCGTCATCCTGAGCATAGATTTAAGATGTTTCCCATATTCATCTTTCAGATGCAAAGCTTCAGCTGTCTTCTCTGCAGCATTCTTCATCATGCTTTCCAGTTTACTATCATCAAGTGATTCGTACTCAACATTGGGGCAGAGGGAACAAATCAAGGCAATGGCAGAAGCAAGGTCAGCTTTAAGTTTTGCATTCTCAACTTCCATTTTGCTAGTTCCAGCAATCTCAACCAACTCAGAGCCTTCTAGAAGATCCTCAGAGTCGTATTTATCAACACTGCCTACGGCAAACTCTTCAGACTCAAAAGAATGAGAACTGTCATTAGACAAAGCAAATGAACCTTTTGAGCTTCCAGGCTTCTCACCCTTTGAAGGCAGTCCAGCCAAATATTCGGGAGCATAGCGATCCAGGTCTGAAATGTCAATGTCAAGCAAACCAGTGTCAAATGGAGCTATATTGACGTCACACTGATTGGGGTTATCGTATAATCCGATAGATGCTAATACATCCCTAGGTATGTAAGCACCGCAAGCCTTCAAAAACTCCTCGCGTCTCCTCACTTCAACCTCCCTCTTTGTGGCAAGTCTTTCAGCCAATTGTCCAGCCATTCCCATGTAAAGCTTCATAGAAGCCTTTCTTCTCACAACTTCTGCAAGGCAGGCTCTATATGCTGGGCCAATTCCATGGACTAACTTCAAGTCCATAAACAGATCATCCTGACGAACCATTGCCTCTTTAAAAACAGGAAACTGTAACTTAGCATCTTTAATGACATATGAAGCATAGGTAATTTTTTGCATGTAATTATGCAGAAAGTTGTTCATTTCATTCTTCTTATCCCTGCAAAAGTCCAGCAGCTTAGAAATTGCATGATCACAAGTCTGCATCCTAGGCAGGTGATTCTTGTCATGGACATCATACATAGGACCCAAGGCCGAAACTGCATCATGAGGACGGAGTGATGAAGATAATTCGTAGGACACACAGTCATCCACAAGTTTCTTCACCGTATATACATCTTTGCTGCACAAATATGCACACATGAATTTATTGGTAAAATTGATGAAATTTTTAAAAATCATATGAATACTGCAGAACAAGGTGTTATAGACCAAAAAAAGGAGATGGAATACAACCTGTAAATAAAAAACTACCATGGTTACAACAGTGGCTAAGTTTATTTTTTATGCATCAATGCAGGTTTGTCTTGTATATGTTTTAGAGAAAATCAGGATGCTTATTTTTAGATTGTCTTCTGGTACTAATTCACCAACACAAATTTCATCTCGTGAAAGGGAACATGACAGAATGACTCCAGTAGAAAACCCTCAACAGCATCCACCATTTTATCCTCTCATGCAATTGAAGAAGGGCCCAGATGATTCAAACACTTATTTCAAAGAAAAACAAATGATTATTGTTCAATCGTGATGGTTACTTAATAGTCAATCACCCCCTTTTGCACCAACCACAAAAATGTCTTCCTCTTTTACCCTTGGTTCATCTCTATCCCCAACGTAATCATTAGGTACTCCGTCCTCACTGTTCATGATCTGTATCATTCCATGCCAATTATTACACCATACAGGCAACAGAGAAGAGCAAATGAGGTCCAAAAGACCAAAAAGGTAGTTCCTTAGCTAAACACCATACCCTACCCTGCTGTCGAGTTTCCTTGTAACGGAAGTACATTCTTAAGCCATGGTTCCCATGAGCTCAAGATCATAATGTAACATGGATCAAGACGGGAAAAAAGAAACGAAAATATAAGAAAAAAATGGGCGTGCGCGTGCACACACACCAGGTTCCTGAACAGTGATATGGTAATATGATACATAATCTGAACTATTCCAGGATACATACTGAAGGCCAACTAATATAAGGCATAGATGCATGTCCATTTGATGGTCTATATGTATGGCAAACAGCTAAATAACACATTGGGCGGGCAAGCACTTTTAAATTAATTTGAATCGCAAAACACTCAGCCATATATCTATAAAATGCCCTCCACGTGACATATACTGAGTATAACATAATCCTACGACATAAGATTAGCATAACAAAGGCAATGTTGCAAGCAGCAACGAAATATATATATGCCTACGACAAGTAATGAGACGGAGATGCACGTATCATGGAGAACTTAGGTGAAGGGCTAAATTGCATGTGCTTGGTAAGCATGAGCCTGTAATTAGTTTGGGCATCAAAATCCCATTTTTATAAAACCAATGAAATTTTATTAGAAAGCACAAAAGACTCAATCCTAGTACACAGGAAGTTTGGGTATCGAAATCTTCAACCATACAAAAAACTTCTCCATGTGAAAAACGCCATGTATAATATTCCTAAGATTAGCATAGTGTTCGAACATCATTTCACAAAGCAGCAATAGCGAAAGCTCTAAAACCAATTCTTGGCCATTATGTAACTAGGCCACAACAAACTTTGAAATGATCAAATGACCCATCCAGCAAGAACTGTAATCATGCCCAGAATGAGGACAAAAATAGGCATTTTGAGGCAAATCAAATAAGCAAAAAATGTAAGTATCTCAAACTATTGCAACAATAGCAAAAAACACGCACCTCAAGGATTGCAGTATACTCTTTTGTTCATTGATGTATTGCAGGTGTTCCTTAATCATCCCCTCCAAATTCCTGGTAGAAAAAGAAGCCCTGCTAGCAAACAATTCCTCAACCTTGCGTTTCACCTCACCAAACATTTGCTTAAATTGTGAAACCTTATTCTCAAACTGCTTGTGGGAACCGCTGCAATTCTCAGCTGACTTCCGCAAGTTCTCTTCCTTCACAAAGTCCAATAAGCGCTTGCGGGTGGTAGTCTGTAAAGCAGGGGGCAGTTTGACGGATCTCAGTTTCTCAATATCCCTCCCAAAATTCACCAGGAGATCCGAATGTATTCGCTTCTGCTGTGAATAACGCTTCATGAAGTCCACATAGTTTTGACTAATCACCTTATAGTATTGATCCAAGTTACCCTTAGCAACCTCCAATGCCCTCTCTTGAACCTTTTGCTCCCTCAAAAGCCTCTCACAGTTCTCATATTTCACCTGGCTACGACTATAAATCGCATGTCCCCGGTGGTAATGGTACCTGAACTGCCGCTCATATGAAGGTAAAGCCTTCAAAGCAGGGTCAGAAGCTTCATCCAAAGGATGAGAATTATGTGAAGAGGACGGTGATGGAGGGTCCACAATATCCAGAATATCAACTTGCTCAGGCGGAGGAGGCGCTGAATTGGTTTGCAATCTTCCCTTATTGAATATGAAGACTTCTCGGTCATCCAAAGGAAGCTTATACGCTGAAAGCGGCCGCTGCGGCTCAAGTTTCATATCCAAACAGAGAACAAGCTGATCATTGAAACTAATCATCGACGCGGATTCAATGAACCGCATGACCGCTTCAACTGGCATGGTTTCATCGCAGTCGAGCTCAAATGATTGCCCATTCTCAGCAATATGAACCAGAAGCTTTCCTCCATGAACCAAACCGTCAGTGATAGACGAGCTCATTTTATCCTCAGAACAATTCTTCTCCACAAATTCCCCAAACCCACCTTGTTCACACAATGGAATTCTCAACCCAAACTGCAAAAATGGCCGATGCAAGTTCTCAGCTAGAGCTGAAATACCCAGAAACAATGCAATTTGACTCCTTTAACAGGCAATCCCCACCCAAATGAAGAGATTCCCAATCGTTAGACCTTGAGCATCGATAGAATACTGAAATATTTTCAAACTACCATCAAAATTCAACAAAAGCAACGCAATTCTAAACATACCCCCCAATGATTTTATCGAAAAGAGACACTTTCATCGACCCACCATCGAAACCGGCCAATACAAGCTATCCACCGGAGACTTTCCCACAAAAGAACCCCAAATTTAATGGCAAATCCTTCCCAAAACCCTGATCAACACCAACCCACAATAAAAATCTTCAAAGGAAAAACCCAAAAAAAGCACCAATTCCCAACAAACCCAACAATGATTACACCCACAACCTCCAACGTATCACCGACCACCGTTAAACACGAAATTAACCGTAGTCCCTAAAGAACCACCGATTTTTTCACCGTAAAATTCTCAATTTCCCTTCCACCAAGCCCCAACTCTTCCCCATGAATGACGGCCCACAACCAAACCCAGGGAAGAACCCGACACGACCAACTGAGTCGAATATGAAATCCAAGCAAGGTGTTAAGGAGAAAAAAACTTGGGCTGGGGCACGAAGATAATCGAAGAAGGCGATTACGTGAAGATAAGGATCTTCTAGAATTTCTTAGTTTTTTCTTTTTTCTTTTTGTTCCGCACAAGGTTTGCACGAACCCTTTTTCTTGTATGCTTGTTATATATTGTAATCTACGCAACCCTCTTCCTCTTCCTCTTCCTCCCCCTCCTCCTCTTCTTCTACACTGATTACTCCTCTCTTTTTATCTTTTCAATTAACAAACACAGAGAACCTTCTGTGGTAAGTAACCACCACGTCGTAGCAGACGAACTGTGTCTCTATCCCTCCCCGTCTCTTTCTCTCTAGGCACTACAACTTTGGAAGAACAGAAAAACAATGAGCTTTATCATACGCCTAAATAGGGAGAAATAGGAAGAAAGGGGAAAAAAAAATGATTTCCCGTCTGTTTCACTGTTTTATTTCTACTACACTTCTATATTTAAAAAGAAAAATGGTAAATTTACTTAAAAATTATTTATAAAATATTTATTTTTATACATATCAATTATTAATATTTTAAAATTTTTAAAATTTTAAATTTAAATTTAATAATTTGAAAGAAAACTAATCCAATAAATGTTATAAGTAAAATTATAAATATATGTAACACCATTATCCAATTAAATTTTATTCGCCTAATATCATTTTGAAAAATTATATTCTAAGTACATCTAATTTAATTTTAAAAAATAAATTTTAAAATTTAAATTTTATAAATCAAATCTTATCATTTTTATCTTTTAATTTTGACTTTTTATAATAAAATTTCTTGGACATACATCATAAACTATTCTAAAAAAAAATTTAGATTTTGTAATTTTTGTTTTGATTTTTGAGAATATTTACGGCTACAAAAAGATTTTATAAAAATAAACTTGTAAAATATAACGTTAAATACTTTACAAAGTTCACATCAAATTATCACTATAATTTTATAGAATCAATTTTTCTGTATATAATTTTTTTTTAAAAGATTATATAAATTCAAGATAACCATATCCTTCTTCATGCTAAATTTATTGTTCTAATAAATTTCAAGTGTTTTTTTTTCTGTCAACTGCTTTGGTGGTAACTTTCAAGAGTTATTTTCATCACCCTTATTATTTTCTTTGTAATTTTGGTTGGTCTCTAACAAGATGATAAAAATTAGATTGATATTAGCGTGAGATAATGACGAGATTCAATCCATATCACTCGTAGTTATCTTCATCTGTCAACATTGTTCATAAATGTACATGCAACACGTGTTTTCTATGTTAATATTGTTGTTTTCTATGTTAATAATGTTGTTTTCTATTTTCCTCGATCGACAAATTATCTCAATTTATTCCATTTTATCATAATAATTTTTTTAAAATTTTACACAAAATATAATAAATAATTTAATTTTTTTAAATTTCAATTTAATTTTTTCAAATCTCAAAATAATAATGATATTAAAAATAATATTCTAATAATATTTTATTCAACTTTTAAATTTTATTTAAAATCATCTCATTTCACTATCCAAACGGAGGCTAAATTAGGGAAAATTTTATTTATACTTATAAATTTTATTACATAGTTACACGTGTTGATCTAAAAATAAAAATTTTAAGTTTGATGTTTTTTTAATAAAAACTAAAATGTAAGTGGATTAGCATATAACGAAAGTTTTACCTTTTCCTTCCGGAACCCCTCTCTCTCTCTAAAGAAGAAAACCTCTAGATTTGAGTTTCGTTGGGCCTCCTCCTCCTCTCCATTCTCATTCCCTCCTTACTCATTTATCATCATCATTCTCCTTCTCATTTTATCATTTCTTAGTTTATTTTTCTTCTTTCAAGGTCGAAAAAGTCAGATTTTAAGCCTATATTTTAAAAATCCAAGCCTTTAAATTATTATAAAAAGTGCGAGTACTTTTTTTTTCCTCTGGATTTTATTTGTCACTTTCGTTATTTACAATTTGGAGTATTTACAATATTTATTTGGTATCTTCAATATATAAATGCAAGTCTATGCAGAAGCTGCTAATTAAATTGTCACAAGTCAGTCACTACATTTCCAGTCACAATCACTTTCCTGTATTCCAAATTTTAGACCATGTTGCAAATTGCATTGTCTCATGTGCAATTTCAACTACATGTCCAATTGGAAAATGAATTATATTTCAAATAAGATGGCTAAATTAAGGTATTATTTATTTATTTATTGCCAACTTGTTTCTTTCTAATACTCATCATGTGATCAGCACATGCATGCAGTACTGGACGGCATCATCAAGTACTACTAATTAATCAATTTATTAAATAAAATAACTGGGGAAATATTTTCATATGATGAAATAATAATGTTTACAAGTGGAACGCTAATTTTAGCCATTTTTTAAAAAGAATGAATAAAAAATAAGTATTATTTCTGTGCCATCTGAAACTTACCGCTCAAATGGTTATGATAAATGATACTTACAGCTGTGAATGTATAAATGCTGTACAGTCACTTTGAAAAAAATGAATAAATATGAGACTCATATGAAAAAAAATTAATTTTTTAATAGTAGACTTCACTCTTTTTTAAAATGACTGTACGACATTTGTGCACTCTATGACTGTACGTAACATTACTTAAAAAAAAAAAAAAAAAGGGTATGGTCAAACTATAGAGAATATGTTGCTGTTTTTTTGGAGCAAAAAGATCAAGAACAGTGTAAAGAGGTCAAGAAATTTCATGGACGACTCATGGGGAAGAAGTCATCGATCGATCGGCCATCACTCGCGCATGAATGTGTTCGGTATTCTGTACTGAATGCAGAAATGGAGATCAGGAAAGTGTCCATTTTGGTGGGCAAGGATAGATAAGTCTTCCACTTGTCAGCATAGAACAAGCTAATCTGAAATTAGTTGGTAGGTTCATGGCAGTTTCCCACTCTGCTGAGGTGCCAGCAGCATCCTGTGACTACGTATCTCATGAAGAATATGTTGTGATTTGGCTGACATTGTTGTTCAATTCAAACTATCTGCCTAACATTCTCAATTCCTTGTCGGTAATTAATGTCATTGCACCAAATTCAAATGGGTTTTCTTGGTTAGACAAATTTGTATTAAGTAACCAGGATGACAAATTCAAATACAGATTCTCTTTGATTTTTTTTTTTTCAATAAATTAGACTGTTTCAATTCAAATGAGATGTATTGATTTATAACATTTAATCCCCTCCATATAATTTTTCGTGTAATCCTACGTAAGTAGTATTTAATATTGTGTCTATATTTAAATATTGAAAGGTGTTAGTTCGATTCTTCACATACATATATTGTTATTAAAATTTATTTATTTAGGCTAATGCTATGTTCCAAAATTTATTTGAGAAAAAGAAAAAAAGAAAATTTTTGAACATCTGCCTAGTTTGGGTTCTCAGGTATTTTCAAAAGATGAATATTATGCATTAGCTACTATTCACTCTCACACCCCACACCTATAACTTTTTCATAGGGTGTGTGGATACTTTTCATAAGATTTGAATATATTTTTCATAGAGTGTGAGGTGTTTTTCATAGGGTGTGAGGTGTGAAGTAGTAAATAATGACTAATGAGAAGAATTTTTCCTCCTTCTCTGTGTTTAGATGTTAAACTGAGTTGAATTGAGATGATGAAATATTGTTAGAATAATATTTTTTAATATTATTATTATTTTGAGATTTGAAAAAGTTGAATTGTTTATTATATTTTGTATTGAAATTTGAAAAAAGTTGTAATGATCAGTTGAAATGAATTTAGATGAGTTTAAGAACCAAACAAAGCTCCGAATACCTTACTACTATTTATTATTTTATTATTATTTTTTACCTACTATTCACTATTATTCAATATTCTATCAATATTTTTTTAATATTATTCACAGAATATCTGAGAAATATTCTATCATTACTTTTTTAATACTATTCACAAAATACCTTACCTCACTACTAGGCCTGCAACCTGGCCTTGTAAAACCGAGTTTGCACCCAATCCGACCCGACAGACCTCATGAAAGAGTGCGATCCGAACCGACTCGACCCGAACAAAATAAAACCGGGTCGAATCCGTATGACCCGACCTTTAAAACGTGATCGTTTTCCATGCTTCCATAAACGAAAATAGAACTCATTTACAAACGGAAGAGAGAGAAGTGGTCTTGGGACTAAAGGAGAGGCATTCCAATGCGTCCTCCTACGAGCTTTGTGGAAGATTTGTCGGGGTTTTGGCACGGTGCCGGTAGAGGAAGAATGCAAGCGCGGGGAGCATTCATAGAGTGACAATCCCGATGGAGATTTCATTTGCGACGGTTTTGCAATCCCAACGGAGGTGCAATTGCCACTCACCTGACCCTCAAGTATGCGCTTCGGATGGGGGCTCCAGTGCTGTGCTCCAGTCCGCGTTTAAGGACTCTGAGACGGAACCGTGGGCGGCTACTCTCCGGGTTTGGTGCTGGGTGGTTGTTACGCCATTTGAGGTACGGTGAAGACAATTTTAGTCTCTTGCAATTTGTTTTTTTTTTTTAAATCTCAATGAGGGTTGTGTGTGGTGCTGGGGTTCTCAGTCTCTCTAATTAAGTTCTTTTCTTTCTCCTAATTCATCTCTAGTTTTCATCTCGCAAATCTTTTGTTTGGTTAGCCTGCGTGTGGGCTGAGACTGAGTGGGCGGCAACTGGTTGGTTAGGTTTTGAGGATCAGTATGGTTTTATACTGTCGGACGAGTTGACACCCATTAATAAACCCGTTATTTAGTCGGGTCACCAACCTGCTTAGATAATACCCGATAAAATACGGGTACGGGTCAGGTCAACCTAATCGTCCAGCGGGTGCTCGGGTGAAATGCACACCCCTACTCACTACCCAAACGCAACAATCACAGAAAATAACAGTATCACAAAAGGCTGTGTTCCACCTTTGAAAGAGAATTTTGAGACGAAAAACTTGAGGAATTGATGGGAATAATTATTTATAGCCTAAAACTCTACTTAGATTCTTTATTTACAACCTTTCACGAATTCTTTATTCAAACTCTACTAAGATATTTTTTCAAGTGCAAAATTTACACGATGTGGTTTCTGTAAAATTCAGTACTATCTATATAAATGTATACAAATATTATGAATTATGTTAAACAATAGTTTTGCTGAATTGATTCGTATTATTTCATTGAGAATAATATATAGCTATGTATGGTGATGCTTTACATGGAAAGAAATCAAATAATTTACATGGAAAGAAATCAAATAATGCCGTTACAAATAAATCAAATATTAGATAGCAAAATTGGTGGGATGTGCAAGAATCATGGAGATGCGAGAATCATGGAGACCGGAAATTCTGATGTGCTGTAATACTCCCCCTCAAGTTGGCGCATGAAGATCCGTAATGCCCAACTTGTGAGATAAGTGATGAAAGAGATCAGAACCCAAGGCTTTGGTGAAGATGTCGGCAATCTGCTCTGAAGAAGGAAGATGAGCGGTGGTGAAGAGACCCGAACGAAGTTTGTCATGTACAATGTGGCAATCAATTTCAATATGTTTGGTACGCTCGTGAAAAACTGGATTTTGAGCAATGTAAAGGGCAGATTGATTGTCGCAATAGAGAGTCATAGGGTCTTTGTGAGAGATGCCAAGATCATGAAGCAGCTGTTAAATCCAGACTAGTTCACATGTAGTGACGGCCATGGCACAATATTCAGCTTCGGTAGAGGAGCGAGCAACAGTTGTTTGTTTCTTAGTACGCCAAGAAATGAGACTAGAACCAAGTGTGATAAAGAAACCGGTAGTGGAGTGACGAGTGGTGGGGCAACTGGCCCAATCAGAATCAGTATAAGCACTAACATGCAGATCATTAGAGGAAGAGAAAAAAAATGCCTTGGCCTGGAGTGTCTTTAATGTAACGAAGAACACGTGTGGCAGCAGTCATGTGCAGAACCCGGGGGGCATGCATAAATTGGCTGAGAATGTTCACTGCAAAAACAATGTCGGGTCGGGTAATGGTGAGATAAATGAGTCGTCCAACTAACCGTCGATAGGAGCCGGAATCAGGAAGAAGATCGCCATCAGTGTCGCTGAGCTTCAAGTTTTGTTCCATAAGGAAGGAAGCAGGGCGAGAACCAAGAAGGCCGCTATCAGTAAGGATGTCCAGGGCATATTTCCGTTGATTAAGAAAGATGCCAGAAGGAGAGCGAGCAACTTCAAGTCCCATAAAATATTTGAGAGGGCCAAGATCCTTGGTTTTGAAGTGAGTGGAAATAATGGTTTTGAAGTAGGTAACCTGAGAAAGATCATTGCCGACAACCAAAATGTCATCAACATAAACAAGAACAATGGTGAGGTTTGTAGCAGTGATCAAGGTGAAAAGGGAATGATCTGCCTGAGACTGAACAAAACCTGCAGTAAGAAGAACAGATGTTAGTTTAAAAAACCAGTTATGGGAGGCGTGCTTGAGGCCGTAGAGGGATTTCCGTAGACAGCAAACCCGTGTCTCCCCCTTAGGACAATAACCGGGAGGACTTCCTCATCAAGATCACCGTGTAAGCATTGTTGACATCCATTTGGTGAATAATCCAATTTTTGGCAGCAGCAATAGCAAGAACACAGCGAACTGTGGTCATTTTGGCGACAGGGGCAAAGGTTTCATGGTAGTCAATGCCTTCAACTTGAGTGTAGCCTTTGGAGACGAGGCGAGCTTGGTGACGTTCAACAGTACCATCTGCTCGTAATTTGGTCTTAAAGACCCATTTGCAACCAATGGGTTGTTTACCAGGAGGGAGTGGTTCAAGAGTCCAAGTAGAGTTTTCCTCAAGAGCACGGAGTTCAGAGGACATAGCTTCACGCCAGTGAGAGTGGCGAGTAGCTTCTGAGGACTGTGCAGCGGTTGAAGTAGCAATGGACTCCGTGGGTATGGTGGGACAAATATAATCAAGTAGGTCGGGTGATAGTACGACGTGGGCGAGAAGCGGGAGGGATAGGGTCGGGAGAGATGGTGGGAGGAGAAGTGTTAGGAGTAGTGGGATTTTCAGGAACAGGTAAAGGGAGAATGATGGAAGTAGACTGAGGTGGAGACACAAGAGTTTGGAAGGGAAATTGATTTTCATGAAAGGTAACATCAGGGGAGTAGAAAATGACATGTGTGTCCATATTGTATAACTTATAAGCTTTGTGGTTGCTCGGATAACCAAGGAAGACACAACGCGATGCACGGGGTGAAAATTTATCACGATGAGCAGTAAGGGTTTGAGCATAGCAAAGGCAGCCAAACACGCGAAGATGTGTGTAGGTTGGTGGAGTATTTAGAAGGATTTGAAAGGGAGTTTGATTTTGAAGAGAGCGAGTAGGGGTTCTATTGATGAGATAGGCAGCGGTAAGAACACATTCGCCCCAAAATTTGAGGGGTAGATGGGCCTAAAAACGAAGACTACGGGCAACATTCAAGAGATGTCGATGTTTATGCTCCACAACACCATTCTGTTGAGGAGTTTCAACACAAGTACGCTCATGAATGATGCCATGTTCATGAAAAAAGGTTTGTAGATTTTGAGAGAGAAATTCTTGGCCATTGTCAGTGCGAATATGTTTAACGGTGGAATTAAATTGATTTTTGACAATGGCAAAAAAATGCATTAAATGACTAAAGGTTTCTGATTTAAAACGCATTAAATAAATCCAAGTGGTGCGTGAAAAATCGTCAACAATAGTCAATAAATAATGTGCTCCACAAATAGAAGCAGTAGAATATCCACCCCAAATATCACAATAAATTTGATTAAAAAGAATCGTACTTTTAGTAGCTTGAGTTGGAAAAGGCAAGCGAGTATGTTTAGAACGAGCACAAACGTCACAATAAGAAAGAGTACAAGGACTATCTAAAATATTAGGATTAATAAAACTGGAAGGATGACCTAGACGTTGATGGCATAGGGTCTTATTGTCAAGGGTGTGAGCAGAGAAAGCAGCAACTTTTGATGGCCGAAATATATAAAGTCCATTACAAGCTTCACCCGCTCCAATCAGCCTCTTCAATTGAAGGTCCAACAAAATTTGCCGTCGATGGAGGGGTTTGTAAGAGATTCATGAGTTGTTGATAGGTTTCGGAGGAGAGTCCTGGAATCGGGCTGGACGAAGGACCAACTGGAACCGGGTTGGAAGCAGCGAGATGGACGGTGGCAGAAGGAGGTTTCCTGAGCAGAGATGGCCTTTGGGTATTGCGTGGTTCACGGCCTGGTGGGTAGCCGATAACGCGCCAGCAGCGATTCCATAAGTGGCCATCCTTTCCGCATTCGGTGCATTTGAGAGGTGGCCGTGGATGAGAGGAACTCCGAGCAGCAAGAGCAATATTTTCTGGGTGGAGACGGGATACTTGAAGGAGCCTCTGTTGTTCTTCTTGAAAGAGGATGGAAAAAATTTTATTCAGAGATGGAAGAGGGTCAGTGGCAAGGATTTGGGACCGAAGAGCAGCGTAGGAATCATTGAGGCCGAGAAGAAATTGAAAGACGCGTTCATCTTCAGCCCTTTTTTCCAAGGTAGTAGCATCGGTGAGGGGTTGGAGATTTCCCAACTCATCCCAAAGCTGTTTGATATTGTTGTAGTAATCGGGTATAGAAAGTTGGTTTTGATGAAGGTTGGATATTTCTCTTTTAAGATGGAAGAGGCAAGCATTATTTCCATGGCTAAAACGAGATTCGAGATCAAGCCAAACATCTCGAGGATCATCGTGATAGTCCAAGGAATTGGCTAGGGGAGGGGTGATTGTGTTGAGAAGCCAAATTAAGACCATGTCTTTGGTGCGGTTCCATTGGGCATAATCAAGGGAGGTTTTGGCAGGGGCATTGAGAGTACCATCAACGAAAGAAAGCTTGTGTTTAGCGTTGAGTGCACGGGGAATACCACGCTGCCATTTTGGAAAATTGTCATCGGTGAAGAGATCGGAAATCAGAACGAGACTAGGAGAATCAGAGGGGTGGAGGAGATATGGGGAAGAAGATGGAGGAGGATCATCGGTTGAGGAAGCCATCGGGAAGGAGAGGTAAGTCAAAATCTGTTTTGGCTCTGATACCATGTTAAACAATAGTTTGGCTGAATTGATTCGTATTATTTCATTGAGAATAATATATAGCTATGTACGGTGATGCTTTACATGGAAATAAATCAAATAATGCCGTTACAAATAAATCAAATATTAGATAGCAAAATTGGTGGGATGTGCAAGAATCATGGAGATGCGAGAATCATGGAGACCGGAAATTCTGATGTGCTGTAATAAATTATGTTCAAAAAATACCGTAAGACCCGTGCATTTTATCTATCTTCAAAATTGAAAAAGAGATCTCAATCTATTATTGAAGCAATTAATTGAAATAATAGTTAGATATATGGTACCAACTACCAAGTAGCAACATTAAAGGCAATGTGAAAGCTCCACGCCGTGCAACCCAAACCATTCATTATGTCGTGCAGCAATATTGGACAAAAGCCCCCACGTACTTCTTTTAGAGATCAGTGTACCCCACAACATGCACTTTATATTAATATATTAGAGAAATGCTTTGCAAATTCAAAAATTGATATGATTTAAAGTGATATTTTAGATTATAAAATTACGTACTTTTATTATAAAATAGATATAAAATATTATATGAAATTATGTTAGTTAGTAAATTTATTTTTGTAAAATTTCTTCGTAGTTGTAACATTCTTTTATATATTAACATCATTTTTACTAAAAAAATTATATTCATGATCATCTCATACCATACATAATTTTTTAGTTTTTTAATTTTTTTTCTGATTAAATGTGTTGTGTATAGATGATGAGTAGGAGAATTCAATTAGTTTTAGAAGAATAAGACCAAAAATAATTTTAAAAAATAATAAATAAAAAAAATGTAGTGTATAGAAATAATAAGTAGCAAAATTCTTTTTAATATGATCACTCACTTGATCACGTCGCTCGCAACAAACCAATCAACCATGAACCTTGCATAAACATTCTTCCTAAAAGTCGACTCTATAATATTTGAGTAATTCTACATACAACCGTAAAATACGTAAATGTCACGTAATCGTTTTAAAAAAAAAGTAAAGTTTACTATTAAAAAATTAATTTTTTTCATATAGATCTCATATTTTATTTATTTTTTTCAAAACGATTACGCGACGGTTACACAATTCACGATTATAAATATATTTTCTCATAATATTTATTAAACATTGAATATTGTTCAGAAGATCTATACGAACAATATCAAATATTACAGGATCTGATTCATGTGTATAGAATTTTTTCAAGAATAATGTTATTATGCTTCATTTTCATCACTCATACATTTAAAATTTTTTAAATTTTTTTTTACTTATTAATTAAGTAAGTAATTATTAATATATTAATATTTTTTTATTTTTAAAAATTATTAAAAAAATATGAATAAAAAAATAAATTTTACCTAGAGGTACTGCTAGATGCACCATAGCAGGACTTATTTTCAATAAATGCTTTTGGAACAGATAAGCCAATTAAGTAAGGGTGCGGCTACTATGCCGCCCCATTTTGACCGCTGGGCTTACCGCCCAGCGTAAATTTCTTTTTTTTTTTTTTATCTTTTTTCTTTTCACATTTTTTTTACATATTTAAATATATTTAAAAAATAAAAAAAAATATATTAATATATTTAAAAATACTTCTTTAATCACTAAATAAAAAAAAATAAAAAATAAAAATTTTGACCAACGGTCAAATTGAGTAGGCAAAATGAGAAGGCAAAGTAGCCTTTTTCATTAAGTAAGGAAAGAAAAAGGACGGTGGGTATTGAGCGCAGTCCTAATATTGTCGGTGTACGTGAAAACAGCATCTGAGCCGATTTTGGAACCTTTCTTTCTTACTTCCACAACTAAAGTTTACTTTTCTCTCAACAAATATCTGGCGGTGGCGCAGAATTAGTCCAAAAGGGAAGGAAGAACTGGTGTTAGTTGTTGTATCTGTGTAGAGTCCTCATTTGCCTTAAAAATTTAAGATGATATAAATATAGTTTTAATTATTTATATTTATAATATAAAATATTTATATATAATTTATTTCTTAAAATATATGTACTAGCAAAATATTATATGAAAATAAAAACCCAAGAAAAGTTTTTTTTTTCCTTTACATATTTCGTATATTAGATTGTGTTTAGTTGTTCAACTAAAGTCGTCAATTCATCTCAAATTAATTGTTAATGAGACACAATACTTTTTCAACTTCTCGTTAAAAAGTTAAATTTGTCTCAACTTATTTTATATATTTTAACCTAAAAATTTAAAATTCATTTTAGTGAGACCCACAAAATATTATTATTTATAATTTAACTCATCTCAACGTCCAAATATAGTCTAGCAGCCTAAAAAGCATAGAAAAAATTCAAAATTTTGGTATATTTGATGTTCACAAGAAAAACGATTAAACAAAGAAATAAAAGGGAGGAGGAAGATAGAATTGATTTGAGTTGCTTTTGTATTCCCTCCATAGTGTCAACGTGGCATCCATGTTGCTAAACAAAATTAATTTGAATAATATTATGATTGATCAATGGGGGGAAGGGGAAGTATCGTTAGAAATTCGATGAAGATGAAAGGCTCTTCCCACCAGTCAAGCCAACAAGTTGTTAATTGTTGACACAAGTGAACAAGTTGGTTGGTTGTGTACAAAGAAGTACATGCACTTCTACAAGAAAATGCCATCCATTCTCTCATTTTCACATGGGTTTTAATCAACTTGCCATGGTCTTTGTTTATTGTTTCTACCTTTTTCTTTGGGTCAATGAATGTTTTGTCACCTATTTTCTCTAACCAAGTTTGAAAATAGATAAATTTTATTTGCAATTCTGAGTGAAGACTGCGTGAGCAGTTTTATTGATAAATGAAGATAAAAGGAAAAAATATTATTTTAAAAATAATATTATTATAATTTAATTTTTTTTTAAAACATAACTGTAAGGACTTGCATGAATAGTCCCTATTTGAAGACTGTATGTAGACTAACTCTTGAAAATAATGAAAATGGTGAAATAAGGTTAAATTAGAAATAAGGATCTTCTCCAATTCTCTGATTAAATTGAAGTATTCAATTTTTAAGAAAAATACGCGTTATGAGTTCTACAGTATTTAATGCTATTCGTATATAATTTTCAGATAAGATGAACCTTATATATATAAGAATTAAACATTACGTCTCTCTCTCTCTCTCTTTATATTTTACCATCAAATTCTCTTAATCAATGAGGAAGAATTTTAATTTCATTAATTGAGGCAAATTTTGATGATACATTTTGGTCAAGAGTTGCACTAATTAAAGTTGTTAGAAGAGGGAAATTGAACTTTGGGCCAACCATCTTAGGCTGTTGGCTAGCTGTGATTGTGAATCACCCCATCATTAGACTTCCATGACAAAGATAACGAACTCTTTCCACAAAATCAGAGCATTTCATATCATTATAAATCTGTTTAATTAGGGATACGTTAAACATATTAAGAACGTGAAAACTATGAATATCAGTTGACATGAGCGTATTTATATTTTGAAATGAAAAATTCTATTCATAAGTCTCAGACACTATACACTATTTATTTTTTATGATTTTTTTAATTTTTTTATCTTACCAAATGTGTGGTATATGAATGATGCATAAAAGAATTCAATTGTTTAAATAAGAATAAAACAAACAAAAAATTTAAAAATTTAGAAAAATAAAAAAAAATTATGGTGTGTGGTGTGTGAGACTTATGAATAGCAATGCTCTTTTGAAAATATTTAGGACTTATTCTATCCAAAAAGTCGGTTTATAGTGTATACTATTCACATAACTTAAATAGAAAAATTTGATTTATAAGATTTACAATTTACAATTTTTATTCTAAATCAAATTATGCTATGTAAGTACTTTACTAGGTGTTATCCACACCGACTTATAAATATAATTTTTCTATTTTTTGTAATTGACATGATCTCATTGTGATATATATATATATATTTATATATTAGAGAAGTGCTACAGACACAAATGAATTTTACAAAAAATAAACATACAATGATATGTTAGATCTATTTTATAATAAAATAAATTTATAATCTAACGTATCACATTAAACCAATAAATGATATTTGTGATCATAAAGTGTGAAAGTTTTGCACATCTTGTGAAAAAAGTAGATAAATTTAGAATTTGCACGAAAAAATTATATTTTTAAAAATAGTGTGTGAGACTTACACACCTAAGTCTGTGTTTATTCAAGTCACATTAATTTATAAATTTATTTTTATAAATTTTTTTATGACGGAAACACTTCTCTATTTATAAACTAATATATAAGGAATAGAACCGATAGAACAAACACGCATATAGTTCCATAATCAAAATAATTGGGGTCGGTGAAGCACCTTTACTCCAACGCCGCTGGAGGATCCGCCAAGGTACGTGTGTTGATTTTCTTCCCAACAAACTGATTAAAATATGACCTTAATTAATTTAATGTAAAGATGTTTCGTCCAAGCGACTGTCGTTATTTAGAAATTTATAAAAGTGGAGCTACCCACATGTGCTATTAATTAACATTCAAGTTTTGATTATTTCAACTCATTCTTTTATATATAAATATATAAATATATATTTATTTATTTGTCTTAAAATACAAACTGAAATCTTCTCTAATCCTTTATTTGAATGGAAGTATGGTTTAATTTAAGAAAAATGCTACTCTTCTCACTAGGAGCTTTCGCTGGGGCTTCTGCTGGAATTTTATATTTTTTTTACTTAATGATAAAAAAAAATATTTTTTAATGATGTTGTAAATTTTTTAATCTTTTAAAAATATTTAAAAGAAGTAAAAAAAAAATATAAAAAATACACTAATGGGAGCCCTCAACGGTGGCTGTAGAGCCACTCTTAATTTAAATGCTCATGTAGGATCGATATTTTTCGAAAGTCTCACGCAAGCAACATTAAATGATTAAGACATTTTTTTTTATACTAGAAACACTATAATCACAAAGAGATTTCATAAAAGTAAACTTACAAACTGATATTAGTATGGAAAGAAACTCTTTATAGGACAAACACATTATTTTAAAATTTTCATCTTATTTCTAAAAACATAAATCAATTTCTAATGAAATGGATGCAGCATGGCTTGTAGGTTTCCTAAAAATATCAATCAATTTTTTTTTTCCTTGGATCTTTTACGTCTTTATTAACTATGGCATTGGCAACTATAAAACAATATTATAGTACAACCGATATCCCTAGATGATACATGTCGAATATGATTTGTAGTACTCATTTGTCATTGAAATTGTGAAATTGAAACAAGAAAATCATACGTACCACTCTGCAGAAGCAAAGAAAACGAAAGAAAATTCAGAGACCCAAATGCATCAAAAATGTCTTGTTAGGCTGTGAAATTGGGACAAAAGAACATTCATCAAACCTCATATTCTTATAATAAGTTGATGAGGGTTACATTAAAAACTGCCTGTAAAGTCACATGGGGATGTGCCAAATGTGATGGTGATGTTTTAACACACACAGATATATTATATATGTATGTATATATGTATGTATGTATGTATGTATATATGTGTATGTATGTATGTATGTATAGAAAAAGGCTAAAAAATCCCAGCAATCAAGATTGAGACCTTGAAATCTGTTCCATCGGTGTGTTTGGTTGTTGAACCCAACTCAATTCATTTCAAACTAATAATTGATGAGACCCACTACTTTTTAAATTTTTTATAAAAAAGTTAAACTCATATCAGCCATAGTTCATACATTTCAAATTAAAAATTTAAACTCATTTCAACCTAAAAAAATTAAACTCATCTCAATGGGACCCACACAATATTATTATTTACAATTTAATTCAACTCATCTCAACATCTAAACATAGTCTTTATTGCTATGCAAACCTGCAAGCAACTTGTTTACCTTTTTCTGTTCATTTTCTTGCAGCTCACATGGCTTCCATGGCCAAGGAATCAAATTGAATCAAGGACAAAGAGGCTGGGCCAAAGAATTGCTGAAAAATCAGGAATAAATCTAAAAAAAAAAAAAATCATTAAAGAGAGAGACAAAAAGTGCATTTTATGTCTAATAAAAATGAATGATATTCTCAATATGGAACCATATATTTTACACTGAAATGTTTACTGTTAAGGCAATAAATATGCTGTTTGAAAAATAGAATATTTATATATAACCCATGAAAAAAAAAAGAAAAAAAAATACAATATTTATGACATTAAAAGCATTCTTAGTTCCTTTCTGTCTGATTAATTTACAAGTCAATCAGTAAAATCTTGGGCAAAACTACCAAACAAACCAAAAAGCATATCACAAGACAAAAGGACCAATAGACTTGAGTCTTCTGATTTTCACATGCTTTGTCAAACGTATGGAACCCAGTTGAGTTCATGAAGCTGGCAACTCAATCATAAAACCAAAGGCTGACAAAGCCATCCACTCACATTTTTATGTAAATAATCAAATCAATCCAAATTACTAAGATATTTCCATGCTTTTTGTGGACCATATATCAATAGACTATGAACAGATCCGTGCAGCATTTGTGGGTCCTTATAAGTTCAGACCCACCAGCACCCATAATGCTGGACCCCATTTTAGGTATAATTTGTTTTGTTGGTTTTATGTATTTTTGTTCTTGAATGGAATATCAATGATTGAGTCCAAATAAACGAAATCTTGTGCTTGATTATACAAAGATGTGGTTGGAGAAAAAGGGAAAGAAGAAAAGAAATTCTCTTTTGTTTCTGCTCAGCATAATTAAAAGAGTACTTTTTAAAAGAAGAGATGATTTTAGATAAAAGATTAAAGTTAGAAAAAATATTATTATAATATTATTTTTTAATATTATTATTATTTTTAAATTTGAAAAAGTTGAATTGTTTATTATATTTTGTGTGAAAATTTGAAAAAATTATAATGATGAGATGAAACTTTTTCTGAATCTAAACAAAACCTAAGACATCACGTTTGAAGAAGGCTTTAGTTGTATTATATGTATTTACAATTTTACATATAAGATCCATTTTATTAGTTTCTTTTTAAATTCAAATTTTGGATTTTAAATTTCATAATCTTTAGCATATCAATAGCTAACATATCAATACGTATTATTATATAACTAAAAATTGTAAGTACAAATAACACTTTCTTCAAATTTTGTATCTAATATATGTAGAAAAATGATATTTACGGTCATATAAAAGTAGAACTCAAAATTGGCAATGGAGACCTGTATTTAACATTGCGTTTGCAACATATAAAAGGCATGTGCTTGCATATTTTTTTTTTTTAAAAAAAAGACGTGATTCCAATTTTATTGAAAAACCTTCACTTATAGTGGAGGACTACGCTATTGGAACTCTAGGAGTTTTGAATCTGTTTTGCTAAATACAAGATAATATATTTGCAAGTCGTATTTAAAGACACATCAAATGCACTAAGGTCTGTTTGGATATAGAGTTGAGATAACATCTTATTTTATTTAAATTTAATTTAATAATTTTATTACTATTTATAAACTATTTCAACTTAATTCATCTCATCTTACTATTCAAACCGCCCTTAATGTGAAAGGTAGATGTAAGAACGTTTATGTTTTGAATTCTTTTATAATTGTTTTGACACTGTGTAATAATTACGATGTCAATTTTTAGGATTCTTGATTATTTAGATTTTTGCTCTGAACTGGGCTTTTGTGGGCCCATCGTTGAACCTATTGGGCCCACTGAACTGGCTATGAACCTATTGGGCTATGACTCTTGGACTTGATTCCTTCTTCCTTATGATATGAGGCCCAAATTGTGTGTACAACAAACGGTCAAGAAAGAGCTAAGACGTGTTTGGTAGAGAAAATAATTTGGAAATAACTAACATTTAGACACAACTCACAAAAAAACAAACGGTTTCATTGAAAACGTAATCAATTTAATGGAAAGCAAACACGCCACTACGTTACCCAAAATTCTTGGGGGGAGGGAGGGTAGGCGCTGGTGTCAGCAACTCGCAGCCAGGCCATGCTTGCGGTTGTGGGAAAAAACGAGAGCCTTTAATTCCTGATTCCTTCATATTCCTCTAACCTCTGTCCCAAAAGAGAACCCAACTACTACCCAACAGGCGACCGCCATTTCGTTGACCCGCTGGAGAGAAATGACCAATCCTGGGTGGCCCTTTGTTCATAATATCTCGACCATCTTCGTCTATGTTCTTCTGGGTATTGGTTTTGCAACCTGTTCTACAGACCCACTTGTCCAGCAAAAATTAGACAGGGTTCTTAAGCTCCCAGGACAGACCTTCAACGTCAGCTTTGCACACTATGCTGGGTACATCACAGTCAATGAAGATTCTGGGAGGGCCCTCTTCTACTGGCTCATTGAGGCTGATGAAGATCCTGATTCAAAGCCTCTTGTTCTTTGGCTTAATGGAGGTCGAAACTTTTAAATTTTCCTCATACTATTTTCGTAATTATTATTGGATTTGACTTTTGTTTTTTGAATTGATATGTGGCTACTTTGCTAGTTGCTTCCATATTCTCCTCTGTGATTTATTACCTTTCTCATCGGATGTTTCTTTTGTGATCTGTTACCTCTTTCATTCGGTGAATGGTGTTGTCAGTTTTGATTTCATTTGATACTTTAAAAGGAGTATCAAAAAGAGCAAGTGATAAGGAAAAAGGTCTTTACTTTTGTATTAAGTTTTGAACTTGCTTGATGTTTCTTTAGTTTCTAACCACTTGGCCGTGGAAAATGATAGCTTCTCTGTTTTTCTAACTGCTATTGATATAATACTATCTTTTGAAGTAATTTTCTGACCAAAGGTTTATTGATTTAGGACCCGGGTGTTCATCCATAGCTTATGGGGAGGCAGAGGAAATTGGACCTTTTCATATCAAGCCAGATGGGAAGACCCTTTATTTGAATCCTTACTCTTGGAATCAAGGTAAGAAACAAACACTTATGTATTACTCAAATGTTCCCCGCTGGTTTCTATAACAAATGGGTATCCAGATATCCAAAAAATTTGTATGAAACATAGACAAAGAGTGAGTTTGACAGAGACAACACACACATCTCTATTACTATATACATTGGTCACTAAGTGAAGCTAAAAATTTGATGGACAATGATGAATTAACCAAACTGAGGTTGAACTAGAAATGTTTGCTTGGTTAACGCAAAGCGAGCATGTCTAACTACTTTTACTCGTTTGCAGTTGCCAACATTATATTTCTTGATTCCCCTGTCGGAGTTGGTTTTTCCTATTCGAACACCTCCTCTGATTTGCTGAATAATGGAGATATAAGAACTGGTACAACTCTGATCATATTGTATCTCTTGATTTTTCTTTGACAATTATATTATTGCTGCTATCTTATGCACTTTAAACCCATCACCTTCTGTTGCAGCCGTTGACTCTCTAGCATTTTTTTTGAAGTGGTTTGAGCGCTTTCCTCAGTACAAAGGACGGGACTTTTATATTACTGGAGAGAGCTATGCCGGTAAAGTTCAGTCTTTTTATAATAATATCTAGAGTAGTGCCAATATTTTTGTTCCATACTGTTGAACAGATGACACTTAAATGATTTTAGCTCCGTTATCTCAGCTATCTCATACATTGGTCTTTCTCATTGTTGGGCCAAAATTAGACAATATGAGTTATTGGAACATATCATGTAATTTTTCTGAATATTTCATCAGACTTGTCATCTTCTGGTGATACTTCAAAACCATCATGAAGTAGATATCATGTGTTTGAACCCTATCATTTAACATAGAAAAAGGAAATCCTATCTAAACCATCACGAACATGCCATACGGAATCAACGTGCCATACGGAATCAACGTGCCTAGACTAAAGATTTGAGAGAGTTATTGAAGAGACAAAGCAAATATGGTGTTGAAGAGTTGTGTTAATGATGAGTGGATCTAATCTATTTGCTCTTTTTGTCTAGTCTTTTATAAAGTAGTTCAATAATCATAGTTTCATCATTGATCTGGTCTTTCTACCTTCCGCACTCATTCCATTATAGAATGTCAACCTATATCATGCAATGATTCTAGTTCCAGCACGCTTATAAAAAAAACTTAGTTACAACACATGTAAAACAAAGGAAGTAGCTTAATTCATTATTCTGATTCATGGCTGAAGAGTTTCATGATTTTATCTACTTTTACATTTATAAATTATTTATATGGCTTAGTTGGTTGTTTATTATGTTTTTAATCACTGAAATCTGTGTTCTAGGACATTATGTTCCTCAGCTAAGCCAAGCTATTGTAAGGTACAACTCAGCATTTACGGAAAAAGCCATTAATCTGAAGGGTTATATGGTACATATGCTCTGTTCTCTACCATGGCAAACCTCTTGATTTTTGTGTATTGTGTACAAAATTAGAGCATATAAAATAAGTGTTCAAAACTAAAGCATGAAAACACTTGTGTGTTTTGCAGGTGGGAAATGCTCTTACTGACGATTACCATGACCACTTGGGGGTTTTCCAGTTTATGTGGTCAGCTGGTCTGATTTCTGATCAAACATACAGGCGACTGAACCTTCTCTGTGATTTTCAGTCATTTATACACACTTCAGCTTCATGTGATAAGATTTTGGATGTTGCTAACGAAGAACTTGGAGACATTGACCCTTATAGCATCTTCACACCCACCTGCCCTGGTAATGTGAGCCAGTCAAATCGGTTGCTGAAAAGAATCAACGTGAGTTATCCTGAACTATCAGTCTAGGAGAGTCGTTGCTCATCCTCTTAAACATTTTTTGTTAGGTATCCACATTTTCCTTAATATATTTTGCACTTATAAAGGCATATGAACTGGAAAGTCTGGCCAATGGTTCCTAATGGGTTTCAAATGGGTAAAACTATGTCACTCCCTTCTGCACGGACTAATCTGTCAAAAGTCCATAAAGTGGAGTTTCTTCACAATATTTTCATGGTTTCAAAGTACAAATTACTGTTTTAGGCCAAGTTTAAAAATGGGGCTATATTTAGCTTTCTGGATTTGGAAGATTCGCTGACTTTGCCATTCTGACACGTCAACTTATCTGTCTGGGTTAAAATAATAAGTTATTTTACAAATGGTACACTAGTACACACTCAATAGTTCATCAAGTCAGACAATGCATATAATACTAATACAGAAAAAACAAAGAATAAATTGACGTGTTGGTAATCTAAGATCTAAGTCCTTGCAGTGCTGGTTTTTTTTAAAATCTAAGATCTAAGTCCTTGACAAGCTGGTTTTTTCTTTTTAACTCAAATCAATTTGCATGCATAACATTGTAAAAGAGCAGTTTACTAGTTTTCTATCATATTCATTGTTTGTAATTATCAGGTTCATACCTATATCAATTTATTAAACCAACTTTGCCTTAATTTGCCTAATCAAATATCCAAATCGAAAATTCATATATATATATATATATTTTATAAGTAAAACGAAAACTTTATTGATACGAATGAAGTAGGCGAAGCCCATGTACACAGGAAGTATGCAAAAGGACACCTAAATACATTCTAGGAACCAGAAATTAAAAACAGAAGTCATGAACACTAGTTCCATTAAGCACAATGGCTGAAAATCAGAGCAATAAGGTGTGCACAAAAAAGTTCCAAAGTTCCTCCATAGTGCGCGCCCTATCTTCAAAGCACCGATCATTCTTTTCCATCCAAATGCACCATATAATGCACAATGGAATCATCCTCCAAACTACAACCACTTGGGGACAGCCTTGAATATCCTTCCAGCAAGCTATTAAATCCACCACCCTAAAAAATTCATATTTTGCTTCTGAAGAGATCTTTCGAGATGCCTCTGTGGTAGTCAAAGGTTGGGTCACATCATTACTGATTTGTATTTCTTCTGACAGAGAGTTGGTCATGTCAGTGAGCACTATGATCCTTGCACTGAGGAGCACTCTGTTGTGTACTTCAATCTACCTGAGGTTCAAAAGGCACTTCACGTTGATCCAGCTCGTGCACCATCTGAATGGTCAACCTGCAGGTACATCTTTTGGAGAGATACTTGAACTTACAATTCCATTGACATCACACCTTTGGATAAGCTAATGCAATTTGTTTCGTTAAGGTGCAAGCAAGGAAGCAGCATCTTGCCTTGACATGAATCTTCTACTGATCCCCTATATGATATCATTTCTGCATTAACCATGATTGAAGTGATCGAGAGATGGAAACCCTCATAATTTTAACCTCCTCATTCTGTTTTGTAGCGAGTTGGTAAATAGTAACTGGAAGGATTCTCCTAGGACAGTGCTGGACATTTACCGCGAGCTGATACATTCAGGACTGCGTATATGGATGTTCAGGTTCCTCTCGACATTTGCATGCATTTTTCCATTCAGCTGCTGCCTTTAATATTGCTTTAATGTGTAATGAGGATTTGCATCAACCTATACCTGTAAAAAGTCAAATGCATGTGCTTTCTTTTTAATTACTGGTATTAAAGCTAGGAATCACCCTAAAAGCCAACCTTTCATTATCACACGTGTCATCCTGCTGGGAAAATCAATGAGTCGGGTAGGATCCAAACCTGATCTCAATCCATTGCAATTAAATTCATGATCATACTACTTAACCATATTTGAATGTTCAAATGTGAATCTGATTTTTCAAATTCTGCATCATTTTTATTGGGGAAATTTATACAACCTGGTTTAGGAATGCCGGTTAAGCAAGCAAATGTCTTTCTCCTTTTTTTTTTTTCTCTCTGTTCAAGTGATTTCAGATAAATTTCTGTTGATGATCCAAGTTTGTTCATCTTTCCTGTATGCCAGTGGCGATACAGATGCCATACTCCCAGTTACATCCACCCGGTACAGTATAGATGCTCTTAAGCTTCCAACCTCAGGACCTTGGCGTGCCTGGTATGATGACTCGCAGGTAAATGAAGTTCAAAAAACTGTTTCCTTCCCCAGTAATCGTTCATCACCCTAGTTATTACATACTCGACTCTTTTTCAGATAAGAATAACCTGTTTTCCAATTCTAGAATACTTTGCTTTATCACTACATGGACACAATTAATAACACAGTTTTTGGAACAGGTGGGTGGATGGACACAAGAATATGCTGGGCTTACCTTTGTATCAGTCCGGGGAGCAGGACATGAAGTTGCTTTGCATAGACCAAAATTAGCTTTGGCACTCATTAAAGCCTTCTTATCAGGAACCTCCATGCCAGCCTCGGAACTAGTCAGTTCATATTGATTTTTTTTTTCCTTCTCGTATTCCTGGAATTGAAAGGAAAGATGACTCTGATTTTCTTCCAACACTTGCAGTGCTAACACTGCAAATTTAAGGTTATGGTGTCTTTACTGTGTGGAGTGTTAATAGCACCTGTATCCATTTGCAAATCAACAAAGCAATAATAGCACTTGCTCAAATTTAACAAGAAATTGTAGATTTGCTATTGCGTCTTACTGGAATGGAATGTTAGAATCGAGCAACATAGTTCTTGCAAATTGGGTGTTGAGACAAGTGTGATTTCATATTTAATATTTCTAAATCTCAGTGGGTTATATTTTCTTATATATATATATATATATATTAGTTACATATAGCTTATACATGTGATGACTCTATAAATAAATCAGCGGATTGCTTTAATTTCTTGGTTAATATCGTGGACAAAGTATGATATATTTAAATACTAAAACTTTTTAGTATTTATATTTAGTTTTTTATGGACAGATAAATTTAAGTTTTGATGTTGGGAACAGTGTTTTAAATTTCGTTCAGTGATCATTCCGGTTTAAGTATTGAAATGGAATATTTCGATACCGCATTCCAATGTACCGTTTCGGGATTAACTATATATTATATATAAATATTTATATATATGTATAAACTTACAACTGATAGAATAAATACACATATATATGTATACTAGCGGTTGGGCAATGTGCGAGGCACATTTGCCCGGTTGAAAAATAATTTATATTGTAAAATATAAATATGTTTTGGGTTAAAAAAGAAAAAACGTAATCATAAGTAAAATAAGTAGTATATAGAGAATTTTTTATGAACTCAATTTCTGCACCTAACAAGTGAAAAGAGATGTGGAGAATTTTTGTGATAGTGATAGTACTTCACTGCATAAATCGAAGCAATTCAACCAAAGAAAAAAAAATGAGAAGTGGTAAAATGAAGAGTTGGATTTAAATCTTAAAAATTTTAATGTACCAGCAGCAGCCTCGTCCTTCAAAAAATAACACACGTAGACATCATATCTTTAGATATGATTTGGATCGATGTATTAATAGGAGTGACATGGTTTGTGAATAGTAATATATAAAATTATTTGGAATAAGATGTTTTATTTGATTTTAGAAAATGAGAGAAAAAAAGTTAAAATAAAAATATTATAAAAGTTAAAATATTATTGGAATATAATTTTTTAATATAGTTTTTGTTTTAAAATTTAAAAAATTTATATTTAAGAAAATTGTAATGATTAGATTAACAAATTCAAAAATATTTTATATTTAAATAATATTTTAAAAAATATATAAAAGTTTCTGAAAATCTAAAAATCTATTAATCTCTTCCTCGAACTCAATAATTTTGTTTGGGAAGAGATAGTTTGTCAATTCCCTCCTAACCCAATGATGTTGTAAATTTTTTATTTTTTTAAAAATGTTTATGATGATTAAAAAAATACATGAAAAAAACAAAAGAAAAATAAAAAAATAAAATACATATTCATGACATATTTTCAGGTTACTTTTTTATTAGTTGTAGCAGTTCTCTTTAGTTAATTAAGAATATTATCATATTTAAATTATGTTAAAACTCTAATTATTTATATAGTTATACTTTTTTAAAAATATTTAACAAAATTTCATTATTTATTTAATGATGAAATATTAGTATTTTATAAATGGCTTGGTTATTTTGAAATTAGTGGTACTTGTGTAAAATCCTGTATGGCGTAAGATTTTCTAATTGATAAAAAAAAGCACGTTTGCCACATCTGTCAAATTGAAAAAAAAATAAAGTGTAATTTCAAATATTAAAATAGTCTAATGTATAAGAATAAAATTATTATTTATTTATGTTCATCATTTATTATGAAATTTAAATTATATTAAAAATTCAAATTAATTAGATAGATTTTTTCTCTTAAAAATGTATAGTAAAATTTCATCATTTATTTAATGATAAAAAATTAGTATTTTATAAATTAAAATTGATTTTTAGTGTATGATATAATAAACAGTAATAGGATATGCGAAAAAAACATGCGAAGAAAAAAAAAAACAGCTTCTTTATTGATTATTTAAAACTCAAAAATTAATATTTTTTCCACTTTTTCTTTCTTCCTCTCTCTCATTCCCTACGCACGATTGCAGTATTACGTTGCACATTAGCATTCACACGGACAAAAAATTTTAAAAAAAATTACTGTTCATTATTACTGTTCATCATACTGTCGATGAACAGTAATAAGATATGAAAAAAAAAAGCGGCTGATTTAGATTTACTGTTCACGATGAACAGTAATGAATAGTAACTTTATAGGCTCTTTTAAGTGATAGGCAGATATATGGAAGAATTGAAGATTTATAAAATGAATATATATTGAAAAAATTACAAACTTGAGTTAAAAAACAAAAACAAAGAAAAAAAAGAGAATAGAAAAATTAATAAAAATAATAATATTTAAAAAAAAAAAGAGAAAATGATGGTACATATTTAAAGTTACAAAAAAAATTAAAATTATATAAATTCATTTTATATTCTATAATTAATTAAACGCTATCTAGATTTAAAATTTACAAAATTGTCAAGCACAAGAAAATTATAAAAATAGTCCAAAATTGAATAGGGTCCGAAATGCCAAATTTTGGCCAGAATGACCGAAATTTTATCGGAGTGGCAAAATCGGACTGAAACAGGCTAAAATTTGAAGCGAAACAGAATGAGTATGTATAATATATCGAATACTACACCAAAACGGCACGAAATTTAAAACTATGGCTGTAATAGAATAAATCTTGGTTAGCATACCAAATCTTTTCCAAAAAGTTCAAGAAAATATTATTGAAAAAAGATGGAAGTTTAATTGGGCCGGCCATTGTGTTCCCTAACCAACTTGGGGTGCTACCTGCCCATGCGGGGGCGGGGTCGACCCTTCCAGCACCTCACCTATGTGCCAACCCCCTCCCGCACATTCCAATAGTGGCCATGGTCCAAAAGTGACCAAAAACTATTTTTAGGCCCAAAAGTGACCAAAAACACACTTTTAAACTCAAATTATAAATTTAAATTTGTAAATATCATCATAATTTTAAAACTAATAACATGTTTTTAAAATTTGTTAGTGTATATTATATGTAAGTTAATGTAACCTAATATAACATTTATATATGAGGCTAAAACAGTGCAAGAGTCTTATTTAAGCAATGTGATATTCTTGTATAAATATAATTAAACAATCAATTTTAATCTTTGATTTAACCAAAAAAAATATATTTATGGTTTTTATATTCTTTCTTTTATTACTAAATTTGATTGTTAATATTTATTATTAGCAATTACTATTTAACTAGTGTCAAAATACATGTTATTATGCTATAGTATTACATGGTATTAACTCATTATAATATTTTATACTAATGTCTAACTTATTCCTATTAGTATTATAGACTTGTACTGTAGTGTTTAATTTTATGTTATTATACTAAAGTATGTTATTATGCTAAATTCTTACGGTTATTAACTTATTAGTTTCTAATTTATTTATAACTTAATTATATACTAGACTTAGTATAATATATTATTATACTAGTGTTATTATACATTAGTATACATGCTATTATACATTGGTTATTATATATTAATATTACATGCTATTATACATTAGTATTACATGTTATTATAAATTTATAAATTAGCGTTTATACATTTTTATTACATGTTATTTTAAATTTTTAGATTAGTGTTATTACACATTAGTATTACATGTTAATAAGCATTAGTGTTTATACGTTAGTATTACATGTCATTCTACATTAGTATTACATGTTAACATGCATTAGTGTTTATACGTTAGTATTACTATTATTATCTCATCTTATCTTATCTTAAAATTTTTCATCTCATTTCTTTTCTAAATATTACTTAAACACAAATAGTTTTCAATTCCAAATTTTTAAACTTTTTATCTAATCATTACTTAATAATTACAATTTTGCTAAATTTTCAAACAAAATACAAAAAATAATTCAATTTTTTCAAATATCAAAACAAAATAATATTAAACAATTATATCCTATAATATTTTAAATTCAAATCCGATCTTGACTTTTGATATCGATTGTTATGCAAAACACACACCTATGAGGGCAAACAAAGTAAAAGCAAGCACACGATCAAGCACTCGACACACAATATACATGGTTTGACAAATTGTCTACGTCCACAGAGCTGTATATAAATCTTATTAATCAGAAGAGATTACAATAACTCAAGAGTACTTCTACATACAACCGTGAAGTGTACAACCGCTGCGTAATCGCTTTGAAAAAGAGTGAGATCTACTGTTAAAAAAAAAAAAATTTTCCATATAAGTTTCATGTTTTATTCATTTTTTTTTAAAAGAATTACGCGACGGTTGTAAATATATTTTCTCATCTCTCAAAGTATATTATATAAATAATAAAAGTTAAACAAATTATTAAAAAAAGATGGAAGTTTAATTGGACCGGGCCGGTGTCACGGGGAATACTACCCAACTATTCACCGTCCCATTTGCTGCTCTCATGTAGTCAGATGGTGTCAAAGACACGCGACATAAGCAAGCCAGTTAGGGCTCGTTTATTTTCAGAGATGAGATGAGATGAATTGAGATTAAAGTTAAAAAGTTGAATAAAATATTGTTAGAATATATTTTTTAATATTATTGTTGTTTTGAGATTTGAAAAAGTTGAATTATTTATTTTATTTTGTGTAGGGATTTGAGAAAGTTGTAATGATGAGGTGAGATGAGATGCTTTTGGAAAACAAACAAGGCTTAAGGTACGTTTGGGTGTTGAAAAGTGTTGAGAAGTGTTGAGAATGTTTGTGAATAGTTATGAGTAGAGATTTGAGTGAGTTTGTGGGTCCCATTGAGAGTATTTTGAATTGTTTGGATGTGTGAAGTATGTGAGTTGTTGACTTTTGAGTAGGTAGTTGAAAAATGTGTGGATCCCATACATATTATAGTGATTTGATTTTTAATAATAAATATTATAATTATTTTATTATAGTCATTTTTTAATATTAATAAATATTGTAGTGATTTTATTTTACTTTTATATATAATAATGATAAATATTATAATGATTTTATTTTTAATTTATATATAATAATGATAAATGTTATAATGATTTTATTTTTAATTTATATATAATAGTGATAAATATTATAATGATTTAATTTATATATATAATAGTGATAAATATTATAGTAATGTTATTTTTTATTTATATATTATAGTGATTTTATTTTTAATTTATATATAATAGTGATAAATATTATAGTATTTTATTTTTAATTTATATATAATAGAGATTTTATTTATATTTATATACTTTAGTGTTTTTATTTTTTATTTTATTTATATTTATATACTTTAGTGTTTTTATTTTTTATTTATATATTATAGTAATTTTATTTTTTATTTATTATATATTATAGTGATTTTATTTTTTATTTATATATTATAGTGATTTTATTTTTTATTTATATATTATAGCGATTTTATTTTTTATTTATATATAATAGTGATAAATATTTTTTATTTATATATTATAGTGATTTTATTTTTTATTTATATATTATAGTGATTTTATTTTTTATTTATATATTATAGCGATTTTATTTTTTATTTATATATTTTAGCGATTTTATTTTTTATTTATATATTTTAGTGATTTTATTTTTTATTTATATATTATAGCGATTTTATTTTTTATTTATATATTTTAGTTATTTTATTTTTTATTTATATATTATAGTGATAAATATTATGGTGATTTTATTTTTTATTTATATATTATAGTGATTTTATTTTTTATTCATATATTATAATGATTTTATTTTTTATTTATATTTAATAGTTATAAATATTATAGTGATTTTATTTTTTATTTATATATTATAGTGATTTTATTTTATTTATAGTAATTTTATTTTTTATTTATTATATATTATAGTGATTTTATTTTTTATTTATATATTATAGCGATTTTATTTTTTATTTATATATTATATTGATTTTATTTTTTTTTATTTATATATTATAGCGATTTTATTTTTTATTTATATATTATAGTGATAAATATTATGGTGATTTTATTTTTTATTTATATTTAATAGTTATAAATATTATAATGATTTTATTTTTTATTTATATATTATAGTGATTTTATTTTATTTATATTTAATAGTAATAAATATTATAGTAATTTTATTTTTTATTTATATATAATAATGATAAGTATTATAGAATGTTTGTAAATAGTTATGAGTAGATATTGAAGTGGGTTTGTGGGTCCTATTGAGAGTATTTTAAGTTGTTTGGCATGTGAAGTATTTTCAAAAGGACGAAAATACTTGAAAAGTGTTGAGGAATGTTTGATAACCAAACATAGCCTTAATCATCCCACGGGTCACCACCTTTAATGGCCCGCTGGGTCACAGGCACTACGCTACAAAGCCCGGCGAAGGATTGCAATGGGTAGTGCAATATAAAGAGCAATATATTTGTAGACTTTTTCCGGTGTGGGACTATTGGAAAAATCTACCCGAAGGCCGGTTACCTTACAGGTTCGGCAATTCGATGAGAGAGAGAACTTACGACGTACGAGAAAGTGACGGAAAGTGTTACAAATGGTGAAGGCGAGGTTGGTGAAGAGCACGATTCGTCACCTGATAGTGATATCACTGATTCAGGTAAGTGTATTTTTCGACTTTTATCCTCAAAGCTCAGATTCTTGCTCCTATTCTTAAGGTTTTGTTGGTTTCTGTTGCATAAGATACTCAGAGAATAGGATCAGTTCTGCGTCAAAATCAGGTTTTTTTTGGTCAGTCATGATTGGAAGTTTTTCATTTTTTCCGGTTATACGGTATTTATGAATGCGAGGAGATACGGCGCTGAGTTCGGTCTTCATATTTTAGCAGAACTTAGAGATTAGGTCCCGTTTGGTTGCTGAGAAACGGTTGGTAGGACGGGGAAAGAAAGTCGATTTGAATCTAAGATTTGAGTGTTTGGTAGCCCAGAAAATTCAAAAGCGCCACGGAATAATTCTAACAGATGTACCGAGCTGTAAGCTGGTGCTGACTTGAGGTCTTACTAGTAGTCTTGAGTTATCATATTCTTGAGTATGAGCCTGTGATGACTTTCGTCAGGTTTTTTCGTTCGAAACTTCATTTTGCCGGTTTATTATTTCTGTTCTTAAAACCCATTATCGTGTCATCCATTTTCTCAGGACCCAAACAGAAACATGATTCTTCCTTCACGGGATCCGACAGATTCAAACCCGGATTCCAAATTCCTCCCACTTTGAATTCAACGACAGACTTCGTTTCCAGTTTTGACGGGCTAATCATTTTCACAAAAATAACAAAATAAATTTGGAGATGAAGGGAAGCCAAGGAAGAAGAAGAAAGACGGGGGGATGAAATGCGACAGTGAACGAGAAAATGAAGAATTGGGCCTCTTGTTTCAAACGCCCGTTTAGGTTAGCAGAAAAACTTAAAAAATATGTGATTTTATTCTTTTAAGTGGTGTGCAGAGTGTGAGGTTTATGTGCAACATAACTCCCTGGAAAAAAGCTTCGTCGATTGCTCATTTCAGTCAATCCTCTTCCTCATTCTTCTTCTTTTCTCTATTCCTAATTTGATTCTCCGGAGTAATAATGTTCGGTTCCTTTGAAATATGATGGATTTTAAGGTATGTAATAGTTTGGTTCTCAAGGTGGTTTATTTTTCCATTGCCTTGTGTTCTTCTTCTCTGACCATAATTCTTTATATTTCAATTTCGTAGATTCAATAAATGGGAAGATGGACTTCCATCGTTGAGAGAATACAATGATTATTTGGAGGAAGTGGAGGACACGAGTAAGTTCATTATTCCTGAAATCCCATATATAAAGTGTTTATTGTGACCAAAAGAAAACCGTATAGCAAAAACTGCAAATTACTAGGAAGAAAATGCAGAACAAATACTGTGAGTCTGTGATAAAGAGTAGAGGGGCGCCATTAGTGGGCAAGCCCCTCATCCTTTGGCCTGGTATTACTCCAGGCGTTTTGCCTGGATTGATTGGTACTAAAAACAAAAAACTCAGTCCCTTCTACTCGTCCCAGCAAGTGTTTTGAGGGTAGTCATCCTTCTCTTTAAAAAGCATCTAGGGTGTGGTATCTTAAGTATGTAAAGAAGAGCTGGAAACGATCCGACTTGTACGCTGGATTTACTTGTGGAACTACAAAGACTCAGCTCGAGTACATTTTCTTCTGCTGTGTATAATTTTCATAAGTTCTAACAAATACTGATAACTAGAGCTCGGAAGGTACACTTGTAAATATATTCTGTTTTCTGCACTTGTGAAGAAGGTGAAAAAAGTGATTTGCCACATTGCTGTGATATGTGGAAAGTTAAATGTTCATAAATCATAAAGGAGATGGCTTTCTGTTTCTTATTATTCATATGTTATGGTCTTTATCATAATTTTGATCACTCCCCGAAGTTGGTATTTAAATGAAAATGTTCTTTTGTTTTAAAAAAATTCTTTATCATACTTGAACTTGTGATAACTTACCATCCCTAGAACCTGTAAAATCATATTTATCTATGGATACAATGCCTAGCTTGGGCAATTAGACCTGCAATGATGTGTTGTTTGGGTAGATGTCTTTTATCTTTGATCTTCCTCGAGCGCCTTTTTTTTAGTGGTACCAAAATTTGGTGAATGTCTTCTTGGAATCTTCTTATTTACCTGATCGGTGGTCATAGGATGTAGGAGACATTGATAGATTGATATTTGAAACCAGATAGAGAGATGATAGTTGTAGTCGTGAGTGTGCAAGCATAGTATAATCACTTTGAAAAAATTGAATAAATACGACTCATGTGAAAAAAAATTAATTTTTTAATAATAGACTTCATTTTTTTTCAAAGCGACTGCACAACACTTACGCACTTCACGATCGTATGTAACATTACTCAACCAGATAATAGCTGCAATATTACTGTCCGAGGCAAACACGAATACTTACTGTATAGGATGTAGCTGGCTTGGCTGCCACATTAAGCAGAAAAGAAAGAAAAAGAAACTGTTAAATATGTTTTACTTCTTTTTCCGATTTTGAATATTAAATTTATGAGTGAGTATTCTCTTTTGAGAACGTTTCATGATTAAATACTAATTTGTCCGTTGATAATATGTTCTCTTTTGATTGCGACGGGCAATAAACCAAAGCTCTCAAACAGGTTACGGTACTAGTGCACAGGGACAATATGCACCAACATTTGCTGGAGGGCAGCCTCCCAAGCAGTTCCTCTTGGAGGCGGACCCGACATGCAAGTTTTTGCCGCTGATTATACGGAAATGTTGAGGGTCCGAGCGGAGAGAGGTGGGAGGGCGGAGCTGAGCAAGAGGAGGCACTTGAAGAAGCATTTGGAAGCATCTGGATTTTTTAGGACTATTTTTTCACTTATAAATCACACGAAGCCTCCACATGTGGCGCAGCAAAACTTTCATTCATGTTATGTTATGACAAAATTGAGTGTAAATTACTTATGCCATGGTGATGAATTATTTAGCGAAATGAGATACGAGGCTTGTTGTTTGAGATGTGCTTTCTAGTTCCCATGGACCAACCTTCCCTCCTAAATGTCCAAACTTAGGATACTGGAACCAGATAATATGCCATATACAATCATCTGGAGCAGATGATCCAACTGTTGAAACAGATCATGCCAAGAGAAAAAAGCAAGTTTTTTCCTTCTCTTTTCAGATTTTATATTCTGCAATTGGCACTACCAAAGTACTTCCCAAGGTACTCATCTTGACAATACTGGGATGCGTATGTTAGCGAAGGAACCCAAAAAGATGAGTGCTTAAAGTGACTATCACCTGTTTGGATACAGAAACGGTTTCATCTTATCTCATTTCATCATTACAATTTTTTCAAATTTTCATATAAAATATAATAAACAATTTAACTTTTTCAAATCTTAAAACAACAATAATATTAAAAAAATAATATTCTAATAATATTTTATTCAATTTTTAACTTTCATCTAAAACTATCTCATCTCATCTCACAATCCAAACAGAAGTGTTACCTTTTGGAAAATGATATTTAGCAATCCCAATTTGACAACTTTGAACAAAAATTATTTTTTATTCTCTCTCCCAATCATATTTGACCAACATTAATAAAGACATATTCATTTAAAGAAAATGTAAAATCTTGGAAATAAAAAATGATAAGAACAATAATTTTTGTTTCATGGTTGTCAAATGGGATGCTAAATATCATTTTCCACAACTAATATACCAAAGGTAACATAACGTCAGTTCGGAGCTTGCATAAAATGCTAAAAGATACAAAGTATCCACAATTTTTATTTTGCAGCTGGTTTGACATTAAAAGTATGAGAAATGAATTCACGACAGAAAATAATTCCTTTAGATGTAATAGTGTTTTCCCTTTAGACGTATACATATGCAGTAAATATCCTCCAGCCATTCAACGACCCTCTCTCTCAATTTTAAGACACCTTGCCTATACATGAAATACCTGGGAACAAAGCAAATTACTTGGTCTTGCATCATTAAAATGATCACTTCCAATTAGCTCGTAGAAACACTCGCTGCAAGTACTTACATCAGCCTCTTATCTCTTCTTGAAAACATCAATGGTTGCAATGCAAGATTTTGAATATGGAGAATTTCAGTGGATGGGATGATTCACTTCCCTGCATTCATAATCGAGCTGGATGATATTCCTCTAATCCTGAACCAGCCTGTTGTGTAATGATCTGAAGTCATCATCATACAAGGATAAGAAAGCCCTCAGGAGTTACAGGAAACACCAGGCACATCCAATCTTTCCTTTTCAGCCTTGAGAGGTAACCATAGGAAACGATTTCTTGCTCCAACTTCCCATCCAATCTGAGACGAACTTTCTCACAAAACTCAACGATGCTGTTTGCATCAGAAGAATTGATGCCTCTGCACAAGGTTATGATTATTTCTTTCGCACGAACAATCAGTTAAAAAAGTATGGAGATTCGAGAACACTTTGTAAGTCAAAGTTGCCTCTCTCTGGGAGGCGAGGAAACGTCAGTGCTGGATATGAAGTCTGGAAGCTCTCCAGCAACTGAGGACAATAGCAGTCAAAAGTTACAACAATGCCAAAGAAACAAATGGGATATTTGTATTTACTTATATTTTCTTAAGAAAGAGAAATGATCATATAGTCCGAGGAACTCAATTACAATCAATGATCCTGATGTTATATGTTGAAAGCTAAAGAGTGGAAACAATGTGTGTGGGTGTGAGTTGGTGTGTATGTATATGCATATCTGTATTTGGTGTATAATGTATTCTTTAAAATAGCTTTATATGAAGCAATTTCAAAATTACATTGATGCATAATTGAATAAGCCAAGCATGAATTGCCTGCTTCAAGGAAAAGGCAAAGGGTGCCATCTTCCCAGAGGCATTCCCAGTTGCGTAGGGAAGCACTGCAAACTTTTTAAATGCAGTTTTATTTTTTCCTTTGCAGAAGACATTTTCACGTTCTTTTTTTTTTTAAGCAGGCAGCAGCATAAGAAAACAATGTTGATGCCTCAGGAAATCATTCATCTTGGAATACCAAGCATTTTCCCCTAGTAACATTAAAACTTGGGCCTCTCTTTACTTGATACACTTAAAATTTTCAAAACTGGCACACTACAAAGAACTTTCTACATATTGCCTGATTTAAGGCACTGCTGGAAGACGCCACTTTATACAAGAGAGGTTCTAATTCATTCACAAAGGTAAGTTCTGTAATTATTTTTTTAAAATCCGTCATACTTTTTTCCCCAGCAAAGGAAATTCTCTTTTATTTTTTTCTTGGGCGGAGAGAGAGAGAGAGAGAGAGGCAGGGGAGGACTTTATTTATAATGGTGAAAGAGTGACCCTTAACCTACTTCAAAACAAGTCCAAGAAAGCTCTCAATTGATGGCCTTTATTTAATGTAGGCAATGATATACTTACATTTTCAAGTATTGGCTTGCTATAAAGCTCCACAAATTTTTCTCTAAGTATCCGATTCATTTTTTCCACATCACATGCATGCGTCCAGAAGGAGTCATGAACTCCTGCAAAGAAGTTTATTAAACAATAAATGTCAAGACTTAAAAGTCCCATTTTAATATGAAGTTCTGCTCTCACACCATTACAAAAAGCATGTAAAGCAAGATTAAAGTTTCATATATTTTAATGGTTGTTGTACTGTTTATACTTGAGTAGCCATCACTGAAGTTTATTTACTCATTTATTTTTACTTTTAGCATGAATTTCATTTTTACATACTATTTAAATGATAATAAGTATCAAAACCTTGCCACACATCCAAGTACAGGTCAAATTTGAAGCAAGATTACAAAATTTCATTTATGGTACATATAGATTAGTAATCAATGTCTATGGCGATATAATGACTTAACTTAGGAGTAAAATACCCAATTGCAGTCAAAATTACGAGAATGTCACCGCCAACTGCCATTTAAAGTTACCAGGTTACTAATATGCTTGCAACAACACATAAACTACGACACAGAACCACCTGCTCTTCAAGAAAATAACAAAAAAATCAATACAATTGACACTGCCAACTGCAGAACATGTACATCCATGGTTCTGCTAAGCCATATTCATTCTCAATCAACTTCCAAATCTTTCAACAATCTAAAAGAGTAGCACAAATTGCTTTGGAACCACATCCATTTATAAGATCAGATTTATTTTATTTTATTTTATAAGTATTTATAAGATCAGATTTATAGATGGTTTTACTCAACATTAATAATATATTTGTTCCAGATTAACTTTTTTATTCACAGTCCAAAGCCCTAGGTGAATAGTTCAAGCTTTCTATCAAACAGAGAATAGAGTGCAAAACCTGCAAAATGTAGACCAGAATCCCTGCAGGCAATAGCAGTCATCATCATGTGTGTACCGTCAAGTGAGTGGACAAAATTTGGCGGAAATGCAGTTCTTTGTTTTCTAGCATTTATCTGAAAATGACATAATAATTAAGTTTCCCAATGACTGCATCAAATGTAAAGGAAGCAAATGCTGAACTCAATATATTGTTGTAAGCTTACCGAGGTACCCTCCCGATGCAAAGCCAAAACCTGAAGAGATGTTCTTACCTGTAGCCCCATGACCAGATTAATTAGTAGAGTTCAAATTATGAATGGAGCAGATTAGATACTTGGAGAATATAATTTTGAAAACCTGAAGAGATGTTCTTACCTGTAGCCCCATGACCATATTAATTAGTAGAGTTCAAATTATGAATGGAGCAGATTAGATACTTGGAGAATATAATTTTGAATCACATTTAGTTTTGCACCCTGCTAAGGGTTCCATTTCCAGCAAAAGAATAAAAGGAAAAACCATGAACCGGTATTAAAAATGGGAATAGGGTTTCTTTTCCTTTTTTCAAATCTTTCCTGTTTTCTTTCAATCCAATGGCACATGATCATTTTTTTTTTTACAAGTATAACAAATTTTTGGGATAAAAAGGCACATGATCATGTTAACGGTAAGACGCTAAGAATGCAAGCCATCTAAAATTATGCTCCACCTCAAACAGTGAGATCAACCATCTATTAAGTGTTTTGCTAAAAGAAAAGTGTTTTGTGTGTAAGGATACAAATAAGCTGTCACACTCACAAGATGCCGTTCACTTTTTCGGTAGGGTTGTACCACTGGAAGACCAAGAGGAGTGGTCCAACGCACAGGTTGATTTTCTGAAGAAATTACCTGCAGAAGTTTCATAATCCACCAATCAAAACTAAAAAAAAAAGTTTCATATCCACGATAGGGCTGTCAATGTAATTTGAAAATCCGAGTGAGCCAGTAATGCATATATACCTTGGCACAATCACCAAGCCAACCCATTATGCCACGTGCAGCTTCAAATATCTCACCAAGGGCAGCCAATGTTACCTACCAAAAGATAAAATTAAAGTTGAATAGGAAAAACTACTGGTGTTTAAGAAAAACAAAGGAACGCGAGTATGGGATTCAAGGATCTAAGGGAAATAATATTGACATTGGTTTTATATTAATCTGCACTGTTAAATAAGACACTGATGGGTTCCAAATATTGTCATCCAAGAATTATATATTATCACAGTCATGCAATTCTATATCAAAGCCTAATAATAGAAAAATATTCTCCGAGAAGATTTTATTGATAATGAAATGAAAGTCTCACAAGTAGTTCCTTACCCTGAACATTAAAGCATAATTTTCGTTTTGGGCCTACTATGTGTCTCTAATAGCAAGAACCTACTCTCCCATATTTAAGTGTCAGGTTGCTTAAAAAGGAAAAAAAAGGTAGCCTATTGCTTACTTTAGAAGCATAGCAAGCTGCAGTGAACAGCAGTCTGTCATCAGTAATGAGACCCTTCTCCTCTAATCTTTTTTTTATCTGCTCCCGTGCCCCAACATAAGTAACACCATATACTGAAGTCATCACTGTCTGCTTGACCAATTTCCGATCAACCTGAAAGCTTCAATGACCTTAAAACATGAGCTGGAAGGAAAATGTAAAAATTAAAAACAAAAGCAGAAACCATAATTGCTACAACCTGATCAATTAAGACCTTCGCTATTAAAGCTTGTGGATTTGTAGCTGGGTCCTTGTCGCTGTCCCTTTTCATGATATCATGAACCCTGACCAGCATTTACATGTAGAAGATAGGACAGTAAGAGTTTTACCAAAAGTGTGCAATTTTTCCCAAAAAGACCACAAAATATCGGGTAATTCTGAGAATGACACTAAAGGTATTTTTGAGAGCTGTGGGAGGTCTTGATCAACACAATATACTTTTTCTTGATCAGTGAAGAAGAATTTTCTTGATGAGATGAGTAGGCATAACCGAAATCAATATACTAAAGCTGATTGTTAATATACCTCATTGCAATTTCTGAGTAAACATCAGCAGGTTTGTCTCCAGGAGTTAAGTTGACTGCCGCTGCTTCCAACTGAGAATACAAATTGACCACAGGACACAAGTTAGCACATAAATTCATTTCAAATTAATCAGAAAATCAAAAGAAAATGCGTCTTAATAGTCAGATTTATAATACATGTGGACAAAGCAAACATACACTGTCTCTTCCCAGTGCTGCATAGTGCTGTAAACCATTGCATGAACCATCCTAAAAATTTTTATCTTTGCATTAATAATATAATCCCAAAAAAACACTAAACAAAGAACCATTAAAGGAAAAAGTATAATTAAGAAAGGAAAATAAATCATGGGAAAGGCATAAGGTAAATAACTATCAATAACACCCAAGGGAAAGGAGTTTTCTTTAAATCAACCTGAGGTAATTGGTAACTTCTAGGTTTTGAAGAACAATGGAGCATAAGATACAGATATAAGAAAGAAGAATTTATCAATTAAAAACCAGTGGAAAAATGCACGATGTAATAGGTGTCACTATCACATGCGACATACAGGATGACTACATTGACAATATGTGATGACTTCTTTAAGAAATTACTAGGCCAACATTAGATCCAAATGGATCACCCAGTATATCCTTCATCGTGAAACATGCACAGGGATCTCACTGAAGTGGTATTCGTAAAATAGTCTCACAATAGAGGTATGCTGTAAATGACTGTGAACTTCAAACTCCAATGACATCTGCTACAAAATAAAAAAGGATCTCTTTGAACTAATAATTTCCGTGTGTGTCAAATATTAGCACAAATATATAGGCTAAAGATTTGTATATATCCTGGCTAATTAGGGGAACAACGGGAAAATTGCAATTTTATTTTGCATTAAATTAATAGACACAAAAGGGATGAGTTAATTAACATTAATAAAGTTAGTATTTCTTATAAACAACAAATTACAGTAATATTTGTATTCCAAAAAAATCTGAACAAGTGAGATTGCTTATTTTTTCTCAATACTTCAAGGCTTCTGATGAAGCATTTACCTGATGAATTGGCAGGTGGGAGATGACAGTATGTGGTGACGAGCTTCTTAACGCTTCTGAGAGATTAATACAAGCAGCTAGGAACTGAAAAGGATCTTCAGCAGTTAACCACCACCGATTTCCATTAACAGGGTTGTCTGCTGATTCAAATATATCACTGAGATGATTCTCAACAAAAGATAGACGTCCATCATGTGACAGCTTCTCAACACCACCTGAATACAGGTTTGCTAAATGTATCTTCAGCCAGTGTAAGCCAGACTTCCCTAAAGGTCGCCCTTCAGCAAACTCAAGCATTCCTCGACAGAGATCGGAACTCAAATGATTCAAATGTGGATGCATTGGGTATGCTCGACCACGGAAATCCACATTGTGGGGATAGTAAAAGCCCTCCTCATCTCTCATTTTCCGAGCCACCTATTTCAATAGGAAAAGCATATTGGTCAATATTAAGAGTCATGAGAGGAAAGGCATATTCGTGAACACAATTGTCAGCCGAAGTCTAGACAAAATTATATAAAAAAATTTACACACAAAGGCCTTTTTTCCCTTTTGGGTGGCACCATATGCAAGATCAAGAGTTTAATAGGTTAGCATGTAAATCCATGGACTTATCAATGTTTCAAAAGAATTCCACAAGGTCTTTTATTAAGCTAAGATGTAAGAAATGGAGATCTTACAGAAAGTTTAAGTTCAGTGTCACATCGTTGAGAATGCCTCTCTAAATTAATCTTCTTTGCCTTTCTCACACTCCATTTCCATTCCTGAATTTCTGATAAATCCTCTGTGGGTGGTTTCTCAGGTACAGGAACCTACAATCACATTGGGAATGCAATATCATGGATCATTCAATCAAGCCGGTTCTTATAAGAATATGCAATAATGCAAGAAATGGGAGCCATCATTTGGAGGGTTCTGAAACCCTGCACCTGCTCAAACTACAATAGGACTAAATACATTCAGAGTTGAAAATAATGAAATTCACATCTACACAACCAACCATAAAAGACGCATGCCTAGTTTACAAACTGAAAATAAGGAAAGCTTTAGTCCTCTAAAAAATTGCACATGTTGTGATATGGCTAGGGCCTTGTGAACATTGATTTGTCACATTCTTGGCATTGGGTGAGTGATGCCCCAACAGGTGGAGTTAGTGGGGGCTTGGAGAGGTAAACCAGGAGGAAACTTGTGCGTAGACATGATGGAGGATGGCTCCATTGTGCTTAATGTGAAGTACGTGGAACTAACCAATTTCAAAAACTGAGAGAGGACATTATTGGAGCTAAAAACCTCTATCCTCAAATCTCTGTATAAGTGGTCAACTGTCCATAGCAATACTAGCTTTTCTTCTTTTGTATTTTGAATTCTTGTTCCCATTCCACTCCTTAACTAGGCATTCTCTTATGCATACTTTCAGTATATGGGTTGTGATATTTAAATAAAACTCAGATGACATTACTTTAAAAAAAAAAAAAAAAGAAGCAAATTGAAAAAATAAAGGAAAGCTTAATTTCTCAAATATTGCGCAATCAAAAGCCAGAAAACCAAAAAGTTGAAGGCAAAAACTGTGAGTGAACCAGATTCATAGAGGAAACTTTCCAAGAATGAAGGAAACTAAAATCATTAAATTCATGCAACAATTCTTTTTTGGAGTGGAAAAAAACAAAGAATCACCTAGTTAGTACAGATTGCTAACAGAAATTCACTGCGGGCAGAAATTTGCTGCCGAAGACACTTTGCACTCTTCTCTCTCCGCTCAATCCAAGTTTGATAGGCAAAAACAATGGGGGTTTTGGTTGTTAATAACATTAGCTCTAACAACAAATTCATATATACAAAAGAGTATTCAACGAAAACTTTTACCCCATATTGGCTACATGGGAAAAAACAAATGCTGCCATGTAATGGTATGCTAATTCCAACTGACACAAATAATGACTTTCAGGAGTCTGGAGGGGAAATCTATGCCTAGATGCAATCAATCTATGCCTTGCGGCAACTTGGTTGCACCTCGTTTTAAGGCATGCTTTGAAAACACTTTCTCCAACCATGCACACAATATAGTTAATGCAGAATTTGATACGTTCAAAAAGAAAAAGAAGAAAAAAAGAGAGGCAAATGATAGACTTCATTAGGTGCTCACATCTTCACGATCAATCAAGCCAGCAATATTGCCTCCTCTATCCCAAATGCACTCCACTATGCTGAGTACTCTTCTATTTATTCTCCATTTGGTGTTACCAAGCATATCCAGAGCCTGAACATTAAGAACAGAATAAGTACTCTTCGAAATGGTTGAAAAAGTACAAACAATTGAATCATACTGTGACCAAGCACACGAAAAGAATAAGTGCTGCATTTAGAAACTAACGCAAGGTGTTGGACACAGCACTCAGAAAAACCATGCAGAGTAAGACAATGATGAATATGGTTAGAAACAAATTTGTTGAGATAAAAGGGAAAGCAGATAATTCAGCACTTCTCACAGGTAAAAGTACCACACTTGTTCAATGTTCGCATCTACAAACATCACCTTTGCATTTTCAAGGCTAAGTTTAATGTGAAGCTTCCACAATCAAAGGGAAGAAACAAAAATATGGATCTGATATAAGAACAGAAAAAGAAAATATTAACCAAACAACTAACCACCATTTCTGTACCTCAAAAACCTTTTGCATCTGTTTTGCAGGAACATCCTTAATTGCATCCTGCTGTTTCCTAGACCCATGAGTACGCATGATATAAGAAGGTAGGAACAAGTGCCCACCCTTGTCATACCTGGAGGGAGTTTCAAAAGATTTTTCAAATAAGAATCTGAAAAAAAAATATTAATGTAGTCGGCTACGGCCACTTGTCCTTTACATTCCAATTCAGTTATGATATTCTAAGAACAAAAACTCGACGTTTCAAATTATAGATGCTTGGAAAAGATGAGAACTAAGCAACAACAGGCTTCTCTAGAGAAGATCCCAACATTAATGCCACTTATTCTATCTATATCATACCCTTTCCATTTTTTCGGAGGCACCAACATGGGCACATAAGGAATCAACATATGCTTAACCTGCATAGAAAGTTACACCAAAAAATAATTAAGTAGCAGGAGTTAAAAGTATCAAGATATCTATAATTCACATTGCATAGTTGCAATCTATATAGACTTATCAATCCAATAAGTCGATAATATGCAACCCAAATGGGTAAGATTACGATTAGACATAGCATTTTTGTTTACCATGTAGAACCAAAGAACTCACAATACATTTAATTGACTTTACAATCACATTAATTTAGAGTGCACCAAAAAGGCAGTATCAACGCAATATTGTGACTCACAGTTTTATCAAGCCCCATAAGGACTAGAGGATCGCATTCTATAACTCCATAATTCTTCACAAATTTTTGCCTACAAGGACCAAGGAATGATTCAGAACTACAATTGTGTACACATGCATACGTAAATAAACATGGACATTGACAAAGAGTCATCAATCCAGGCAAATACATAGCTGAGAAATGGCCAAATGATTGACTGTATAAGGTGATCAAATTGAGAGGCATTTGCTCCAGTCCTACAAGGCAATTCACTGATAAATGCTCACCGTGGGTTCTTTATTACAGCTTTATATTTGTGCCTGAAAGCAGGTCGAATGTCAGGAGGTCCATCTGCTGACTGGTTAAGAGGAGGTTGTACATAAGCCGATCCAGTTAATAATTCTATTAATAGACACCCCAGCTGCAAAATTGCACTTGGTTAATGTTAGTTTCTGAATCTGCAAAACAATCAAAACTAAATAGTAAAACTTGGTAAGTGTGCCAAGAGCAGCAAACCTTAGCTTGTGTATCTCGACTCCAGGGCTTAATTTCTTCTTTCTTCAACAGCTTTTGCACCTCCTTCAGTCTTCTCTTTCTAACTAAACTATTTACATGTTTCATAAGTATTTCCTTCTCCTTTCGCAGACCCTCTTCGGTACCAGCTACAATGTTCTTGCTCCGGTAATTCTTAGTTTTCTCCAAGAAACTATGAATTCTAACCTGAAAGAATAACAACATAACAATGTCAGAAAGATTATTTGGTATCTCTAACTTACTTAAACCCCTTTTTACAAGTAATAGCATAAACAAAATAGGGCCACACCCCAATGCATGAGTGCTATTCAAGAGAAGGCACCTGAAAAAATAAAATAAAAACAAAGAAGAAATAAAGCTAGCTTAGTAGTTAAGAAGTCCAAGAAATCGAGCAAAGTGGGTAAGGATAAACTACTATTAGCATGGGAGACAGTAAATCACCTATCCAAACGCAGTTTGGTAGATCCTACACTTTTCTTAAAGATTGAACTTATCCAGGCTTAAAGTTCCACTACCATGAACATTACATCCAGACAGTTCAATAGTAGAGCCTACACTTTTCTTAAAGATTGAACTTATCCAGGCTTAAAGTTCCACTACCATGAACATTATATCCAGACAGTTCAATAGCATCTAAAATTATCTGGTTTTTTTTTTCATCGTAACTAGATAACAATCTGATTTATAGGCATTGTTCAAAAACTATGCAAACAACCATTAGGCATACCAACTAGATTAACTCAACTAAAAGACCAAAGGCTACAAGAAATAAGAACTTTATCGCCCACCTCTTGCTCTATAGCCATACCAATCTGCACCGCAGCCTGAACAACCTGAACAAACCCCTCCTGAGCTCCCGCCATAAACAATCCCATCATCTTATGCATAACAATAACCGCCATTTTATCAGCGGGCAACGCATCGATGTGAGGCGCAAATGCGGCCTTCTGCTTGTCCGTCCGCTGCATCTTCTGCTCCCTCTCTATCGCATCCCTAAATGGCTCAAACCACCCCAAAAACAATGCCTTCACATAAGGCAAGTTGGGAGCCAACTTCTTCTCACACATCTCTCTCTCTAATTCCCTATACTCCTCCACCATTCTCTCCCACGCCTCAGTCTCCGCCTTAATCTGCCTCCTCCTCAACAAATTATACTTACTCTTATCCATTTCTTTGAACTCCAATTTCACTTCTTGATCGGTCCTTTTGTACAAACCCTTCAAGAATAGTGAGGCAATCCAAGGTGGGTCTTGGATGAAGATTCTTGGACACGATTCCAAGGGCGTAATTTGTCCAATTTCGTTTATGGGCATGAGAGAATTCATGGAACTCTCGAGGTTTTCAACGAGATTGTCCTGGACTGAGTCTGATAAGGGAAGGAGCTGAATTGGGTTTGAAGGGGATTTGAGGTTGAGTGGGAAAGGAGTGGGAGAGAGTGAAGGTTTGAAGAAAGTATTGGAGTTCGAGCTGAAGAGAAAGTAAAGGTTTTTGTGGGACTTGGTGTTGATTTTGGGGGGTCTTCTCCAAGTGGTGGGGTGAATTTGAGCTCGAGGGCTTGGATAGAAGGATGCTGCAACGGTCATTTTGGTGGAGATAAGTAATTCATAGAGGATTTGAAGGAAGAGAGTGAAGAGAAACTAAAGGTTTTTGCGGCTCACCGTGACAGTGAAGAAGAAGGAGATGATGACAATGAAACCTCCCTAAAACCTTGGCCTTGGCCTTTCTGAAGATATTTCTTGCACTGAAATGTTTTCGAAAAAAACACAATTAATAAATGAATCTCCTTTTTTTTTTTTTTTATTGGGTCGAAGGAGAAATGATTTTCTTTTTAAATGCTATTAAAGATTTATTCTGGGAATTAATTTTTAGATTCTTATTTTTTTACAAAAAAAAAAAATCTTGAATATTCATAATTTGTACATTTCATCCCATATTTCTAAAAATTTCTTATTTATTCCTTATGCCCGGTTCATCGATAAAAATTTAAAATCTCATTCAGTAGTTCATTTTTCATTTTTCAATTATTATTTATATTTAAAATTTTAAAAACGATTGTTTTTTAGAGAGTTATGGGCCAAAAATGTTTTTCAACATTAAATGGGCCAACTTGGGCTTGCGAGTTATTCGAAACGCGGGCCTAACCGGGTTTAAAGCACTCTGCGTTCCTTCGAGCAGGACATGGATCACTTTAGAATCTTAGATACCAACCGTGCATGTGTGTATATATATATATTAGTGGTCAAACCGGTTTGGCTCGATCTGATTTTAGATATATTTTAAAATTAAATTAATTTATTTTGATTTTAAGATTTAAAAAATCAATGTCGCATTGATTATATCTCTAAATTGATATTTTTAATTTTTTCGATTTCGGTTCGGTTCGATCCCTTTTTCCAGTTTTCTTAGTATATTATATATATATATATATATTATAGTATTATAATATATATTGATATAATATTAGTATAACTCTTAATACAATAGGCTATACTGATAATATATAGCTATTTATATAGGATTTTAAAATTTAATAGTATATTAATTAGTAATTTATCATATAATACAAAATTATTTTATATATAATTATATATAAAAAAATATATATAATATAAAAAATATTTTATACAATATAAAAAATTAAAATATATATATGAACTGGTCCGGTCCTGTTCGATCAAATGTTAAAAAAAGAAAAATCGAAACCGGATCGATTTTGATCGTTTTGTGAAAAATGAAACGGGTACCAAACCGAACCGGACCATACCCACAATATCGGATCGGTCCAGTCTGGTTTACTAGCTCACCAATTTTTTTTTCACTCCTAATATATATATAATAAATGATATTATATTATATTATATATATTAAATTATATTTATAATTTTAGGATGTCTAAACTTGGTACATTTCTTTTGAAAAAAGTGGAGTGGATAGGGGTATAAAAAAAATAAAAAAACTAATTGAACCAGACTGGATAGGACCGAACCGGTAGATTTGGTCCGGTTTGTAAGTGGTCTAGTGCGGTACCAAGTTTTAAGAATCGAAACCGATCTTAAACCGGTGGGTACCCGTTTTCATATTTTAAAAATCAGTTTAAATCGAACCAAATCAGTATATATATTTATAATTTTTGATATTATATATCATTTTTTATATTATATTATATATATTATATGTTAAATTGATAATTAATATAACATGAAATTATAATCTTATTATTCAAGTCTATTAATCTTATAACATAAAATTAATCTTATAATTTTTAATATAACATATAAATTTTAGTTTTAAACATAAACATTAATATTAAGTTATTAATGTAAACATACTTTTGATATATATATATACATACACATATCAAGGATAAACACATTTTGGAATAATAAATTATTTTCTTTTTATAAATACACTTTTACACATTTGATCATATATACTCATATAAAAAATCTAGAACTTATATAAACTATAGTTAAATATTTCAATACTATACTAGTATGTGTTAATTATTATAAAATAATATACTTATACTATAATATAAATATTCTAATAGTTTAGTATATGTAAACATCATATTATTACGAATATAGATAATATGTAAAAATGAAAAAATCGAACCAAATTGGACCGAAACTTGAAAAACTGGAAGTTCTAGTTTCGGTAGTAAATTAATTGGTCTAGTGTGATTACACCCCTAGGAGTGAATAAATTTAGAGCCTACATAAAAAAATAATTTTTTAATTATAGACTCTATTTTTTTTTCAATACGCGAGAATTGCACACTCCAAGACTGTATATAACATTATCCTATCATGTATATATATATATTGAAAAAACATTTATAACTATTTTCTTTTACGTATAACTTAACACGTTATTGAATTGAATCTCATAATAATAAAAAATCTTAATGGTTTAATTTTTATAACTATAATATTTATCTCATAAGTTAATGATACGTTGACACACAATAGACTTACAAGTGAGAAACTAATTCGTATATACCCTTATGACCATGAAAAATGCTCAATACAGTCGTCCAACGTAACTACTGGGGAGTCAGTTGCCAACGTGAAAAAATAAAAACGGTGCGTTTCATAATGCATGAATCGTTCCACAACGATGACCTCCCTCTTCATCTTCCCATAGATGAACACAAAATCCTTTGAAGCCTCCCTCCCACAAGGCCACAACCAATCCCTCGACCTTGAACACATAGCAAATAAGATTTTTGATTTCTTTTCAAAATGAAATTGTTTGCCGCAGAAGTTCAGTCTCAGTCGCATACATTTCAAACTTTAGGTCTATTGCTGAGGTGCCTTTACTTTATCACCTTTCATACATTCAAAGCAAAAAATAAATAAATAAAAAATAAATAAAAATCAATGAACATTCCTTTAAGACCCAGAACTTTAGTGAGAGATCGACGACGCTTGGTCTTAAAGAAGAGGAAAAAAAAAGTGTCGTATTATTGGAAGCAGTCCTTTAATGGCGATTAGAGAAATTCTAGCTTTAGCATCCTTCATGGACAGGATCCCTCAATTCAAATTCAACACCAACATTATGGGATATCCATTAAAATAAACAAACAAAATATCCTCCACCACAGTCAATGAGCCCAGAATCCAAATTCTATAATAAAAATATTGGATTTTTATGAGGGAAATATCTCACAGACTCCCAAAATACATTTCCATTAGATTCTTTGGACAGAACCCAGGAAAACAAAATGGAAATAAGAAATTCTAAGACCCTGGAACACCCAGTCTTGAGCCCAAAGACAAAAAAAAAAAAACAAATCAACAAAGTAAACACCCCTGGAGTTGTTAAGTGTCTAGGGTTTTTACCTTTAAAATACGATTGATGTCTGAAGTGGGTAATATGTTGTCTGCCCAGACAAGATAATCAAAGAGAACTATATCCCGGTTCGGTTGCCTCTTCAATTTTCTCAAGAAAAAAGAAAAGAAAAGAAAGAGATGAGGCAAAAAAAAAAAAAAACCCAGAAGGTAGAATTGGAAGAAAAAAGAGATAAAGAAAGTGAGAGATCTTAAAGACAAATGAAATATTCGAAATGTGGTCTTCTTGCCAAAGAAGACTCACTCACTCACTAAAGAAGTTTTACTTATTTTTCTTTCTTTCCTTTTTTTTTTTTTACTTTTTTTTTTAAATTTTTTTATTCCACGTGAGCAATCGGTTACCCCTCGCTTGAACACCCCACTTGTACCCAGCATAACTATATAACCATAAACCAAATTTCACCTATCATATTGTATATTCATGAGCTTTTAATTTAGTACAAGAGATTGACCGTTTTCAATAGCCGATACCTGCTGTCAACATGGTTGTCTGAAATTTCGATCGACGAAAAGGCCGGCCGGTGAGTTTTGAGGTGGTTGAGGATGGCATTAAAACTTAATAAAACTAATGAAATTGTATGAGAAGTAACAATATTCAGGATGCTTCAAAAACTGTAGCTTCTTCAGGCAAATATACACTTTTTTCTCATGATCACAAGCAACAATATTTGAAGACCCTAATGGATAACGTGTAAACGTGACTTTTACTTCTTCTTGAGGGAAAACAATACATACATGCAGTATCCATATATATGTGTTTTGCTATGCATTAGAGCACTAGCTTTTGCTTCAAAAGCCAATGCATCTTTAAAATCTGAAGAAATGTAGATAAAATAATCTATATTGGCTTCTTCAAAAAGTAAAAGCTTGAACTATGAGTTACAGTAATTTTAAGTATATTTTCAAATTTGAAGATGTACTGTTCATCTTCAAAAATAATATTTTATTGTAAAAATTACCTCAACAGCTTTGCTTTTTAGTTTTCATTTTCCATGGTTTTCACTTCCCCTGAACTCCCTTTCATTTTTATTTTTGTGTTAAATTTTGAAATATGTGAATGAAGAAATATTCTTATTAATTAACATATAGTTAGTGTAATTGTAAAATATGAAGAAAAAAAATTAAAAATACTATTATTAAAAAAATAATATTATATTATTATTTTGACATATCCAATGTGGAGTTATGGCTAGAGAGGTATTGTATTTATGAGAAATATGTGTTTTTCATTAAATTTTGAAGATGACTTTGATAAAGCCAATGTTAATTCTCTCAACTACTATTCACCTCCACATCCCACACCTGACAATTTTTTCATAGGGTGTGGGGTGTATGCAGTGAATAGTAGCTGATGAGAATTATTATTATTATATATATATATGAGGAATGCTACTCATCATCCCACACCACACACTTTATATATTTTAAAATTATTTTTTATTTTATTTTATTTTTGTTAAACTAATTTAGTTGTTCTACTTATCATTCATACACCACATACTTGTTATAAGAAAAATGAAAATAAAATAAAATAGGTAAGGTGTATGGTGATGATAAGTAGAATATTTCTATCTATCTATATATATAGAAAAGCCACAAAAGAAAAGAATCTTTCGTACCCAACTTGTTGGCCTTTTCATTTGAAAAATGATAAACACACAATACTTTTCACAACATATTTTACAATCATATTTTAAAATGAGGGGCATTATTATAAAATATCATATAAAAGTAACATCACTTCACAAAAATATCCTCATTTTACATTATATATTGTGAAAATATTGTGAAAAGTGTTGTGTGTATCATTTTTTTTTTTATATTTTTATAACCTTATCCAAAGTCAATTCTAAAAAACTCAATAAAGAGATCACTTTTTAGGATGTCAAAAGTCAACTCTCAATATCTCAACGTACATGTGAGTGAATGGCAAGATCGATCGGTACGTGTGGAAGGTAAATTTCATAGTCATGAGGGTGATGATCGAGACTTTCCAGCTAACATGCAATTAATATGCATGCATGCATGGTAGCAATTAAGTTGGACATCCATCCATGTTGACCTCATATCGAGGATCAGTCATAACTCATAAGATCGCTAGGGGTGGGCTCTGAATCTGATGGAGTCGAAGTGTCCACCTCCGACCTCTAACTCGGACTGGGGTCGGAGGTCAAAACACCATCCGACTCTGACTCTAACTTCGACTTCGACTCCGATCGGAGTTTGGAGCTCAGAGTCAGAGCTTAGAGCTTCGATCGGAGTAGAACTGGGCTTTTCCAGGCCCAATTGCCCTACTGAAAAAATGGGCTACAAATCGCAAATCATAAATTTAAATTTAAAACTACAAATCGCAATAAATTTAAATTTATAGCACCAAAATATTGAATAATGTTATAGATTTCATTCAAATGTGAAATAGCCACAATGGCCAATGTCCTGCATCAGTCTTGGACAGTCCATGCATTTGAGTCGATGACTCGATAGTGATTTCTAATTTTCCTGCATGAAGTTTTAACTTTTATTGATCAGATGCACTATCTTTTTTTTAATTATTTAACTATAGACTTCTAAACCATCAATCAAGACTCAAAGTGATATTATGAACTCACCTCCACCTCAAACTCTGACGAGTTTTGGATGATGATAATCATCCATAATGCGTCAGTCTCAGACTCTCAGTCATCCACAATTAGCCTATCACAACTTAGTCTACAAAATCATATAAATTATAAATTAAATAATGAAAACATCAAAATTATGTAAATAATCATTTAAAATCATAAAGTTACCTGATTCAAGCCTATAGCTCTCGGCATCAATGGTATTTACGGGCGTTGAACTTAACCAGTTTTGTGTGCAAACAAGGGCCTCGATGGTGGTCGGAGACAATGAACTCCGATAAGCATGCAAGACACAACATCCGGTGCTAAACGCCGACTCAGATGCAACCGCAACTGTAGTGATAGGAATGACTAGTACATCCTTGGCTATTGGGGAAATGATTGGAAATTTGTCAGAATTCACCTTCCACCAAGTTAATATCTGGAATGTATCACTAGGTGTCTTGACATTTTCTAGAGAGTCATGCTCAACCTCAGACTTACACTGCATAATATTTATTCGATGCACGGTTTTGATGATACCGTCGTAGACGCAATAAATTTGAACTTTGTGCATGCATGTCATCTCAGGAAGATGTCGGGCAAGAGGAACTACCACCTTCGGTTGAAAATTGACCATTGCTGCTGTAATGGCTATATAAATCATCAATATCATATTTAAACGATCTAATAAACTTTTCAACCTCCTCATCACCGAGGACGTCCCTAATCCAGTCTTCTACAATCCCCAACTTATATCGGAGGTCAAGGATCGCAGCCACAAATAATAATCTATTTATCTTATCCACATCCCCTCAATATTTATTATATTTGATTTTCATCATCATAGTCATTACATGCAACAAGCCCACACTGTTAGCACAACTCTTTTACAAGTAGTCATAAAGTCTCGAGAGCTCATCGAAGTACATGTTCATAGTAGGATATTTTATCCTAGATATCCGCATAGTTATGTTATAAAATAAGTTAAAAAATTAAACAAAATACCTGGCATTGGCCCAATCAATTGTGTTCGGCGCACCGAGCACCCTTCTCCCCTAACTAACTCTAGTAAATCATATCTCATGCTCCTATTCTCGACCTCCATCCACTCGAACGTTTTTTGGTACTTCTGCGCTACATCCAACATCATGTATATAGAATTTCATCGAGTTGGAACATCCAGTTGCAACATACTAGAAGATGGGATCTCAAGATATTCAGCTATTGCCTTAAACTGGGGGAGCCGTTGGGGGGAAGTCCTCACATATCTCATTAGGTTCCGGACTTTAATAATGGATTCATCAACCTCCTTGAACCGAAGCTATGATGTTGATGATATGTGCACAATATTGAACATGAATAAATTGGTTCTCACAAATGATATCCTAATTTACCGTCGTATTCCACTTAAACCAATCAATGACAGTGTCATTCGCACTAGCATTGTCAACCGTGATACAAAGTACTTTTCTGATCCCTCAATCTTTAATATAGTCATCCATCTCCTTGCCAATAGATGAACCATTATTATCAACAATTTCTTTAAACCTAATAATCCACTTTTACAGTGTCCACTCACTATCAATAAAGTGGGTTGTGATACACATGTAGTCCACATTCAGTATAGAGGTCAATGTATCAGTGGTAAATGGCACTCTTTACCCAGTGGCGACAAATATTTCTTTCATCGCTACTTCTCCTTGGCATGTCTCTTCAAATAGTCGCGCATCATAGTAAACCATGAAGGCATAGTAAATCGTGGCTCTAAAGTGTGCACAAATTTGCGGAAGCCTACCTTGTCAATCGTGATAAAAGGCATCTTATCAATGATGATCATCTCCGTAAGAACATCCCTCAACATCTTCTCACTGTATTGAGGAATTGATAGCTTCTTAATTTGTGTGATATCAGTGGTCATAGAAGTCTCGTAATTCAGCTTTGTCTGATCAGTTGCTACCAGCCTTTTGTGTATCTTATATCACTAACAACCCATAAGATGTGCTATTAATATTGATATGCCTTGCTTCTTCGAATGACAACAGCATAGTTGCCCACAATAGTGATATCGAGCCTGTGGGTTCTCACGATCACCGGAAACTTTGGTGAAATATTCTCATGTTCGTGACTTGTTTTTACTAGGTCGTGCTGGTGGATCGACATCAACATTCATCAATCATTCTCCTCATTAAGCATATTTATGTCTTCTAGATTTATTGGGACTAGACTATTTACACAAGAGGTATCTGCTCTAGATAAAGGTCTACAACCTGAAGTACCAGTTGGTTACGTCAACAGTTGTGCGTCATCCTCTTGTGGAAACTTGTGGTGAGAATGAGATGGTGTAGTATCCATAATTTGAGCAAATAATCTGAAATAATTAAGAAACAACCGTCATTTTAAATTTCATGATAATTATCTACAAATTTAAAACACATTGAAAAGAAAAAAAAAACATATGTGTAGTCGTGTTTGTAGTTTTAAAAATAAATAAAATACAAAAAAATGAACGTCCACTCGAGCCAAGGCTCAAGCGAATAATTTGTATGATATTCGCTTGAGCCAAACTCGAGTGAAGGCTCGAGCTCACATATCTATGTGATGTTCACTTGAACCACACTCGAGTGAAGGCTCGAGTGAACTTTCTGTGTGATGTTCGCTCGAGCCATACTTGAGCGAAGGCTTTATTGAACAATCTCTGTGATGTTTGCTCGAGCCAAACTCGAGCGCCACTCGAGCGAACCTCACCTAGAACAAAATATTCGATTTTTACAAAATCTAAATCCCTCAATTCTTAAATTTAACAACCTAAAAATCGAAATCATTGAAATAAAAACAACAAAAAAATTGAAAAGAACAACAAATCATACACATTTCACAAAGGGAGTTACAAATCACATTTTACAATTATACGGAAGAACACCAAATCTATTGGAGGAGAAAGTTAGAAATCATTCTTATAATTACTCTGAAGGCAAAGTCGCAGACGGTGGTTGAAGGTGATGGTAGACGGCGTTCGGAGGTAAACTTCCTCATGCGAAAGCTGAGGACTTGCTGTGTGTAGTGTGATAAAGCTGAAACTTGAAAGTGAGGGGGGAAGAAGGAGGTCCTACATTTTGGACCCCCTTCCTTCATAAAACGATGAAGTGGAACGACATCGTTTTGTTCATATTTTTTTTAAACAATTGGAGTTCGAAGATTAGAGCTCGCATAGGCTCCGACTTTGACTCCAACTCCGACTACTAGAGTTGGAGGGAACTTTGACTCCGACTCCAATTCTGAATTATGCAAATTCGACTCTGTCGGAGTCGGAGCCTTGTCAAAGCTCGGACAAAGGGCAAAATTTTTGCCCAGCCCTAAAGATCAGTACTTGGTGTTTGGTATAAATGATGTGCGCGTGTATATATATATATATATATATATATATATATATATATATATATAATTAGGTCTAAACTCCTAACCTTCATTTGAAGACTATTTGTAAATGTTTGTCTAATTAATTCCCAAGGGATCGTGCTTAAGTTGCATCATCAATTGAGGTGAAAGATTTATTAATAAAATTAGAGTAACTTGTTTTAGAAAAAAATAAAAAAAACAACTCTTTAGAAGTAGACCAGTTTGGTAACGAAGGCCGGAATCGGTTAAAAAGTTGTTTACTATTTGATAAATATGTACTTGAATAATTTTTAAAGCTACTTACGATGATATTTTAAAAAATGTAACCTTATTTGGAGGAACTTTTCAAATAAAAAAAAAAAACTTTAATTTAGTTGTTTTAAAAAGAATGGATTTCTAAAGTGTTTAAGTGCTTAAAGCCCTTCTAATAAATAAAAAATTCTATTATTAGGTCGATATGTGTTTACATAATATAATTTAATTTAAAAGATAAATTTTAAAAAAATTTGTAGGCCGTTAAAAACACTATTTAAACTTCTAAACTCAATCCCAAAGAGGCATTAAATCAAGATATACCATATTTATTAAGAATATAAAGACCATATAGGTGAGTGAACATGGGAAATTGATTCAAAAGAGTCTTCAAAATCATTTACACCTAGATTAGCAAACCCATCCGCAAGGCTGTTCCATTCTTGATAAGAATAAGTAAAGTCTCAAACGACATTGATTTAGCTAAGGATAATATATTTTCCAAAAGTACATTTATAGTAACTTTTTCGTAGGTTTTTTTTTTTTTTTTTTATGAGAAATGTTATAATCATGTACAAAGAGATCTTATAAAAGTAAATATACAAATTGACATAATTTCATATGACATATTAATTAGATCTGTTTTATAATAAAAATAATTTTTTAACTTAATGTAACATATTAAAATACGAAAACTCTATTCAACCCCCGGTTCTCTAACCGCACGGCACACTCCTGACGTGGCCGAACCCGGTTCTTGCCAATGTCACGGTTCTTTGCTATCCCGAGCTGCTTACTCTCCCTATTCTCCCTCAGAGTGACTCGCGCATCTCCCTCCCTCTCCGTCCCTCTTCTCCCTCAGAGTGACATTGACATTGGCACAACGATTTGAATCGTCTACGAGCCTCAGACCTCTCACCCTCGTTCTCCCTCAGACCCTTGTAACCTGATACTCTTCTCTCTCAGGCCTTCCTTCTCACCCCGACGCCCTAACCCCAAAATCTCCCGAACCCTATGAAATCCCCAAAATCCCGAACCCTAGAAAGAATGCATCGAGCCTCAGACCTCTCACCCTCGTTCTCCCTCAGACATCTCGAACCTCATACTCTTCTCTCTCACGCCTTCTTTCTCACCCCGACGCCCTAACCCCAAAATCCCGAACCCTAGAAAATTTCTACGAGCCTCAGACCTCTCACCCTCGTTCTCCCTCAGACATCTCGAACCTCATACCCTTTCTCTCTCCCCCCTTCAGCCCCAAGCAGCTGAAGACCCATCTCCCTCACCCCCTTCAGTAGAAGAAATCTTCGTCGAAGGTATTTTTTTTTACCCAATTCATTTTAAATGTCTACCTTTGTGTCAATGCTGCGTCTGTCTCTCTCAGAGTTTCTGCATTCTTTGTTAGGTACACGCGGACCGATTCAGCTGAAGACCCATCTCCCTCAGCCCCTTAAGTTTGAAGAAATCTCCGTGAAAGGTAATTTTTTTTTGCAATTCGTTTGAAATGTCTACCTTTGTTCGCTCAGAATTGCTGCATTTTTTTATGGAGACACACTTTAATGGGACTCTGAATTGTCGCACATGTTTACACATTAAATTCTGGATTTTTTTTATGCTCTGCGTCTGAATTAAAATGTTAATGGCCATGTATAATTTCTATGGTACAATGCACAAAAGCAAAAGCCGATGACTGAAAAATTTTTTGGACTCCAAATAAAAAACCCTTTAGAAATTAGGAAACATCCATTGTAAATTACATTTTGTTTTTGTAAAAGCTCTCTGTTATGAACTATGTTAAATGTTGAATGTAAAATAATATATAAGCATACAGTTAGCAACAATTTGCCAAAATAGTTTATGCCAGAGAAGCTAATGTGCTTGATAGTGGCTAACTTGGCATGTTAGATTTTAAAACAACATAAATCATGGCTGTCACAGAGAATTGATATTCTCCTTAGATGGAGCACTAATAATGACGTGCTCAGATTTTCGAAATGGTTCTTCTTTCTAAATTGGCATCTTAGACACTTCTTCACATTAAGTATAAGCTGTTTGGATTTATATGCCTTGTCAACATCTCTTCAACACATGCTTGTACAGGAGCAATGTTATAGTGCCCGTTTTGAAATATGTATAATTCCATATAGGTTTTTCTTTGTTCTTTTCATTCTTCTTGATGCATGAACAACATAGTAGATCAAGGGGAGTGTTAGAATACCCAATTTGTATGGGGGTGCTCTGCGTCTCAATTGTGTTAGCATTTGAAACTTCAAAGTAGATGAGGAACTTGAATATGTGAGCTAAAATAGATGTGAGTTGGTCATTGCTAGGATTTTTAAATTAGAAACTTTATTAGAATAAGAAATTGACTAACCTTCCCTTTTCTTTACCACAATAATTGAAGTGAAGAACTTGAACAACAATCCTAAGCCAGAAAGTGATCAATAAGTTACAAACTGGGGAGCTTGTGCTTTGCTTTGCTTTGTAGAATCTCGGTTGTAGGCTCTCATTCCGAATTGTTCATGCATAACAACTTGCTGTGAATTCCCAAGGGGTTTTTTTTTTTTTGTTTTTACAAAAGTTGGGTGCACATGGAAAGTGAAGTGAAGTGAAGTGAACAAATTGTCCATCACCACTTGGGACCACTCTCATTATCATTAACAATGCCATAAAACTTGCATATCATGAATAGCAGCAGCAAGATGTTCCATTATATGAAGTTCGGGCATCCGTTTCTTCAAAATGCTTTTTATCTTCAAATTTAGATAATTTTATAAATAACTGACATCGGCTTCTTCAAACCCATTTCATATTAAATTTGATCTACAGTAATTTTATCTTTCTTTTCAAAGATGAAAAGAACTGTTCCAAATCTAAATGAATTGTTTATTGTTTTCGGCTCCTCTCCCGCAATTTCTTTCTTTCTTCTTCTTCCCTCTTTGTCTCCCGCGCCTCTTCTTTCTTCTCTTCTTCCCTCTGTCTCTCACGTCTCTGCCTTCTTCTTCCCTCAGATCCTGAAATCGGCTGCTCTCCTCCGCTACGCAGTCCCAACTCCATCGTCAGATTGGCCAGAAGCTGCCCACTCCTCGGCGTCGAATCGTGCCTCTGGTTGTGGTAGGTACACCACCGCATATCCATATATTTCCTCATCAAACTTGTTCTGGGTATTTGTACACCGCATGAAAAGAACATTGTGTGTATTTGTTCTGGGTATTTTTTGCTTCAATGGTTTACACGCTTCTGCGTATTAGGTATTCGTTGCTTAGTCTCTTTGGTTTACACGGTTTAGATTGTGTGTTGATTTGAAATTAACTCAATTGAAATACATTGGTTCAATTGAGTTCGAGCTTGGTAAAATAAATAAATAAATGACTCAGATTCTAGCTCTTAAACAGTATAGTTGAGTCGAGTTCGAGCACCTATGCTTAAATTCCAACTTGTTTACAACTCGGTGCACCTGTTCCATGAGCTCATCCAACACAACAAACTCTAAGACATTCAAAGTCCATCCCAGTCAATCCAATATTATATTTCTACCATCCATCTACGTCCTGGGAAGGAATAACAGCTTTAAGATATTTAAAATAGTGTTTCAGTGGGCTGAGATGGGGCTGGCTATCATGCTTGTTACACTAGATAGTTTTCCTTTGATCTTTGTGTGCTTTGGAAAGCCTTTTCTCTGAGAATTGGAAGAAATAGCAAAGTTTTCTGGCTTCACTATTATAGAGCTGTTAAATTGCATTTGCATATGGAAGTCTATAAAGAAGTATCATATCTGATAAATACATCACAACCAGCCTTATAGGAACCATCACACACATTTGCTGCTATTAGAATGACAGTCTCTTGCAGATGGAATCGTAAACCCTCTTCTAGCATACTTTTAGCAGCAGCATTCTCCTTGGATGTTTTGGCTTCTGGTGCCTATGTTGATGATTTTACATAAGTTTGAATATAGGCTGATTTACCTTTGTTGATGGTTTGAATATACGTTCTGGTTGGAGAGGATGGTTTGAATATAGGCTTATTTGAATATAGGCTTATTTGAATATAGACTGGTTTGAATATAGGCTTATTTGAATATACGTTCTGGTTTGATATTGAGTACCTTAGCACAATCGAAACCATGACTGTCTCTTGTGTTTTCAATCTGTTTTGTGTTTTCAGTGATAGCATCCATGTCTGTTTTGTGTTTTCAGTGATCACAGTAATTATAAATATCAAATGAGTTCTGTTATCAAGAACAAAAATACAGTTCTGTTATGCACGTTATCTTTTGGAATTCCTTTACCTGTATCATCCACCTCAAATACAAAGTCCATAGTATTTGGATCATGTTGGGCTGTATCCACCACTTCAAAGTCATTATATGCTTGACTGCTCTTGTATAAAAAGCAAGGCAAGCAGTTCTGTTTAGAAGCATTGATTGAATTCTGCAAACCGGGTTTCCTAACCCAAGCTCGAATGGTTACATGCCCCTCAGAAGTAAATTTAACTGCATTGCTTAGTAAATTACACAGTATCTGAGTTGGTCTTTAGATGGTGAACTTTTTTCTGGAAAGGAAGGCATGGGGTGTGGAAACCATTTTGCTAATACCAGTTTAGAGTCTGGTATGGTCATGTTGATATATTGCGTGACAACAGAAATAAGTTGGTCTTCCATCAAACAGTTTAGAGTCTGAGTTGGTCTTGCGTGATGTGAGTATCACAAAACTGTTATGGTCATGTTGAAGCTTCCAGAGATGAAGCTGTTGGCTCCCAGGCGACTTTTGGAGACAAAAATACCAAAAAATTAAAATTTACTCTAACAACAGAAATAGAAGAAAAAAAGAATAAAAATTATAGGAGGTCTACTTCATTAAAGTGTAAAAAGGTCTACTTCGCATGGCTGGGGATACATTAACTAAAAAATGTTTAATGGCAAAGATCAGAAACTGCACTCATGACTCTCAATAACCTAAGAAATTCTAACTTTGAATACCTCTTCAATTTCTGGCTTTCTGTCTTTTTAATAAACAAGAGTCATGCATCTTGTTAGCTTTTAGATAGATTTATACTTGGTTGGTTAAAAAATCAATTAATGTCAAACAATAGATGCACAATAGATGCAGACAGAAACATAGAATCTTGTTAGCATATTAACATGCATCTTAACTGCTTTTAGATAGGATTATACTTGGTTTGAAAAAAATAATAATGTCCAACATTAGAAGCACCTAGATTTGTTGTTAGCATTCCCCTATAATGTCTGCACTTTGTTATCTCAGTGTTGCACTTAAAAGTAGTCATCTCTCTTTCATCACGTAGACCGACTATGGCATCGAGTCAAGCGTCATCATGTGTAGTTAATGATATTGAAATGGAATCACCGAGTTGTTGGTGTGGTTTGAAAGCGCCATTAAAGATCTCCCACACCCACAAAAATCCTGGAAGGAAATTTTATGCTTGTCCGACTTATGGAACGGTAAATAATTTGCCTCTTTTTTGTATTGCAGTTGAATGCATGTACCAAAATTCTCTCTTGTAATTAAATATGAAATTCTTGAATTATACACAGGGAGAAACAAGATGCCAATTCTTCATTTGGGCAGATATACTTCAATCAGTAATATCTGAGAAGTACCTGACAAGAGAGAATGAAATTCGGAAGAGGGAGGATGCTTTGTTGTTGCGTGAGTATGAAGCTCAAAAAAAAGAGGACAAACTATTAGAGAGAGAGAAAACGCTGCAGAAGCAAGATGACGACCTTCATAAAATGATAGTAGAGAATAGGGTTGTACGTATTTTGTTGTGTCTCTATTGGATTGTATCAGTTGTAATTGTTTTTGGTTGGTTCTGAATGTAGATGCCGAGTGGTTAGAAATGAAAAAAGACTGATGGAATCCTAACATGTATGATATATTATCTATGAATATAATTATGACAGCTTATATGTATATGAAGTTCACTTTGTTTTGCGTGTAGTTGGCATAGCCATTTTTTTCTTATGTAGTTGGTACAGAGCATAATTCTTTGTTCAACTGAAGCACATGAGTATTAAAGCTACGGTTGGCATAGAATCATGAGTATTTGCTGCGGGTAAGATGTATGGAAAACCGAAGCACATTACGCCTTTGCTGGTACCCACGAACCTGCCTTCAAGTTAAGGCATACGGTTTGGTGAATATAGGTCCAGACATACTTTCAAATCAGGCCAACACTAATAAGTTAATAATAAAGTAAACTTTGAGTGAATTGTAAAATAAAATCCACCCATTTCTTCTGCTTCCTTCTTTGGTTGCTAACGATACACCCACAAAAGGTAATGGTCTGGGACATCCTTGAAAGTGTAAACAAAGTGCTGTAAACAGCTATTCATCATCATCACGACCTGTCTTAAATGAAGCTTTTGGTGGATAAGCTTCAAACTATAGAGTTAATACATTAATACATTGACTTTTTTTTTTCTTCCTATAAAATGATTAACATCACGAAACTGGCTACCCGTAAATCATCTGAAGCTACGGCCAAACCACATCCTAAAGCCATGAAGGCAGATTCAACTAAAAACTCATCTCATCAGAAAGCTACGGCCAAACCACAAAGCCAGATTTTAGTAAAAGAATTTAGTGAAAAACATATAATAAAATATCTACATTAATCATACCAATCATGCTGTGTTTGGTAATGTTTAGGGAAAAACATTATATGCCACACACACAAACAGATGAGTTTATTCAAGTAAACATAAATGGCCCCAGATCCTAACACAAACATCAGCTATTATTCAATTAAACACAAACTATTGTAAAACTGGTTCCAGTTGCTTCAAAATATAAAAGCAACCATTAAAATGAAATAGTCAATGTACCATCACAACCCATGTCCATAGAGGTTCAAGCACTCAGGATTGACGCAAGAAAATTACTCAATATGTTTGTACAAGAGTTTGTTACAAAGAAGGCAAAACCAGCTCCAGACTCTACTCCATCAGTATAGTCTCATTTCATTGCCCGGGATCATGCATGTAATACTTCATTCAGCACTCTACCAAATAAACATCTCCATGGTTGTACAAGAGTTTGGGAGGAATTGCCCGGGATCATGAGACGAAGACTGTAATCCTCTTATACATTGAGTCTCCAAGCCCTGTTCATTATAATTTAATCAGTCCAAGTTGTGAATTATAATAGGCTGTATGACTAACATGATCCTTTTATATAGTGACATCCAAATGATTTATAAAAACACTTACCAACAGCAGATTTATCTTAGTAATAGAAATAAAAAGGCTATCTTTTTCAGCTAATTAACCGTTTCAATTTCCAATATTGCCTCCACTTAATTTGCAAGATGTCCCAGAGAATTTAAACTTCCAGAAGACAGACTTACATATACACAACCGTTTCAATTTCTCCATGCAGTATTACATCCAAAAATCCACAAACTTCAAGTTAATATCCAAAAAAACAATGAATAAAAGCACTTACCAGCGTGAGTATGAGCCCGGGCCAAAGCATGCTCCTTCGGTACAACCTTAGGAAGATCCATTTCTTTTATGCATATGAGCTACACACCTATAGAGCAATAACCATTGCCTCCCATTGAACAAGTGCTGGAAGGGAAGCATAAAGACCACTTCTACTTTTCTTTGAAATAAGCAATGAAGGTTCAGAAACTACAGACTTTGACCAAGCCCACATGCTCTTTCTCATTTTCCATATGTCTCATTTCAACTCCAGAAACAACTCCTGCATCTATTAGGATGCATTTCTCACCCAACTTTAGGATTTCAGAATGTCCTTCACATCTATGGCCCCAAACTATTGTAAAAATCATAACTTGAATAAAAAAAAGAGTGGCTGACTCATTAAAAAAAATGTCTTCGAAAACATCATGAGTGCATCCATACCTTCTCAGAATTTGCTAGGGCCTCGTATGCTTTGGTCTCACACTTCCAGTATACTCAAGCATGTAAGTCCAAATCTTCTGATGTGGCATCTGGACCACTTTAAACACTCCAGAAAAATTTTACTTCGCATATGAGACATCATTTACTTCTGATGTGGCATCTTGACCAAAATGAAAATAGTTAAAAAACTATCATTCAACAAGATACACAGCCTAAGTAACAAATAAAACATAAAAGCATTAAACGAAACAAGGTGGCATGGTTTAGGGAACTTACTTTTATCAGTCCTGAAACTTGAACTCCTTCCACGTCATAATGTGATAGAAACATAAGTGTTTCTCCTGAACTCTAGAAACATAGATTTGGGTGTCAGCAATATTGTATAAACTTTGAGAGCCTAACAAAAACAATATTGTGTCAGCAATGTTATTGTCTGAATTAGTTAAAACTCATACCAAATAATTTGCAACATGTCTCACACTTACCAACAGCAGAAAAAGCTAGTAACAAGTGTTGTAAACAGCTACCCTGCAATGTAGCTGGAAATAGTAAAATACAGAATCTCTTATGAACTGCCACCATATTCGCTTTCAAACAAAATGCCCAAAACTCTATCTTCCACCATACTTCCCAAAAGACCGAGATCTCCAAAATATATATACGCATTCAGCAGGCCAATGCTCATGGCAAAATCCATCCATAGCAAACTAGAGAACTCAGGATGCTTCCACCATATTCACTATCAGCCAAAATGCCCATATTTCCCAAAAGACTGAGATCTCCAAAACACATATACACAATTAGCAGGCCAATGCTAATCAAAAAAAGAGGACAGTATGTACGCTATGTTCCATGGGGCAAGCTTGGCGTAGCCTGAAAAATATTAAAAATATCAAAATATTTTCTCAGAATTTGCTTAAAAACAGAAAAATATATATGCCAAGAGGTAGGAATAACCTCACACCTCGTCATCGGCCAGAGGCCTTACTTGTGTTAGAGTACTACATTGCATTGGGATAACAACCTCGTCAACGGTAGCACCAACTTCTGACACCGGCAGGTCGATATTAGTGGAGTCTTCGTCAAATAGATTCCTGTATGTCTAAATTGGAAAATAAAAATTTACATCTATTAGGAACAACATATGTAACTCTTCCACCAGAATTCTATACAACTGACGATGCAAAATGTAATACCTGTGTCTTCTTTCTCTTCCTTGTAGCCTTCTCAACCATTGGGACCTTTCTTCTCGTTGGCGGTCTCCCTTTCCTCCGAACAACGTTCGGGCTTAATATTTTCTTATCCTTATCGGCAACCACGTTCTCTTTTAACTTTGCTGAACCGGACTCAGGCTCTAATCCTACACACTTATGCTCAAACTCATCCAACATATGGAAGAATGCATTCACATGGTCCTCATTTCGAGATACACGCGTCGCAAATCTTAGACATCTTTTAACGACAAGCTCATACCGTCGTGCATCCGCATTGACCCGTAAATCATCATAGCTACTCTTAACAAGTGTGTATCTTCTCTTTAAGTCTTTCCTCCATCTATCCAACACATATTTATCTGGCAACACATGAATGTACTTCATTTGACATACTTTCAATCCATGCCTACAGAGAATCCCCCTCATCTCAAACAGGGCACACGTGCATTTAACTTCGCATTCGTCTTCATTGAAGTACACTATGTACTTCACAATTTTGGACTGTCCAACAGGTGTAGAGATTTCTTCGAAAACATCAAAGGTGGAAATGCACCCTTCAGTGCCCACAAGTGTAGGGTTACATAAAAGCATCCCCCAAACCTCCGCTTGGACTTCTTTAAATTTTGCATTTGTGTACATTGATTGAAACTGGCTCTCAATTTTGAATAGGGATACACATGGGACGGTTTGGTTACAGGACTGAAAATCAGATGTCGTCTCTGCCTCCACCTTCTTCCTCAAAGCATTGTCGAATTGATCGACAAATTCTTTCAATGTCGTACCGGAATGCACATATCCATCAAAGAAGGCGTTCATACTTTCAGACCGTTGGGTAGTGCTCATACCAGCCGAGAATACACCTTTCAAGTAAACTGGTACCCAAAAGGACCTCTCGGTGTACAACCCCTGCAACCATGCATTATCAATAAGATCATACTTATGAATTAACTGCACCCACTTCTCCTCAAATTGTTCGCAAGTTTGTGTATCATAGACTGCACTCTGAATTGCAGTCTTCAAGCCTGCGTTATATGCCGAGTGGGATCCCAATTTCTCAGGCAGTTTCCGCATTATATGCCAGAGACAATATCTATGTCTTGCATTCGGGAATACAATTTGAATGGCATTCTTCATTGCCCTGCCTTGGTCTGTTATGATGGCTGCGGGTGCCCTGCCATTCATGCATTCTAACCATGCTTCAAACAACCACACGAAGGTGCTTGTGTCCTCGCTTGAAATCAAGCCTGCCCCCAAGAGTATGGACTGCCCATGATGGTTTACTCCAACAAAAGGAGCAAAGGGCATCCCGTACCTATTTGTTAGGTACGTTGTATCGAACGTGATAACGTCTCCAAAGTACTCATATGCCGCCCGACTTCGTGCATCAGCCCAAAACACATTCCTAATTCTAGATTCATCATCCACATCCATGACGGAGACGAAGTCATCATTAATTTTCCTCATTCTCTTAAAGTAGTCGTTTAGTGCTTCACCGCCTCCTTTACCCATTCTCAAATATCTAGCTTTGTCAATAAAATTTCTACAATCTTTTTCTTGAAAAGCTAAGTTCTCAAACCCCCCCGCATCAGTCACAAGTGCTTGAAAATTTTTATTCATCCGAATACCCGCTCTATCATTCAAATCGAGCATTCTCTGACTATATTCATCCAAACATTTGTGTGATCTAAAAAATCTAGATTTCTGTGGGCTAACGGTACTGTGATTATGAACCAGATCAACACTGGTCAACACCCATACCCCATTCACAAAGCGAGCATTTATCTTTGCCTTACAATCAGTTTTGGTCGTTGCTCGTGGCTTTGCTAAATTACTGTGGCTAGGATAGTACCTGCCGCCACGTGCACAACCAATGGTCACATACTTCGCATCCCCATCCAGATCTCTCTTCGTCCTTTTTATGATAACACCAAAACCCTCTTGTTTGGCGTATCGTTTGTAATAGTCTAAAACCTCTTTATCAGTAGAAAATTGCATACCAGATGTTGGAGGCTCGACTCTGTTATCATCATCTAATACTTCATTCATCCCCTCTGCATCTGGCTCTATATTTATGTCGGATGAAGTTTCTGACAATGAAGATTGCATGGTTAGGAACATTATCAAATGATTATATATACTAGCTTTGTTAACTCATATGGTTAAAAAAGTGTACCTCCTAAATTCTTTTCACCTACGGAATTGGATGGCATAGTTGATGACTCACTTGCGCAATGTGAGTAGGGGATATTTGGCACACATGGTGACTTCGCCGAATGCTGCATTTTTTCAGAATGCACGTTGATTCAGTAAGGAAAATACGGAGGTAGAAGAAAAAATCATAAAAAGAGAGTCAATTGAACTACCTGAGTTGTATTTTCACCTCGTATCAACTCATCCGGATTAGTCGAGGAAGGGGATGGCATGTTTGTTCCAAAAGGTGGATGTGGCAGATACGGTGGCTGTGGCAGATGCTGCAAAAAAACCATTTTCTTAGAATGACTCAAACCCACGCACAACCCTAAAATCAATATAATAAAATAACTTTACCTGGCTACCCCAAGCATATGGATATGGATGTGGATATGAATATGTTTCTGACAAGAGGGATTGCATGGTTAGGAACATTGCTATTTTTAACATATATATACAATGGAGGTTAAACCATATGGATAAAAGTGTACCTCCTAAAAACTTTTCACCTGCAGCATTGGATGGCGTAGTTGATGACTCACTTGCGCAATATGGGTAGGGCATAGTTGGCCCACATGGTGGCATCGCCGAATGCTGCATTTTTAACTATGCATGTTATTCAAGAAAATACGAAGGTAGAAGAAAAAATCATAAAAAGAGACTGAAATGAACTACCTGGGTTCTATCTTCACCTCTATTCAACTCCCTCAGATTACTCTCCACTGGGGATGTCATGTTTGGTCCAAAGGGTGGCCGTGGCAGTTGCTGCAAAAATTCCACTTCGTTAGAATGACTCAAACCAACACAACAAAAAAAAAAACAAAACAAAAATGTAATATACTAAAATAACTTTACCTGGCTACCCCAAGCATATGGATATGGATGTGGATATGTATTTGGAGGCATCATATATGGCAGGTTATATGGATTTACAGCTCCATAATATCCCTATAATATACAAATAAATCATGGATTAACTATTCTCCACCAAAATATCTGAAGCTACGATATTTTCAAATAACCAATGTGTATCATACCTGGGTGAGTCCAATCGATGTAGAAGGCCTGGTTGGTCCATCTTCCTTTTCGCCCATCACACTATTACTCAATAACTATTGAGTGTTACAAAATGTGTATTACCATAAGCAATCCCTCAACCTACATAAAGCACAAAGTATAGTTTATATACACAAAAGAAGAAGGAAATATCCCATATATCTAACAACTATGCATTGAATAATTAATCCTCATAATTAATTAGGGAGACATATAATTAGAAGTTAAGAGCAGGAAAAACCTGCATAAAAAGTCACTAAAAGTATTCCCATTCAAGAAGAAAGAGGCCACTTGTAAATGCGAGCAACAAGCCAGTTCATATTTTAATTTCATTCAGATGCAAAGTGATGTAAGACAACTATTTTTTAACCACATCCTAAAATTTTCAATTTGAACCTCGCTAGATGGATCAAATTGTCAAGATGTATCTGTTAAATCTTTATAGGAATATTTTTCTCAAAATTTCTAATACATCATCCATAATCACCCACTTTAAGTTACAAAATCTCACACATACGCATTGTTTGAATACTAAAAATTTCTCAAAACATTTGTAAATAGTAATGAATAGCTTGTAGATAGTAGTAAAATAATTTAAAAATATGATAATGTTGCTATGCCACCAAGCTTTTATCATTGGGCGTGCCCACTAGTTCAATCAACATTTTTTTTCAAACATTATTTTACTATATAAATCCAACCAGGCCAATGGCTATAGCCATGGACAAATCAGACATGAATCTCTTAATGACCATAAGAAACAAAAGATCACACCATAAAAGTCAAGATTTCACACACTTATCACTTGAAATGACCCCTAAAATGACCCCACAGATTGAAGAGATAGAGAGGTGGGCATTGAAAAAGATCATGAGAGAATAAAAGCCATATAATTTCCTTCCTTTTTTTTTCTTCTTTTCTTTTCTTCTGCTTTTTTGCAGCTTCATTCATGAAATTTACTGATTCACATCACCTCACAACCATCATGAGCAGCTTTTAGCACATGAAGAAGTCTTTACAGACTTCAAACCAAGTTACAGGAGATCAAGAAGATAAACCCCCAAAAAAAAAAAACAAACTTAATAGAGAGATCATGATCATCATTTTTCTTAGTGGCTGATCACTAACTGTAGTACTACCTATATTAATATTATATATTAGTACTGCTTTTTTCTGCCCCTATTTCCTTATCTTGGAAATACTAAAACAATAATTATATATGGCCAGCCATACCATTAATTGAAATTAGTCGTGTTGATCTGCCAGTCGGGTCTCCCTAAAGTGAACTCCAAGCTAGGATTCTTGAGGTGATCAAAACTTGATCTTGTGGAGTTTCTTGATTGGGCAAAATGATGATCACTTACCTGCAGCCAGGAGTTTAGAGACTTATATCAGTTAATTGTAGGTCACAAAAGTACTCCAAAAAGCAACCATTTGTTAAAAAGAATATATATATATATAGTACTAAAACAGAACCAGATTTGTATAAAACGATCATGGGAGATTTTATGCATAATTCATCAAAGTGGAGTTATCTTATATCATTTAAAAGTTCTAAACCAAACTATAATTATATAAAACAAAAGGCAGCTTGAGTGTATGGTAAGACATGATGCATTAAAGATCATGATCATCATGTATACATGATTCATGGCCGACATGTATGTATTGTTTGAGGGTGCTTGGGCATGCATGCAGATGATAGTTTATAATATATAAGCATGCACATGATTCCTTGCAGGCTAGGGAATATATATAAATTAATTGCCTAATTTTAAAAGTATCATTAAATATGATCTAGCATTAATTAGGTCGCTAGCTAGCTACCTCAAATTGGTCTCCAGATATTCTTAGTTGAGATGGCAGCATTTCTGGTCTTATTGTATCCAGATTCCTCGAACTGGCTTGCACCCATGACCCTCCACTGCAACAATTTCGTAAGAAAATTAATTAATATTCTTCAATGATTTTGTCCAAAAACTCCGACAGAGCATCACTCTTTACACTAATCCTTCCATTAAAATTAATCTTTCTTTTAGCAAGCCCGGACATTGCAAAGTACAATCTCGTTCTGGTTTCAAATGTTATCAACAACCAAAAAATCAGTGGTATACGTAGAACATCAACAACCAAAAAATCCCACAAAACACAGATCAAACAAGCATAAAATCACAGATCTATAAACGCATAAACACACAAAATGCCCTACTGCTATAAATGGGAGATGAAACCAAAACAGAAAAATAAATACCCTTTAATTTATTTCTTACCCTTGTACGACGTACGGTGGCTCTCGGCAGCTACAATACAGCACCCAGCGGAGGAGAGAAGCCGTGCGGCAGTGGTGAAGCTGGAGAAACCGTGCGGAGGTTGCGTGAACAGTGGGGACTCTTTTTTACACGGTGCCGGAGTAATGGAGCCACAAACTTCCGGAGTAATGTAGCCACACGGAGTGGGGAGAGGCTGAGGGGCGAACGAGCTGCTGGGGGAGTGGAGGGGATGAGAGAAAACGGGGGAACCAGGGGACGAGAGACGAGAGAATGTGGGAAACAGGGGAGCAAAAGAAATTGAAAACAAACGTTATGTTAAGAAAAAGGCCACGTCGGATGGAGTGGGGAGGTTGCGTGAACAGTTGTGGTTGAGTAGAAGAACTCATTAAAATATCTCAATTTATGATTTTACTTTTAGAAGATGATCTCTTTGTAATTAAAGAATATCTCTCTCCACAGAGTTAGCTAGTTTCTTACTCTTCTCGTTCCTTCTATCAACTTTGCATGGTTTGCTATGCATATATATGTACCTGATCTTAAATGCAATGCTAGCTATCCATGTATTTGCATGGTCACGCAAATTGACATCACCATAGTGCTTGTACCACATTACCTTTTCAGCCGACAATGGTACCAAAACCAATAGTCCCATTGCCACGTCACCCTGCCCCACATCCCCCTAAACGTGGCTATAACCTAGATTATCTTTATAAACAGCACAGATTCCACTAAAATTAGCCCAAACCCACAAGCAAACGCCGAGATATATAGACAAAATACAAACGTTAGGTCGGCAAGTGCTGACATGTCCACCCCCCACTGCTACCCTAATCTGAACGTTGCTTACGTGTCATTTCACACTTCCGCACGTGTTCTACGACCACTGGTTACTTTCAAAGTCAAACATCACCGGCGCCAAACGTACGTCCCGTCCTTCAACGGCAGTTCGGCACACGGGGTTCAAGCTTTTGTAGCTTTAAACTTCCTTACTAGCATGCATTGAACATCTCTCAAGTTTTTTCATCCACTTGAGCACACATGTTCTTGCGTTTCTGTTTTGTCATCCACTCTTTCCCTCTCGGTCTCCCTTTTTTATTTGAGTTTTAGCTCGAAGAAGGGCGCCAATACCCCCCACAATGGGGTTTTGTAAGTTTCCCATGTTTGGTTTCTTGTGTTTGGTCGTTGTTTTGTTTGGAGTCTATGCAGAAGAAAATGCTCAGCTAATGAATGATAGAGCATCATTGCTTTCTTTCATGTCCGGGGTCGTTTCGGACCCTGGACACGTCCTTGAGAATTGGAACTCTTCCGATGTTCATGTCTGCAAATGGTCAGGTGTGAGCTGCAACAATGCAGGTGACAGAGTCACAGAGCTTATCCTCAATGCAACATGGCTTAGAGGCACCATTTCTCCAGCTCTAGCCAATCTTTCATCCTTGAGGGTTCTTGACTTGTCGAGGAACTTCTTCCAAGGTCATATTCCAAAAGAGTTGGGTTTTCTCTCTCAGCTCAGACTGCTAAGCTTATCCTCGAACCTCCTTGAAGGGAAAATTCCCTATGAGTGGGGATTTCTGCACAATATGGTGTATCTTGATTTGGGAAGCAACCGGCTTGAAGGTAGAATCCCGGATTCACTTTTCTGCAATGGGTCATTATCCTTGCAGTATATAGACCTTTCTAACAACTCTTTGAGCGGTGAAATCCCCCTAAAGAATGAATGTGGGCTGAAAGAGTTGAGGTTTCTTTTACTTTGGTCGAACCATCTTGTGGGAAGTATACCTCAAGCCCTTTCAAACTCCACTAAACTTCAATGGCTGGACTTGGAGTCTAATATGTTTAGCGGGGAGTTACCCTCAGATATTGTACGTGAAATGCCGAGCTTAGAGATATTCTATTTGTCCTACAATGCCTATGTTAGCCATGATGGTAACACCAACCTTGAGCCTTTCTTTGCTTCCTTAGTAAATTCATCTAACCTTCAAGAACTCGAGTTGGCGGGAAACAATCTTGGTGGAGAGATACCTTATATTATTGGTGATCTTTCTACCAGTCTTGTACAGATTCACCTAGATACCAATCTTCTCTACGGCTCAATTCCTCCTCACATCTCAAACCTTGTCAATCTTACCCTCTTGAACTTGTCCAGTAACTTGTTGAATGGATCAATCCCACCCGAACTATACAGGATGGGGAAGCTAGAGAGGGTTTACTTATCGAATAATTCACTCTCCGGTAAGATTCCATCGGCTCTCGGCGAAATTTCCCATCTAGGACTTCTAGATTTGTCGAGAAACAAGCTTTCAGGTTCAATCCCGGATAGTTTTGCCAACCTTCCCCAGTTAAGAAGGCTTTTTCTTTATGAGAACCAGCTCTCCGGAACAATACCACCAAGTTTAGGCAAATGCATCAATTTAGAAATTCTGGACCTTTCTCACAACAGGATCTCAGGGGTGATTCCCAGTGAAGTTGCAGGCTTGAGCAGCTTGAAGTTATACTTGAACTTGTCTAGCAATTACCTATATGGGCATTTACCATTAGAGCTGAGCAAAATGGATATGGTGCTAGCCATAGATTTATCCTCTAACAATCTATCCGGCACCATCCCACCACAACTCAAAAGCTGCATTGCATTAGAAAAACTCAACCTTTCACATAATATCTTGGAAGGCCCTCTTCCATTTTCAATAGGGCAGTTGCCTTATCTTCGAGAACTTGATGTGTCTTCAAACCAATTGGTTGGAGAGATACCTCAATCTCTGCAGGTGTCTTCTACTCTTACGAACATGAACTTCTCTTTCAACAAGTTCTATGGAAATGTCTCCAACAAGGGAGCATTTTCATCGCTCACCATGGACGCTTTTCTGGACAATGGTGGCCTTTGTGGCTCGATAAAGGGCATGCCAAAATGCAGGAAAAGACGTAGTTCTCATCATATGCTTATTCTGTCAATAATCCTGTCTTTAATTGCAATTCCCATTTTGTGCCTATTTGGGTACCGCCTGGTACTCAGATCAAGATTCCGAAGCCAACTGGCAGTTTTCAATGGAGGGGACATGGAAGATGATGAACAAGAATACAAAGAGTTCAAGTACCCAAGAATCTCATATGAACAACTTATTCAAGCCACCGGCGGGTTCACTGCTTCAAGCCTCATTGGTTCAGGTCGATTTGGGCATGTTTACAAGGGAGTTCTTCAAGATAATACAAGAATAGCTGTGAAGGTGTTGGATCCGAAGACAGCTGGAGAAATTTTTGGGAGCTTTAAGAGAGAATGCCAAGTCCTAAAGAGGACAAGGCACCGGAATTTAATAAGGATCATCACAATTTGCAGTAGGCCAGAGTTTAAAGCTCTTGTTCTTCCACTAATGTCAAACGGGAGCCTGGAGAGTCATCTGTACCCAAGCCACGGATTGAATCATGGGTTGGATTTGGTTCAGTTAGTGAAAATCTGCAGTGATGTTGCTGAAGGGGTGGCCTATTTGCACCATCACTCTCCAGTTAAAGTCGTACACTGTGATCTTAAACCGAGCAATATTCTTCTTGATCATGACATGACGGCTTTGGTAACTGACTTTGGAATTTCGAGGCTTGTAAAGGTGGCCGATGAGAGTGCTTCTGAAAGGGATACAGAGTCCATCAGCTCAAAAGATGGCTTATTATGCGGGTCGCTCGGCTACATAGCTCCTGGTAACTACTACTTTTTCTGCCATATTAATGAACTAACTGCTTGTGATTTTTTTCTGTTTACGACGCTTTGCGAAAATGATTATTTTTTTATTCAAAATGAGTTCAATTTTGCTGTTTTTATTGTAACAAATAATTCGATATAAATACTTATATAATGACATATGATACTTTCCTCTTATCGATATACTTTCTTCTTGTTTGTGTTATTCAAGTGGACTATATTTCTCATTCTGAATCCAACACATAAAATGATTGGTCAAGATTGATTTTTCACAAGCAAACGATCGATGTTAATAATATAATATAAATAATTAAATTTATTTCTTTTCATAAGTTTTAAGAATAATGACTGCTACAGACACAAAAAGATTACACAAAATAAACTCACAAACTGATTTAGTTTCGTAAAATCCGTTAGATCTACTTTATAATAAAATTAACTTTACAATTTAACGTAACACATGATCAAGTCATGCACGTCAGTTTATAAGTTTACTTTTATGTAATTCAGTCCATTTGTGGTTAAAATATTTTCCTTTAAAAACATATAATACAAATAATTAAATTTATCTCTTCTTATAACTTTAAAAATATTTGTATTATTTATGTTCTATTCTTACCTTCAAATATAGAAGCTGAAGCACCCTAGCTAGCTTGCAATACCTATCAGGAAATCCATCTATCTAGTTCTCCCTGAAATATAGTCCTACAATAAATAACACCCAATATTGGTTAATTCTACAAGTTGAGATAGTTTTGTACAAGATTTTTTACTCAAATTAATGCTTGTAATCATTAAAACAAGTACTGCATTCTTGGGACCAATTTTCCAACACATAAAGTCAAGGATATAATTGGTCCAAAATAAAGTGATGAATCATAACATAAAAAGCTCATGCCTGCCCAAATCATGACAATCTTAATAGTTTTTTTTTTTTTTTTTTCCAAGTCCAATGCTATGCTCACAGATTTCTCATGATCAACTTGATAAATTGCAGAATATGGATTGGGTCAACGCGCCTCACCAGAAGGAGATGTGTTTAGTTTTGGGGTACTTCTGTTAGAAATTGTGACAGGAAGACGCCCTACAGATGTTCTTGTTGATGAAGGTTCAAGCTTGCATGAATATGTTAAAAGACACTATCCAAATAAGCTGGAGGCAATAGTTGAACAAGCACTGGATAGGTGCTCATGCGCTTCATCTGCAATGCCCAAGGCTTACTATAATGTATGGATAGATGTCATTCTGGAAATGATTGAGCTTGGTCTTATGTGCACACAGTTCACTCCTTCAGCTAGGCCAAGCATGCAGGATGCTGCACATGAAATGGGACGGTTGAAGGAGTATCTCTCTAATCCTTCCTCACTGCAACTATCTTCTCAGGAAGCTGCTAATGTTTTCTGATTGTTGAAGTTTCAGATTTTTGGTTACTATTCATAATTACTTCATTCTTTCAGTTCATTTTTTTGGCAAAGCATTCCGGCCTTGTACCAGCTTTGTACATCATGAGCAGCTAAAATGATATTTTTTTTTCAAACATTGCCATCTTTTGATGGCTTTTCTGTAAGACGACTTTCTTCTTAATGAGATGTAATGACTATTAATGGACATGCATATACATGAGCACAAAGAGAGAATTTTCTGCTTCCACTCAGGTCAACCAGATCTCATGTCATGTGGATGAAGATTTCTATCTGTGTTTCATTCTTAATTATATCCTAACCAACCAAAGACAGCCATTTCTGACTTTGTTAGGATTTAAAAATTGATAAGCAGGTTTGGGGTATAAGATAAAATATAAAATTTTAATCTCATCTCATCTCATCATTACACATTTTTCAAATTTCCATACAAAATATAATAAACAATTCAACTTTTTCAAATCCCAATACACATTTTTCAAACCCCAAAACAATAATATTAATATTAAAATATAATATTTTAAACTTCAAAACAAAATACAAAATTCTCATCTCACCCCCTAATCCTGCCCCTCAGGAAAAACTCTATTCTCAAACTGGCGTGTAAAACATACTTACTAAAGTGCTTAGTACATACCCGACATAATTTGATAATCTCAAAGATAAATTTTAAAATTTGAATATTATAAGTGATCACATATTACTATTTAAGTGATGTGGATAGTGTGTTTTACGCACCGACTTAAAAATGGAACAATTCATGCAATCAATGACCAAGATTGTGAATTATGAATCATAAATCTATTTTGTCATATTAATTTAAAAAACTCATGTAATGTGTGTTTGTGCAGCACATAATGATTTTCATAGCAAAATAGCACTCAACTGCTCACTTTTTGCCTAACATAGATATGGATTTATATATAATGCCTTAAATAAGTAGCTAGTGGAAGCTGATAATAACTATAATATTACACGATACAATCCACCAAAAATCCTGGCCTTTTTATCACTTTATATATACATGACTAGCTAGCTAGCACGAGGAAGCCGCTGAACCACGCGGATGTTTGCTGTGTAGTAGGTCAAATTCTCTTTCACAAAAGATAAGATTGAGAGATTATAAAATGACAATTCAAAACAGCACACAAAGTTGATTTTTTTTTTTTTTTTTTTTTCATATTTCTCGGCATACAAGTAGTACTACTTGATCATGATCTGGTTCAGACACAAGAGTTTAGACTCAACATATATATTTTTAGAGGCAATTAATCATTTATATTTATCTTAACATAAATAATATTAGGCAGCAAGGTCGACCAAATATAAGGGATATGTATATATATATACAAGAAATCATGACACCTAATTAAATAATAGAAATAGATAGGGGGAAAGTACCATAAAAGCTTAGTTCATTGAAATGGTCTATAGCTAGTGCCAAAGGGAAAAAAAAAATTATTGAAAAAGAGAAGTTTAAGCTCATGATCCATTGTACTTTCTCGATCCTCAAATACCGACCAATATTTCTTGGATTTTAAACAAGAAAATTTCTTCGCATCAGTTACTATATTCACCACCCCACATCCTATAAAAAACACACATACACCCTATAAAAAAGTTACAAGCGTGGGATGTGCGAATGAATAGTGGCTGATGCAGAACATTTATTTTTAAACAAATATAAAGACATCAATCCTAGCTAGGCATGCAAATGTGTTTCTCACCTAGGTATATAGATCATATTATCATATGTCAAGTTGTACTCATGATCAATGCTTGCTAGCCCGAAGATCAAACACTTTCCACCGGCCAATCTCCTCTAATTAATGCATATATATTTAGCTGGCCTGTTAACTATAAGCAAGTTGGGAACAAAACATATATTATTTAAGTCCTAGAACAAATCATAACCTCAACTATATATATAGTTCTTCCCCATTTATCATTTCCTTATAAAACCATAACCTACCACCACTATGTACCCGGCCTGATCTCTATGATCTCTTTCTGCAAAGTATTCATATTGACATTAAATAAAATAAGATTAGAGGACTACTGTGAACAAACGAAACCTTGATTAATCTTTCTCCTTCTTCTTTATTAGTACATGTTAGGAAACAATCTCTAGTTGACATTAAGGCCATTACCATTAAAAAAAAAAGATCCTTTCGGACTGATAAATCTGCTGTTTACCAGCAGCAATAAAACAAAAACTGCAAAGTAAAAGTAAAACATAAAAAAATTCAAACTTGAAGAACGGACTATATATATATATATATATATATATATATATTATATATATTATATATATATATATATATATGTAGTCTTTGATCATCTGAAATACGCACGTACTAACTGCTATATATAGGAAATGTTATTTAATTACCTGTTCATGATGAACTTTAGGACTCGGGGGAGAAGTAAGTTGTAGTACTAGCAAGTGGCATCATGTGTTGAAGCCAAGTTTCAATTGTAACAATCTCCATCACAGGTTTTATTTACTCTTCTTCACACATGTCTCCGTGCATGGTATGAATCCATAGCCACTGATACATGATCTAATTTATTGTTTTTGAGTTTGAGTGGAAATGGCTCAATTCCAGACATGCACTCGTATCAAGCCAAGTTTCAAAAGTTTGGTTCAGTTACACTGCAAATGACCTTGAAAGGTTGAAAATCCACCATTATTTAGGTCCCCACTGCACAAGCTAGACAATTTCGGGAGGATTTCCTAAAACATTAAAGGAATTAATGATGATATCCCTTTAGTTATTATTTAGATTGACTAGCCGCCTCGTTTGTTTTCGAAGATAGGTTGAGATAAAAGTTAAAAAATTGAATAAAATATTGTTAGAATATATTTTTTAATATTATTTTTATTTTGAGATTTGAAAAAATTGAATTCTTTATTTTATTTTGTATGAAAATTTGAAAAAGTTATAATAATTAGATTAGATGAGTTGAAAGATTTCCTAAAAACATACGATCGAGTCCAAGTCTTACTTTGTTAACAACTTCCATGAGCCTATGAGACTACGAGATTAACTGCTGCATGCAAATCTTTATAATCAAAAGAAGATCCCTCAAGTTCTTATTCGAATTTGAGGGCATCAAGTTGGAGAGAGAGACGCCTAATGTGTCTGTATTAAGTGGGAAAGAGATAGACACATAACATACGTGACCACTTGATGCCGTCACCCGAACTTTAGTAGATATATATTGATTGGATCACTTTAAAGAACTTACTAGTAGGACGACTTTCAGACTCATTAGGAGACCCTCACTACTGAAAAACTTGAGCCAATCTGTTATTGTCCTATATATTCGTTAATGTTCCAATAACTTCAATAAGTCCTGTAATGTATTTTGATTATTTCAATAGCAAATTTGACAAATGGATGCCCATAAATATAATCTGTTGCTTGATCTTCTGCCCCATCACGTATCCTCCCTGGGAAGTACACGTAATGTAAGTTGATACCAGTACTTGCCAGAAAGCTAGGGGTACTTTTCTTCAATCACAAAACCACGATTTCCACTACCATCGGCCATATTCCTAACTGATGTTATTTTCAGAGAATAAAAAGTCCCACTGGGGAACCTGATATATTATTACCACAGCCACATATTAAGCACAGACGGATCTCAAGGAATTAGTACTTTTATGTCTTATTTGGTTACGCAGTTCATATGAGATAAAATATTTCGTTGAAAATTAAATAAAATATTGTTATAATATAATTTTTGTTTTAGAATTTGAAAAAGTTGAATTATATACTATATTTTGTGTGGGAGTTTGAAAAAATTGTAATGATTATATGAGATGAGATAGTTTGGTTTTGTGTAACCAAACCAGCCCTTATATATAGAGTTAAAAGCCATAATAGCAGAGTGATCTAGGCATTATTTATAAACATTGATCGAACAAGGTCTGTGTCATTTATATGGGATAGGACCAAAACTGCACTTAAAAAGAGTTGAAACTGCACAGTACTCATTAAATTAGGAGTGTCAAATCGTGTTAACGGGTCGTGTTCGTGTCGTGTCAAGGTATGTACATTACACTTAACGGGTCAACACGAACACGACCCGTTAAGGATTTCGTGTCAAAATTCTAAACCCGAACACGACACGATAAGATAACGGGTTGACACGACACGACCCGTTATGACCCGTTAATGAATAAGAAATAAATTGACATGACATAACACGACACGACCCGTTCCGTTTCAACCCGTTTACGTTAATGGGTTGGACATACACGATACGACACGACCCGTTTGACTTAATTGATTTTATATAAATATTTAAATATAAATAATATCTATAAAAAATAAAAAAAACTAACTACAAGTCTAAAATTACAATCCAAACAAATATGATCCACACAATTTGTAATAATATTCATTATTAAAATTACATCCCAAATGTAATAGACAAAACATACAATGTTTATATATTAATATTACAATCTCAAATATAATAAAAAATTAAAAACACAGATCTAAACAAATTTAGAACTTGAAGAAGGAAGTGGAGCGTCCTTCCTACCCTTTAGGTCTAAGGGTATAAAGGTAAATTTAATTTTCTTAACGGGTCATAACGGGTTATAACGGGTCATAATGGGTTGACCCGTTAGTGATCCGTTAAGCAATCGTGTCTTAACGGGTCAACCCGTTTTGACCCGAACCCGTTAAGGCTAAACCCTAACCCGCTTTTATCTGTCGTGTTCGTGTTGGGTTAACGGGTCGTGTCACATATTGCCACCCAGTCATTTACAAAGTTACTTCAGAAGAAATAGAGAAACAAATCACAAGGAGATTTCATAAAAGGTGTTTGCCAGATTCAAAAACTCCACCAGCCCCAAGTATGAGGTTGTGTAGGAATCCTTCAAGGGTTGAATAAGAGAGCCCAAGAGACAAGGCTCAAGCCACACATGCATATAGATCCACATTGATCTAAAAAGACTAGTCAATTTAACAATTAGAATAAATTAGATAATATTACTTTCCAATTTCCAATCAATAACCAATTCATTATAAAAATAAAAAGCTTGAAGTTGTTTCTCTCAAGCAATTTGTGATTCCATTTACTACCTTCCCATACACAATCACACAATCCATGGTATTGCATTTGTGTTACTTGATTGAAATTCTTATATTCAAAAGATCGTTTATGGGTTAATATGTTGCAAGATATCTGTGCCTACCTCAATGAGTAATTTCTTGAAGTGAAATTATGTATTATAAATTGAAGAGTTTTGGTACTCATCATCCCCACACACCACACACCACACTTTTTTTTTTTTTAGTTTTATTATTCTTAAACTAGTTGAATTCTTCTACTTATCATCCATATATCACACATTTGGTACGAGAAACAAAAAAGTGTGATGTTTGATGTGGAGATGATGAATAGAATTTTTCTAAATCGAATACTAATCAATGAAAGAAAACTACCGGTTACCATGTGAAGATCCATTACCATGGTAGGTTGGAAGAGGGAAGTCCCCCCTGAAGTGAAAAGGAAACAGGAGTTTTTGCTTACTGAGAATTGATTGGTTAAGCTGCCCTTCTGTTCCAGCCAAGAAGCCTGCTCAAATAGGCCAACCATGCTCAAAGCCGTTGGTGGATAACTTTTCAACTTTTGACTGCAGATGTCTTTTTCATTTTGGAAGATGATAAATAGTTCAATATAATGTCTTAATTGTTGAAATTCTTTTCCAAAATTATTTCAGAATAATAGATAAATGATATGGAATGCACTAGAATCGCATCAAACCAGTAGATAACAAGGGCTTTAAGGTAGGTGCGAATGATAGCAAAACACAGTGCAAATCCCACTTCCGGTAGGAGTACATCACCTGTTCTTGTTTGTGCATGAAAAGGAGGAGGAGGAGGAAAGTAAATGTGACATGGTGCTCCGAGATAGTGACCTCCATAAGCAAAATTACCTGAAGTCCCTATCTATTATATGTGACACAGAAACTGGGATGGTTTAAACAAACCTGAAAAATGCAAAAGATCATCATTTGCTCTATAGGTCTAACTCCTGTCCTTTATAGCAGCAAAAATCAATCGCTATATGATTGATAACAATGACTGCATGTAACTTCTGGAATTTGCCATTTTTAAAGATGAAAAATCTACGAAAAAATAGTTTGTGATAAAAACACAAAAAATAAAGGACTTGACAATGCAACAGAGAAAGACATTGCGATCCTTGCTAAGAGAGTTGTGATCTAGATCTTCAATAGTGAAGATTGGTAATGAAGCTTAGGATGCCCAAAAAAATCTCTCATCCTTTATGTTTTTTTTTTTTTTTTTTTAATGTCGGGGAACCTCTCCAAGGCAGGGCCATTCGGACCCACTTCTGCAAAGTAAACCCCGATCTCGTATACCGTACCCTCAAAAGTTTCCCTACACAGACTGGTTAAATGGCTAGTTTTTCATCAGGAAATGTTGTCCCAAAGGATTGTTTGCACTCATAAGGTGTTGAATCTTGGACCTTGAAGGGAGTAATATCCCAAGACCAAGGCCTTCACCAATTGGGCCAACCCCTTGGGGTTCAAGAGAGTTGTGATCTAGATCTTCAATAGTGAAGATTGGTAATGAAGTTAGGATGCCCAAAAAAATATCTCTCATCCTTTATGTTTATTTATGGTAGTTATTATTTTGTATATCAATAAAAAAAAAATTATGTTAGTTACTTTTAAAATTTAATATAGTAGATTTAACCCCAAGGAGTTGGCCCAAGTGGTGAAGACTTTGGTCTTGGGATATCACTCCCTTCAAGGTCCAAGATTCAATACTTCATGGGTACAAACAATCCTTTGAGGCCACACCTCCTGGTGAAAAACTAACGATTTGACCAGTTTCGTGTAGAGAAACTTTCGAGGGTGTGGTACACGGGACCGGAGTTTACTCTGCAGGAGTGGGTCCGAAGGGCCCTGCCTTTGAGAGGTTCCCCAACATTAAAATATATATATATATAGTAGATTACTAAAAATACACGTCGTCTGTGAGAAATAGAACTATATTCTGCCCATGAAAAGACCACTCTGTTCTTGGATCCCTTGTCATTTCTAGCTATCTCAAATCGCTCCCTCTTTTTTTCAAGAGGTATAACCGACCCAACATCATCACCTCCAAAGTGCTAAGAGTAAAGACTACCATTCCCCAAACAAATTCAGTTTACATTGTTTTTTGTGAGCTAGAGAAAGTAGTAGAGTCCCATTAGTCATGGTAACAATATTGCAAGATTGACAGTGCAAGCACAATATGCCGGTTGGTATATTTCCCTTTCCTATTCATTTCAACAAGTGGGCAGATGAGTTTTTGGTATACATACATAAATATATATCTTATGGTACTACATAAATATCTCAATGATCAGAAAGGTTGTCAACAAAATTATTAGTTTAGGACCAACTTATGGTACATAAATCTGGACAAGAACAAAATGTTAAAGACCCAACCATTGATTCAAAAATTCTAGGACTGTTGAATACTAATTTAGTTAAACATTTAACCTTCAGGATCATAACATTTCACCACGCTTTCGAATCTGACGTTCACGACGGCCCACTGTATCGACACTAACCTAGTGCCTTTTGGCTGCTTCATTTATCTATCAGTATTCAATGACTTAACACTATACTCATACAAAGTACCAAAACATTTTAACATTGCCCTCTACGTGACTTGAACCCATGACATGGTCCTTGCTCTGATACCAATTGTTAAAGACCATTGATCCAAAAGTCCTAGAACTGTTGGATACTAAATTTATTAAACTTTTAACCCTCAGGATCATAACATAAAATCACAACATAATATATCTGCACATCATACTGGTGATTCCTTTATCCGGAGAGCTCAATCTCTGGAAAAGTTATGGATGAGAAACTAGGCTGCATCTGTTAAAGAATATCACTGCTCTTTATTTGGAACTTAAATGAAACTATAAACTGAGCTCATGTGCTCAAGCTCACTGGCTTTAATCCACTATTTAAACAATGTGTCATAAAAAACTGTTTTCGATTGTAAGCTTTATAATCCCTCTTCTTAATGCTTCCGTCCTTTGCCCACAGGCTGTGTTGGGCGAAGTCTCTTTTACCAGCATGGTTAAGTCATGCCTCTCCATTTTACTCAAAAGGCGCGAGTGGTTCTCAGTTAGATTCAGTCCTGTACTTGTGGGCGTGTCTTCTGTCTAAGCTGCCTAATAGGCGTTTCTGTTCCATACGTAATTTTGGTTCCTATATCGTTCACATCTTGTCAAATGATTGATCAAAGTCTTTGAAACGTTGGTACAATGGACTGTAAGTCTGCACTAATTAAACAAATCATGGGTCATGAATTTTCAAGTATGAGATTTTTTTGGTACATCTCAAAAACTTTAGAAGGAAAATACAATCTGCACCCTAAATATCAAAACTGGCATAATTCACCCTCAAACTGCCAAAAATTTGCAATGTGCGCTCTCCGTTAAGATACAATTATCAAGTTATTCATTACTAGATAATGAATAAATGTATAATCTAATGTGGAGACTTAATGTGAATAACTAAAACTAAATTCATCTTATATTATTTTATTATTATATAATGAAAAAATAGTTATTCCAATGTGAAGATTTATGTGAATGGAATAGCCAAAAGTCAAATTTATTTTATATTCATAAAAAATGTCTTTTAATTTTAGTTAATCCAATAAGAGTGCTATTAATAATTAGAATTGGACGAATATGCTATTTTTCAGTTTTGGTAGTTGGAGGATGCAATGTGGCAGTTTTGGCAATTTTGGGTGTAAAGTATAAAACATGTAATGTCTCGATATATGGCCCAAATCACATGGCATATACTCCAAAATGACTAGTTAATTATTCAATTGGAGCCCCATTGAAACATTATAAAGAGTAAGAACTTCTCATTCCCAAGCAATGTGGGATCACATACACCACCTACATTTATCCTTATCATATAGGGTATCACAAAACATCTTGTAGTTGCAAGGCACAAACGATTTCCCCAATTTGAAAGATTACATAAAAGAGGGACTTTTCAGTCAAAATTCTTGAGCACTAATTTGGTGGTCCATGTGGCATCATGATACTTGCCATCCATAGAACCCAATTGGGCATGTCCAGAAGATGATATAATTGAAACTCATAAAATTTGTGAGAATGTCTTTATTGTAAAGCACAAATAAGCTTCATAGGAGATAATTTGCACATTCTCAAGATTGGATTAGAACAGAAAGAACGATAAAGTTTTCAACGGGTATGTTGATTTCTTTCCTTTAGAAGTAAGTTTTGATGGGTACGTTGAAATTTCTTTTCACTTCTTTCAATTTTGGAGTTTTAAACAAAGAGGTACTAAAGTTAAAATTTGAGGAAAGATTTCATTCAGTGGTGCACAACATGACTATTTGCAATGACCTGAAACAGAAAACATGACTAGAACTGTTTATTCACACCATTCATTGGAAAGATCATAGACACTCTTACTCAGTCCTTCGTGTCGCATATCCTCACTAAAGCGCAGAAGTTAATGGTTCTCATCTGAAATGCTGCCAAATTTCTTAAATCCAAAAGTATAGCATTGCCTGTTCATAAAAATTTGTTTGTGTTATTAACTTTTAGTTCAGGGAGAACATAAGCATGAAGTAATCATGAATCCAGCACACATTTTGGAAATTCTTGTATCCATGAACATGGCACACATTCACCATGATGAGAATAGCAAACACGCAAGAAAAAGTAAATGGATTAATGAATTAAAGATAAGAAAAAGATCCACACCTCAGTAATAGAATGCAGAGATTGCTGATCTTGTGGAGGGGATTTCTTAGATCTCGAACTTCTTGTTTTGATTGGTGTAGTTCTCCAACTTTTCAACTCGGTCTGTATCATATTAAGCTGCTCACGTATCTCCTTTAGGAACTTCAATTCCTTGTCCCCTGCCTCACTAATTTCTTGCCTGAAACAAATTCTCTCTCTCTCAAGCTGTTCAATTCGCTGAGACAACTGTTGAAAATTGGCTTGAGATTCAGAAACACCCGTTCTTGGGTCAATAAAAGCCATATTGCAGGCAACACCTACTTCATTTCTTGCTTTACATAATTTGTTATCATTGTTTGCACAGAGCACAATTTTCTTTGCCTCTTTCATATTCAATTGAAAAGTATCCCCGGCAACCAAATCTGGCTTTCCTAGCCTGTTCTCGCCTTCCAAGATCGGCTTACTCTGTTCTTTTTTCGGTTTTTCAAGTGCTTTGCAATTTCCATTATTTTGTGGGACTTCAAAAATATCCTGGACATTTGAGGAACAAGAAGAACTAACAATTGTCTCCCTTTCCAGTACATGTTCATGAAGTTTGACTTGATCCTGATTAGTAACACTTTCTCCACATGTTTGGTCACATATTTTGCCAATGCTTTCTTGTGGATTCTCACTCTTCAAACTTGCAGAATTAGGTTTTCCAGAAACTTTGCAATCAGATATCTCTTTTACTTGTTCATCTAACGTTCTGATCTGCTCCAAGTACAAGTCAAAGGTTCCACTAGTGAAATGTCCAGCTCTCTTCTCTAAATCCAAGTTTTGAACATTAATTTCCTGGTCTGCATTTTGCTTCACTATCTTTGGAACCAAATCTGACATGGGGATCCCAGATCTTTCTCTTTCCAAATTATTTTCCTTCTTGTGGGAATCTTTGGGCTGAATTGAAGGCAGAGAATTCCATCTTCTTACAATGCTATCAACACCTGTTTCCACCTTGCAAGAGTCATTCATTTGCAAAAACAAATTCTCTGGAAACCTACTTTCATAGGCACCCAAATCACCACAACCCATGCTAAGAAGTTTCCACCTATAAGCCTGAACTTGAAACTCAAGAGATGCAATTTCCATCTCTTTATTATGCATAAGATCTTCAAAAACTGAAAGAGAGTTCTCAGCATAAGACATCTTTTCCTCTGCCAGTCTCTTATATTGACTTGCTTCCATCTGTACAGCAGCCTTCTCTTCTTGCAAACGCAGTATCATGGACAGAGCTTCACTAGCTGCTGTTGACGAAGCTTCTCTTTCCTGATCTAACTCAATGTACAGTTTTTGCAAAAGTTTTTGTTGAGCTTGAAGAGTATCTTTTAGAGCTGTAACTTCAGTTTCAGACATCGCAGAACACATACCAATTTTGACCACAGCACACTTGATTAGTTGTAGAAATGATCGTAGCTCTGAGCACAAAATTATAATAGTTTCCGATCTGCATCAGTGACATATACAAAGAATTTTCATTCTGACAAAAAAAAAATGGGGACAATTTTCAAATTAGAGTGATAAGTGAGCAAATTTGATGTATCCCAGTGAACAAACACAGGCTTGATGCTTGATGCTTGATGCTTGATCCTCTTCTAACCTCTTCCTCCAAACTAGCCAACAATGCAAGGCAATTGAATTTATTGTTTGGCCGTGCACTTACACATATTATTGAGTGAGTGAGTGAGTGAGAGAGAGAGAGCAATAAGCTTTCAGAGTCTGTTAAGTCAAAACCACTTCCAGAATTTTTTTTTACAGAGACTGACTCGATTGAATATAATTCCGGGAAAAAAAAGAGAGTTAACTGAAAGGGAAGAAAACCAAAAACAAAATGGGCCTGCTTTTTGAAAAATTAAAAACCATTCTTGAAAGTAGCCCGTCCTTTGATAACATGAAAATGGTGCTTTCTACTCCTGTTCTATGCTTATGATATGGGAAAAGGGAACACTAGCGTTTCATCAAATAGAGCCAATTTTCGTGGGAAAATTGGCCTGAAAAGACAAAAATGCATTAATTGAGAGGGTAATGGAGAAAAAGATACAGTCATAACTGATATGCAAACAACATAAACATGTACCGACAAAATGAAAAAGACAAAAAAAATAAAAGCAACAACCAGAAAAGAAGAGAGAAAGAAACCGAAAGGAAGGTGACTTTACCTGGCTGTGTCCAGACTGATCCAATTTCCCCAGTTCAAGACCCAGTTGATAAGAAAAAAGAAGCTCCGACTCTTTCTTGAGAACAAGAATCAAACAAGACAACATATGTGTTCATGAACAAGTATAAGAACCCAACCATCAACCATATCAGCTTCACAACTCAAAAGAGGATGAACTAAGATAAGACTAATGCCGTGGTTTCCACGAAGCTCCATGAAACTTATTTCACGCAAATATTAGTAAGGAAAGAGAGTAAAAAAAAATTCAACTTCCAAATCACACCCCAAATCCAGCTTGATCAAAAATAGCAGGCCCATCAATGCAAACTCTCTCTCCCCTCCAAGATTTCAGACCCTTGACCAAGGGGGCCCTCTGGGATGCCAACAAAAAGGCTGCAGTTTAGCAAGAAATTACAAGAAAACGCTACAAAGAACCAGTCTTGCTTGTTTCTCTAACACAAAATGGCTTTGCTTTTCGTGCAAAGCAGATATCCGGAAAAGAAAATATCTATTTACAAGGTCGAAAACTGCGCCTATTACCAACCAAGAAGTGAACAAACAAACAAATTTTCCCAAGACAAAAAAGTGTGTGATTCCTGAGCACTGTATTGATGGACAAAGGGGTCAAAACGAGATCGTTTTGAAGTGTTCAGCTGGGAAAAAAACACAAAAAAGAAAAGAAAAAACTCCAAACCCGTCAATATCATATCATTCTTCTTTGGATTTCGCTAATCCAAGCCTGATCTAAAGATTATTTTTTTAATATTTTGACTAATCATTGCCTTGTGGACCCACTTGGCTCCCTTGTCTTTCCCGCAAACGGTAATGGAGTTCTTTAAAAGGTAGGTATATAGGTAAGCGGAGAATACAACGGCTACAATAAAAAGTTCTTACTGGCTTTCTTATTCATTGTCTTTGGTCACCGCCCAAATTTTAGTTTACCTTTAATTTTTGCATTTATTTATGAGAATCCAACGTGAATCTGAGCTGACAAGATGAAAATATAAAACGCTTTTAAAAAATAGGATTAAATTATCGAGTACGACGTATAATTATTTTTTATAAAAAATAAATAAAGAATTCATTTTAAAAAAATTAATTTTTTAATAATAAATTTTATTTTTTTTAAAATGATTATACAGTATTTACACACTCTATAACTGTAAGTAGTATTATTATTATTTTTTACCTAGATCTCATATTTATTCATTTTTAAAAAAATGAGTAAGCAATATTTACACACTTTATGATTATAAATATTTATTTTTTTCAAATAATTCAGTTTAAGAAAAAGTATTGGCTCACAGAGATTACATTTATATAATTTTTTCGTAGTTAAAGTTTTTCTAATTTTTAATTGTTTAAGCTTGAGAAATAAGTTAATGATGATGATGATTTAATACAGTAATACTTCATCCTAAATTTCAATTAAATATCACCCTGAAAAACAAAATGTTACACTCATTGTATGTTGAGTTTCATGCTTCAAAGTCAGAGCTGTGAACTTTTTACACTCTCATATGAATGATTTGACCCAAAAAAAAAAATGCATCCATCCTGTACATACCTAAAAAATCAGAGTTATTTTTATAATTTTTTATTTTACTTCGTGATTAAAAAAGTATTTTTTAATAATTTTTTTTTTACTTTCTGATTAAGAAAGTGTTTTCTTAATAATGTTCTAAATTTATTTTATTTTTTTTAAATATTAAAAAATCCATATAAAAAATAACCTAAAAAAATACATGTAAAACAATACTACACCCCAACGAGAGTCTCGACGGAGACTGTAGAATGACCCTATCATAATACTTGGGTGATCGAGTAAAATAGTCATGTACAACGAGATGTGCCAGTTGAGCCAAAACCATCTATTCAATAAGAGAAATGATATTTATAACAGTACATAAACGTCGCATATTCTTTTTAAAAAAAATAGCAAAATGAAATTTATATAAAAGAAATTAACTTTTTAATAGTAGACCCAATTCTTTTTCAAAATAAATGTACAACGCTTGCATTACTCATTAAATTTACCTCTTTTTGAGTTTGAAACTTTGAACCTGTATTAAGTGGGAGACTGTTTTTCTTGCTTCAGAGAATTTTTTTAACATGGTTCGAGTAAAACAACATTTTCTTTGTCCATTCTTTTTTATCTTTAATGTGCAATCCAAAGGACTCCTTAGCCTGTTTTCAATTTCCAAAAAGGTCCAATATTAAAATAAATTTAGAGGTTTGCCTGACTTTGTCCCTGTCAACAAACAATTCGAAATGCCAATTAAAAAGGGAAATGATTCCACCTGTTTTTGTCTCATTATTGGTAAATGCTTACTTGTGTAAGTAATGAACAAGACATGACTCACCCTTCAGGTTTGCATAACAGGTTTGCAGAGTGGCACCCAGCAAAAACACAGTCATCAACAAAATGGAAATGAATGCCTAATGTACTTCTGAGAACAATTTCATTCATATGTTCCAAGTTTATTAGTCAAATACAGTACCAGCATCTCCCTGCCATGGAACTATAAGCAGATTAATGGTGAAAATCCTAAAGCCAAGAAATGCCTACGCACCAGGGAGAACAGGAGAATAATTGACATAACAAATGACAAACATTTAGTGTTGTTCACGAGAATTTATTTTTGTTCCTCCAAGTTTAATCCACTGGAACCTCAACCTCCATCTTCAAACCGGTATTGCCAAGAATCTGCATGAAGCAAAGGCAAATTTTCTTTTAACAGCATAAACATTAAACAGTGTAAACACAACACTAAACACAAACATTTCTTAATGCAATGGTGTCTTAGGCTCGAAGTTCAAAACAAAACAAAAAAATCAGTAAAAAAATATATAATACACAAATACATGTGCCATGCACAATCTAGCATGCTGAGACATTTGATAAAGACTCCTTATATATCAAGCTAGCTACAAAATACATAATACATGATGAAAGGGCCATATAACAATTTTTTTTTTTTAATATTTCTGAACACGGAGTTAATGTGCTAGATTTGAGGGGAGAACAAAATGCATGCCACGGGTGATTTTCCATTTCCGATGATTCTTGCCGGGAATATTCCCTAATCAGTCTGTTCGTAATTTCCTTTTCATTATTAGTTTAGTTTGAATCTAGTTGGTTTGTGGGGTGTTTTCCGTTTCTGTTAGTTTGGATGGGTTTGTATCGGAAGATACTCATTGATCAGAAGATCTTTGAGATTAATCATGAGAATGCTCAGTGGTGGAGGATTTCAGAGTAGACAAAGGGTTTCAGCGTATATTTCTATTGATGTTGCGGCAGTGGAATGCTTGGCATCTGTGGTAAGAGCTTTTGGAGAGGCTGTTGGTTCCTCTGACCTTCTCAGAACTCGTAGGAAGGGAAGTCAAGTGTTGGTGGTTCAAAGATGTCATAACAGCTTCGGTACAGCTTCAGTAGATTTCTGTCTGAGTCAGAGTTTGGACAAGTTAAAAGACGTGGGTTTATTGCTGTACCAGAAGGTTTTAAAGGTGAGGGATGGAGAAAGTTTGAGGATATGTTGCGTACTGTTCTGGGTGTCAAAAACAGAGGAAGTGTGAAGGTGGCGTCTTCTTCTCAGGTTGTGGAGGGAAGGAAAGAGTCCATCATGGAGGTTCTGAAGAAAAAGCCGCCGAGTATGGTGGTTAGTAGGGAGGTCCGTGGGGTGGTCGGTAGGCAGTCCGTTCAAGTGGAAGGGCAGTCGTCGGAGAAGACTGTCCATATTCTAAAGAGTGACGGTTTGGTTCCCAATGGGCAGATGGAAGGTTATGGGAACGTTGTATTGTTACAGTCCATGCAGGAGACTTTGTTGGATATTAAGGTACAAGTGGATATGTTATTAAATTGGGTTGGGATGGGTATGGGCCATGTGGGCTCAAAAGGGGTTGATAAAAGGCTTGTGGAGTCGCAGAAAGGAGTATTGGGTGTAGGGCCGAGTATGGATCTGGGCTGTGTGAAGGAAATGGACCAAAGGGGAAAAAGACCTGCAGGTGGGCTGAGTCTGGTTAAGAAACCGAAACTGTGTGGAAGGTTAAACGCAGAAAAGACTTATCAGACTTATCAGATGTCTCGGTCTCGGTTTCAACATCCACCTCCAACATGATGGCGCCGATATCTACTCCAATGGTTGCGGGGGTGGGGCACAGAACTGGTCGCCCGCCCCCGGCGATCTCTCTGGTGGTGCAACGAAGGTTGTTCCGTCACCGGATCTTGCAGTGGGTGAATTAGTTCTTTGGGAGCCTGATAAGGAGGTGTTGTGTGGAGGGAGTTCAACCCGATTGTGTCCCTCGAGCCGTTGAACAATCGTGTAAAGTTGTTGGAGTCGATTCCGTCATGTTTAAATCCTATCCATCCAGGTGACGATTTTTTGTTTGATAAGTTGGTTGATAGTCAATTGGGGAGTGATTTTGGGAAGCAGCTTCAGGTGGTTTCAGACGAGGACGATTTTATAGATCTAGGTCTACAGTTGGAGATTTATGAGGGTGAAAGTCATGATGAGGATGTGAGTAGCCCGACTCCTCTTCATACATTGCCACCTCATTCATCTAATATGTTTGTTTCAGATTGGGTTTTAGAGAAGGTTGAAGAAGTTCAGGAATGTGTGGGGCTTTCTTGTGTGGGTTTTGAAGAGCAGTTTAAGGCTCTTCTTGTGGCCATTGAAGCTGGTTGCACTTCGTGAAGTCTAATTCTAAGAAGTTAAAAAGGTTAGAATGTTCAATCAATTATGCTTCTAAGGAAGATAGTGTTGGCAGGGGCAAATCAAAAGGGAGGGTGTCTTTTGTTTCTCATGAAGTCTAAGATTCTTTCTTGGAATGCGAGGGGGATTAACGATGTCAATAAGCGTTTTTGTATAAGAGCGCTCCTACGGAAGTGGAAGATTGATATTGTTTGTCTACAAGAAACAAAACTGGGTTTTGTTGATAGAAGTATTATTAGTAGTTTGTGGGGACGTCCATTTGTGGGTTGGGCTTATTTGGCTTCCTTGGGTGCTTCAGGTGGTGTCATTGTATTGTGGGATACTAGAGTAGTGGAGCTGATGGGTGAGTGTATTGGGCAGTTTTCTGTGGCTTGTTCTTTTAAAAACATCGAAGATGGGTGGAAGTGGGCTTTTGTGGGAGTTTATGGGCCTAATTTGGACAGGGATAGATGTTACTTGTGGGAGAAATTGGTGGGTTTGTATTATTTGTGGGATTTTCCTTGGTGTATGTGCGGGGACTTCAACATAACTCGTTTCCCTAGCAAGTGTTCAGGAGATTCTGGTAGGTCAGCGGCTATGGAAGAATTTTCAGAGTTATCATTGACTTAGATCTTTTGGATCTTACCCTTGTTGGGGGAACATTAACTTGGTCTAACAGTAGGAGCTGGTCGAGATTGGATAGATTTCTTGTTTATTCGTCATGGGAGATTCATTTTCCGGAGTTAGGTTAGAAGAGGATGCCTCGTGTTAGTTCAGATCATTTCCCTATTATGTTTGTGGTGGTATACATGGGGGCAAAAGGTATTTTAAATTTGAAAATATGTGGCTTGGTGTTGTAGGGTTTGAGGAGACAGTTAGGAGTTGGTGAAAATATCTGACTCTGATTGAAGCAGAAAGCAGAATGGAGTTGGAGTTCAAAGTTTTTGCACAGTCCTGTAGAGATTATTATGACCATGCCTGGCACCAAAGTTCCCCAACATCTCATACCATACACAGGAAGGCAACCATAAATGAAATGTTTCATAACAATTAAATAGACTACATTTAAAAAAATTAGTGCAAAGTATTTGGAAAAACTTCATGAAGTCTTAAATATAGGGAAATTTATTTTGAAATAAATCTACACAGTACCTTCATGAAGTCGGACAAAACTAACAAAGAATCCTTTGTGTAGCCTGCTTCCTCAAGGACATGGGTTAAAACTTGCTGTACCAGACACCAACAAAACCACACACGAGAAACGAGATATTCAGCAGCATAATAAGTACAGTACTTGTTTAAGCTTCAAGTTTTACTATCTCCATAAGCAGTAGTGAATATGATCTCTTCCAAGGTTTCTAAGTTAAGACATGCTATGAAGATCAGCAATATGTAATACAGCTGATTTGGTTCAATGTCCGTATGACAACTTAGACCTACATTTCCAACACTGTTGGTTGCCAAATCAGGTAATATTTTATTAGTCCAATGAGCTCTAGCACAAAAGTACTTCCCCTCTTACAAATAGAGTGGAGAGTGGTGTTATGGGTTAGAGAAAGAACATATTGCATTTATTGGAATCTTCATAAATCTTGAAAAAAACATCAAAGAACTTAAAAGTCCCATAGCCCCATGCTAAAGAGCATCAGCATTTTGAAAAGTGCCAAATTAGACGAATGCCAAGTCTTTCAAGTGACACGAGTTTGTATCATTCTTTTCTGTTCATATTGTTTCCAATAACCGTATCACTTGAAAACAAGCTAAACTAGATGCACATACCATGCGACTGGAGATAACTCTAAGGGCATGTTTGGAGACTATAAGAATTCTCAAAACTTATAGTCACCCAAACTATAAGAATTCTCATAATTTCATCCCCAAACATCACCCAAATAAAAAACACTTTTCAATTTCAAATTTTCAACTTTTTCATCTAATCATTATCTAATCATTATTCAAACACAAAAATTTTTTTTTGATATGTAAGAGATAAATTTTATTAATGAAAAATGCCAAAGCCATGTACACAGGAAGTATACCACAGAACCCCTAAATACATTCTAAGAGCGATGAACTAAAGACAAGAAGTCATGAATATTATCCCCAACTAAAACATTCAAACACAAAAATCAATACAACTTTTACGAACTTCAAAACAAAACGCAAAAATTAATACAAATTTTACAAACTTCAAAACAAAATAATTTCTTTTTTTATAGGTAAACCATAATCTGATATTGAATAACTTCAAAACAAAATAATATTCAAACAATTTTTTAACTTAATAATATTTTTGTTCAATTTTTTCTCTCCCCTTTCCCAAAACCTAATAAAACATATTCATTCAAACCATTTCACTACTATTCACAAAATTCTGAGATTCTAAAGGCCACTGGAGACAGCCAACACAACTCAGTTGGCATGTTCATAACCCTAAGTTAAAGGCAATCCACAACAGTTCACTTCACAGATTAAAAAACTTTACTCCCAATATCTACCCAAGAGGAACCTTTAAATTGTACTACTACTGGAGACCTGAGGATTAGAAAGTAAATTTATATAAATTGCATAGTCCCCAACCTTTCAAAAAGGCTACTACATGAGATCTAACCTCTCTCTGTTGTTCAGATATAAATTGTCCGGTCAAATCCCGCAAAACTTCCAGCATGTCATTCATTGCGACTCTCCCATTGCCATCCGAATCGTAAACCTTAAAAATAACTAGGAGAAAACGAGACGCTATCACTCCAATAAATGGGAATTCAGAGAATAAATTTCTAGACAAATGACTTCACAAAAACTACAAGAAAAGGGAGTCTTTACATTCAATCTTCTGTTGTGTGGTCGCACGAGGACTGAATGCGGACAAGAATGCCACAAATTCCTTAAAGTTCCATCCATCCAGCATCCTCAACAATCTCTGTAAGATAAATGACGCAGTACCACTATCTCAGTAACCAAATTGCACACAAGAAACAGATATAACCGTAACATGAATAAATAAATACAGCAGACTATAACAACTACAACATTACAACTTATGTGTATGCCATATGCTTATAGACAATAAATGTACACACACAGCAAAAATGGGACCTGAGACAGAGGGTTGACGGCGAATTCAGGAACGGACAAGAACTCCTCGGCTGATATGAAACCACCGCCACTGCGATCGAGCTGACAAAACCTCTGGTACAGCGACACTATCTCCTGCTGCGAAACTACGCACCGACAACAAATCAACGACTCAGAAACCCTAAACTTCACCATCCATAAAACACGAAATCCAAAACGACCAACAAGAATTTGAAGAAATACGTAAAACTTACAGGAGCAGTTGCAGTGTTCCTGAACCTCTTCGATATCGTACTGCGTGAGCATTGACGATGTGTTACCCATGGTGGTAGTGGAGGTGAAAGTGAAGACTTTCGGGAAGTGGGAGTAGGAATCGGTTGGGTTGGGGATGTATGAGAGCTATGGAAAGCCAAATTACATTAGATGATTAGAAAAAGATGGGAGGAACTGGGAGAAACAGGGAGAGCATCTCTGCAACCACCTTGGTGAGGTCGCAGTTCGTTGGAACGCTATGTGAAAAGGCGTTGGTTGGTTGCTCATTCAATACGAAACGGCTTTTGTAATCTTCCCTCGAGGTTTAAAGCCACCTACCCAAATCGGCAAATCCTTGAATGCCCCTTTTTTTTTTTTTTTTTTTAATAAGAGATACTTAGAGGAATGGTATTTGGACTTTGGAGTTTTGTAAGTTTATTTAGGCGCCGTTGACATATTATTATTATAATTTTTTTAAATTTTTATATAAAATATAATAAAAATTTTAATTTTTTTAAATCTCAAAATAATAATAATATTAAAAAATAATATTTTGATAATATTTTATTCATCTTTCGACTCTCAACTCATATCATCTCATCTCAACTCACTATTCAAACGGCAACCTACTCTTTTTAAAAAAAATAAATAAACATGAGATTCACATAAAAAAAATTATTTTTTAATTATTTTTTAAAGAGAATGTGCAAGACTTCTATACTCTAAGACTGTATCTAACATTAATGCTAATACAGTTTTAGGTTATGAACGGAGAGATTAATATCTTAGCTGATAATAATTAGAATCTTATTTTCATTCTTGTTTTTTAAGAAATCGAGATTAGAATCTTAGCCAAAAAGAATCCAATATTACTAGGAATCTTTTCTACTGAGAAAATTGAGTAGGCTTGAGAGAATTTGTGCAAGGAAAATGCTTTCATGCAGGTTAGTGGATGTTGCCGTTATGAAATGGAATGTGTGCATCAATTTTAAGATCGGGTGTATTTTCTAAATTTCCTAACTTTATTGCAAGAAACATCTCGGGTCTTTAGCCATTGATTCTAATGTCCAATCTGGTAGGTTTTGAGGATGATCAGTTGCTTGGATTGCTATTTGCTAGTCTCCTCTTATGATGATGATATCTTAGAAATATTCTAGTCACAAAATAATTATATAAAAGGAATCACACAAATTGATATGGTTTGTCAGATTGTAAAGTTACTTTTATTATAAAACAGATCTGACGGATTACATCAAACCACATCAGTTTGTGAGATTACTTTTATGTAATTTCCTTGTGGTTGTAGCACTCATTCTTTAGACAATAAATGCTACATTAGCTTCAGCTTGATTAGGATTTCTTCTGATTATGACAAATATTGGAGTTCCTTCACTTGTTCTAGAAATTGAATATAATTTTTTAATATAATTTTTGTTTTGAAATTGAAAAAAAAAATTTGTCTTTTGTTTGTAAAAGTTGTAATAAGTAAACAATGATTAAATCAAAAAGTTGAAGATTTAAAATTGAAAAATATTGTATTTAAGTAATTTTTTTATAAGTAAAAATTTATTAATACTAATAGGCGTAGCCAAGGATACTAGACGTATATAAGAGAAAACACCTAGTTGGGGTGCAAAAAAATACAAGAAACAATAAATCCAACAAAGTCCTAGCCCAACAACAAACCCATATAGAAAAATGAACCTAACAAAGCCCTAGCCCAAGCCTAAAAATGTGCCTGCCCCAAAACACCACCAATGCACCAATGCCTATCCCACCAAACCAGATTTTGCCCATATACCAAGTCATTGTAAATTTCCCAACACACTAGTTCTACTAACAATATACAATTGGTTCTGTCTTTCCTCGACTTGAACTACCTCTCTTATCGTCATTATTGATTGCCTAAGTAAGATGATTTAGCTCTCTGTTCTTCTTAGATTTTGTCATTTTGATTTTGTGCCAAGTACATGACCCACCCCTATTGCATTGAGTAGGGATGTGAATTGGTCCTCAAATCCTTCACAGGTAATCTCACACATTACTAAATCTCATTTACCTTATCCAAAACCCAATTTGATGCATCACCTATATTGCAAATCGGTGGGAGAGATATCAGAGGGACAACATCTTTTGCAGACTCCCCTCCAAACTACAGACTAGGCCCTAAAAACTCCCCCTCGCAAGGCACCAATGACAACCCCGTCCTTTCGTCCACACCAATTCCTACAACTCGTGTCACCTCCACAATACTATTGATGCTATCACCACCTTGACCAAAGTTATGTGTCGACCCTCAAAATGCCTGAATAGGTACACTAGTTCCCTTCGGCATGGGTGGTGGAACCCTGGTCGCCATTTGGAGTTTGGGGTTAGTGGAAACTCCCCCAAAACTCGGCAAAACCTCAGGTTTTGTTGTGGGTGTCGTCGATTCGACAAAAAGAGTTGGTTGCTCAACTCTTCAACAATTTCTGGATCACCTTTGGTGAGGGGTAGTCTGTTTCCATCGTCTCCACGCCAATACCTAACATAGAACCCACTTCGAATGTAGATGACCCGCTTCTCCTTTTAACCCTCCATGCTCACCTAGGTCTAGATATTGAAATCAGGTCAAACCCAACTTTCTTTTTTTCTTTATCTAATTTTTTAGCATTCATCCCATCACCTAACACCCCAATCCTGTCCTTATTGGGCCTTACAACACCATTACCACTAGGGGTGATAAACGGTCAGTCTGGATTGGAGACACTGACCAGACCAGACCAGATTGAGACAAAAATAGGTTGGTCTCAGTCCATGTTTTAGAGGACTAAAAAGTTTTGGTTCAGTCCCGGTCCAGGTTTTTCCACCCCGGACCCGACCAAATGAAAAATAAAAAGAAAAAATATATTTTATATATATTTATAATAATTGTACAATTTATTATGTAATTTTCATCTAACCTATCACCATTAACAACATAAAATTTTAAATATGTTATTAACATTTGTTAATATTCTATCAATTAACTAATATATAATATCAATTAGCTAATTATATAGTAATTATATAAATTAATAATGTAATTTTCATCTAATTTATTATCATTGACCATATAAAATATTTTTTTTATTGAGTTAGTTACATAATTCACATTACTAAGTCACTCAATTTTAATTTGGTATTTTAAATAAATTTTTTGATTAATTGATTTATAAAAAAATAAAAAATAATTAGGCCGGACCGAACAAACCGGACCAATAGCTACCGGTTCGGTCCCTATGGGTGTTCAGCCCTGTTTGAGAAAATGATGGGTCCATCACTGGACCGGACTGGACCGATCAATTTGCACCCTTAATTACCACCTCTTATCACACCTAGCCCTTCATTTTTTTTTTTTATAACATAGCAACCGCTGCCTTCAACTCAGCAAGCTGGTTTTGCATATCTTTTAATATACAATGCATGCCATTGGGAAGACCCAAACAATCCAAGTCGAACCCCTTCTAACTTGGAATATTTCCATGTACAATCTATAGAGGATGCAGACCCCTTTCACTGCATCCCTTCTTGACCCAATTAGCGAATTGATTCAAAAACAGGACCTATATTCAGAGCTTCTGCATATGATCGCCTCACCACCTTGGTTGCGCTCAGGTCTTTTTGTTTCAAATCCATATTGTTTGTTTGTTGTTCTCATGAGCAGATAAATTTTGTTGGCTTTTTCCTGATTCCCCATCTCCATGAATGCGAGGAAAAAGATCAGCGAATTTGCATTCGGGTCTTTTAAGTGACGTTTAGAAAGAAAATATTTGAAAATATCTGAAAATACCTTAGGACAGTTGTGTTTCCAAATCAGACCCTAAATCTTTTGGTGATGGGTTCCAACATTTCAACCGTATAAAAAAGTGAGGTAAAATATAGAATCAAATGGTTCAATAAGAAGGATTAAGGAATTTGATTCGTTTAATTAAATGGATCAAGTTACGATTGACTCATACACGACACTAACCCAACTTGACATGACCCCGATCCGAATTATCAGCCCTAGTTTTCTACATTTTACCTACCCAACAAGAACCAACTCTAATAATTGAAACCCACTTCTTTTTAATAACATCTACCTTTTAATTTTCACTCACCAACCAAAATGCTCTTCCTAAGCATTTCTTCTAGATAATGTACTGGTACAAGAATATTTATTGGACATGAAGCAAATGACAATCCAAGATGCCATTAATTTTGATTCCTTGACATTTTAATAACCCTCTCGAGGTTGTGTTACCAATTGCCACCATCTCCATCACGAGATTGACAGAAGTCGTTTGGCCGTACAATGTCCACCTCCTCGAACTCATTACCATCTGGAAGCAACAAAGGAAAGACTATCAAAAGTTTATTTTAAACGCATAAACAAGTTGGACACAATTGAGATAATAATCTCCAACAATCGTCCAGAAACTACCATGAATGAATTCTACTTGTACAATGACCAAAGCATGATCCCCAGTTGATATTCATGGTTGCCACTCGCTCAAACAACAATCAGTCAATATAAACACATCAATTTTTGTGAGCAGAGAGAGATATCTTCATTAGTTTAGAAATAAACTCATATATCTGTTTGTGAAAGGTAAGAAGAAATATACAAATAGGGTTGCATCCCAAGTTTAGAAAGTGAAAAAATAAAACTATATTGTGTAATAGAATAACATATTGATAATAGTAGTTCCTTTTTATAAGCATTGATTGTGATAGTAGTTAGAACAGGGATCAACATGTAAAGTGCCTGTCGGTGTGCAATACTTCTCAATATACCAAATATAATCCAGAGAATATTACATTTCCTCTCAGATATAGATCATCTGACCTCCTAACTTTTTTCTACAAAGAGTGGCTTAGGATAGAACTAAGGTAACATTATAGTAGTTACACACATACAACTTAACTTGAGTTCAATCGGTAGACTTACAAACCAACATTACGAATTAAATAAAAAAGCCAGTTAGTACAAAAGAGATGCATAAAAGAGAGAGAGAGAGCAAAGTGAGGAGGAGGGTTTCAGAAAACTACCTTTTCTCAAGGTCAGTGCCACAACTGCATCATTTTCAACCTGAAAAATACATGAAAAAATGCATTGAAAATGCTACAACATATTTACAGCTCACACGATTAGTAACATAAGGTTTTAAGGGTCACACCAGAAAACAGTTCAGTCACTTTCGAGCACTAATTTAGTAATTAGAATAATCAGACAAAACGTTGCAATTGATGGTACCTTCTGATCTGCCAATGTCTTTGAATCCTCTAATACTTCCCCAGTACCAACTAGGATTAAACGCTGATTGTTAACTGGTTGTTCAATGAGGACATGCAATTTCTCCTTTATGTCTAGAATTGTTTCAGTCGGATCACATCGAATAAAGTAAGTTGTCTTGCTACGCTTAACACGGATATACATAGCCTGTATTTACAGCATGAATTGGTCAAAAATTTGCAGGAATCCAAAAGAGTGGGAGGTTTTTTATTTTTAGAACTCTAACAGTAGTGGCTAGGGAAAGTAGAACTCCAACAATTGCTTCCTATAAAGCATGACCTGCATGACTTCCATGCTTTCATATCTGAATTCATTATCTTGATCACCTACTAATCATCTTATGTGGAAAGTGATTCATCTATGTTCGTGCACTAAATAAGACATCTTTGATTCTTTATAGTGAATAACAGTCCTACAATTGACAAAAATTAGGGATGCACATACCATATTGACTGCTCACTAAATAAAGCTTCAAACCCAACTTGGAATGCTTCTTTCTGATGTTGTGGAACACCTGTAGAACATTATGTTTGGTGCAAGTGAGAATGATTTTGGAACCTTTTTATTTTTATTTTTTAAAACCTAATTAAAATCTGAAAATGCTCAGAAATACTTCTTCTAATTATCTCACCCTTAAAAGATATAAGGTTTTCTTTGTACCAAAGAATAAATTGAAGTAAACTTTATCAGTAATTCAGAAAATACAGTAGAAAAGCTCCAAAATTTCAGCCATGGAGTTCTTATTATGGCTGGGATCCCTCATTTTTACAAGATTCCAAACTCACAATTGAAAAAAATCAAGCTACAACACTATCAGAATAACAAAGCTTTGTCTTGAATCACGACAGTTTAGATCATGGAATAAGGATGTTAATTCCTCTAATTAAGATACGTCTTCTGTTAAGCACGCTTTTAGATTTTTTTTTTCTTCCATGTAACATTGTAGTTGGGTATGAAGGGTATTGACCAGTGAGTTTCTGAACGACTAACTCCACCTCTCCCTTTTTATATATTTGTATGGATAGTACTTAATAGGTTAATAGATATGTAGGCTCAATCTACCTGCATGAGACGATAAATATAAAGATTAAAAGAAGTAAAATCACATCAATCACGAATAAAACAATTCTCAAGGCTGAGATGCTTGTATACATCTGCGTTTGTGTGGCTGAGATGCTTGTATACATCCGTGTTTGTGTGTGGCTGGCATATCTATCTCAAATTTATACACCAAAGTCTCGATGCTAATTATTTTACAGAAGTTTGCTCTTACTCTTCTACTTACCAAGTTATTTTCTGACTTCGACATAAATATTCCTCAAACTTTTAATTGAAGATTTAGAGCCGGGTGCTTGAAATTTAAAAAGGAAACGCTTTTCCGTAATCACCATGAGAGACATTACCTCGGCACCACACTGTAATCAGGTAGGCCATAATCTAACACAATAGTAACCTCACGGAGAGTTTATTGATTCCGAGAGTCATCCAAAACAATAACAGAGTAAAAGGAAGAGACTCATGCAAAAAATGATGATAATATCTTCCAGAAACTACTCCCAGCCATTTACCATCTAAATCCCACAAAAGGTAATGTGACTGTAACAATAAGATAATACCTGAGGAAACAATTAAAGAATAAAAAATAAAATGAAATGAAATTCATAGTAAATATCAAAGAAAAACCCAAATCTTCAAGCCATTTGATGGGTTTCCACCTAACATTCCCCTCCCAAAGAACAGCGTTTATGCATTCTCATCTCCCTATATTTTCAACACCGCAGAACTTCAATTATCATGGCACAACGACCCCCAAAAAGCCCGCTTCAATTGATAGATACTTTGCGGGTTACAAAGGTAAAACAGAGAAGTAAATAGACTGATTGGGGGTTTCATTGGCCAGGTCAAGCTCAAGAACCTCCATCCCCAACCACTTCGCACTTCCACCACCAGCGATCACAGAAACGCACCCCACTAATTAATCATACAGATAACTTCAAACCCATCTTCTTTGCTTCAGACACCCACCAACTAAAAACCACAACCAAGCTTACAAAGCCCCCGTCAAACCCGCCATAGCCTATTTGCAATAGAGGGTAGAGAGTCACCTGGGATGGATCGGAGAAGGTAGAGGAGAGCTAAGAGTCCGACCACGCTGAGCAGATGGGTTCGAAGTCGATGGGTTCGCTTTATATTCGGTAAAATTGCGATCAATTAAAAATTAAAAGGATGAGATTTGTTTATTAATCATAAATTCATAATCAGTTTCGTCTATCTATTTATTTAACGAAATATATAAATTAATTACAAAGAAGATTCATTTATAAGATAAGCGCTTTGGTTTGATTATATAAAATTAAATTAAATTATTTTATTTTATTTTATATAATAATTATAATTTTTTTAAATTTTTATATAAATATAATAAATAATTAAATTTTTTCAAATTTTAAAATAAAAAATAATATTAAAAAAATTATAATAATATTTCATTCAACTTTCAACAAAACAACTTATTTTATTTTTATTTTTTAATAGATGTATAGTGTAAGATTACTAAATTGAATTTTTCATAAGATAATAATCTCATCTTAGTATATCTCGTTTATTTTTACAACATATCTTATCTTATTTAATAATTATAATTTTTTTAAAATTTTATATAAAATAAAATAAATAATTTAATAATTTAAAATTTTAAAATAATAAAATTATTAAAAATATATATTTTAATAATATTTTATATAATTTTTAACTTTTATTTTAATATATCTCATCACTTGAACAAACGGAGGAGATTGTATGGATTGAGAAGATTCTAGTCAAATTCTTTGCTTGAGTGAGAAAGTTTGAATATTCCATTGATTAGCTCTATGATTTGATTTGATTTGATCTGACAAAAAAGAAAAGAGAAAAAAGAGAGATCATGTACGTCAAGGATGCTTATTGCTTCGTGCCAAGTATCGTAGAACCCGGATTCGAATACTCTTTCTTTCTTTTGAGATTTGATCACAGTTTTTTTTTTCCTAATGGCCTCTTGTCACGTGGCAAGTAGGTAATGGGGTCATGTATACTCATGGAATTTTTTTTTTTTTTTTTCTTTTCTTTCTGTAGGGCTACTCTGCCGCCCACTCTTACAGTTGGGCTTATTGCTTAGTAATTTTTTTTTTATATTTTTTTAATACATTTTAATATTTTTAAAAAATAAAAAAAATACATCAATACATTTAAAATTACTTCCTTAATTATTAAGTAAAAAAAAATTTTTTTGATTAGCAATCAAATAGAGTGGTTAAAATGAGAAGGTAAAGTAATTTTATTCTTTTTTTTTATTTTTTATAATTTAATTAAATGATAAAATAATAGTAAAAAGAGAAAAAGAGGTGTAAGGGTAATTAATAAAGCAATAGTAAAGAGAAAAAAAATAAGAATTTTAATTCAAATTCAAATAATAATAAATAAATAAATAGTAAAATAATATCTAAGGGTATCTTTACCCTTTAAAAAAAAATCCATTGCATCCAAACCAATCAAGATCTAAGTAGTTGTTCAGTAAACTATTATACTTATCACATACTGTATCCAAATCTTCGTTAAGTCTATACAAAAATCTTATACAAAAAAATTTACACACTGACTTAATTTAATAAGTAGTGTTATAAACATAGAAATATTCCAAAAAAATAAACTTAAAAATTGATGTGATTTCATATGATAAGCATTAGATCCACTTTATAATAAAAGTAATTTTACAATCTAATATGCAACATAAAGAAACGTCAATTTGTGTGTTTGATTTTGTGATATCTTTTTGTAACTAAAGTATTTTTTTTTTTTAACTTAATATAATAGTTTAGATATACTTTTTAAAAAAATGGTTTTGCAATTAGATTAATCAAATTAAACCACATCCACATGTAAACTTTATTGTGTAAGATTTAAATATAGATGTGTTGATATCGTGTTTCGCAATCCTAACAACTCCACGGGAGCCCATTTCGTCCACTTGCAACTATGAGGAAATGGGAGCTTCGGGGTGTGGGGGATACGTCCAAATCTCCTATACTAAAGTCAGTATGCAATTTCCTTATAAGAGTTATGAAATCAAAGTACCAAAGTGTCAAAGTGTCCGAACTCCTCTCCTCGCTAAGGGAGGGGGTATATATACCTGGTCGGGGGCAATCATTGGGGAGAGGATTGTGGATGTGTCGCTCCATACTGAAGTTGTGTGTCCCTGCCAGCTCCCTACTGTGTAACAGATTTGCCAGACTTGATCGTGGCAAGCACTGACAACCCAAGGGGTATGTCATGGCGTCTCTAGCCTTGGGCTTCATTAAATGTGGCGGGCTTCCAGTCGTGGTGTGCCTGTTTCCACCCTTCATTAAATACGGCGTGGCCTCAATCAGGCGCGTCCACTCCTTAGCCCTATCTAGACGCCTGGGTTCAAGGACAAGGATTGTACCTAACCTAGCACGCTGGGGTCATCGGCCAATAGTATCGTTAGACAATTCTGCCTTCTATCATCTGGCCAATGCGTGTTGCTCAACTACTTCTCCTCACAGTCCTCCTGGGCTGACTTGGTCCGACCCACCCCTTGTCCTTGAGCCCTAGAATTGCTCGGGCCTTATGGGTCCGGCTTATTTGTCTTGGCCTAGCACTGGGGTTACTCCCCTTACAAGATGAAACATTTATCAACTGTTCTTAATTGACAACTTATTCGAGATAATTTATCCTATGTGGCATTTGGTATGCAAATATAATATTTTCTTTGATGTCGACGTTCCAAGAATGTAATGTTTCAAAATCCAAGTTCCTACTAGACTCTCGTTTAGAAATAATTAAGAATATAGTGAAATTATCGACAATATGACATTTCCATCTTTAGTTTATTCTTTAAAATTCTTAAGGAATAATTTATTTTTTACCCCAAAATATCCCTATATATTTTAAATGAACTATATAAGCTTTTATGAAATATTTCTTCTATTTTTCTATTTCAACAAGTAAATAATTAAATATTGACGTAAAAATCTCTTTACCATTGTCATATATATTGGACTCACTTTTGTATCTATGATAAATAATCATATAGTCATAATTGTAGTTGTACCGCAAAATAAAATAAAAATCAAACTTATACGTATTAACTATTAGTTATAATTTATAGAGGTGACAATTTGTATTCTTGCCGTGTCAAAGTCATGAGTAATATATTATATAGACGAATTCGAATATAATTCATTGAATGAGTGGCACAACACGATCATAACTCATTTACTAATTAGCTCTTATTGGATTAACCTGAACACTATCCATTTAATCAATATCAACATTTTTAATTCGTTTCGCGTAAATGAGGTGAATTTATTGATATCTTTATTTTAGCCAAAATCCAATACCAAAGTTATACTCAATTTTCAAGTAATTTAAACTCAAAGCAACGAAAACTCAAGCTAAGAAGATAAGTTATGTTTGTATGTCAAGATCATCTCAATCCATTTCAAACCAATCATTGATCTTGCCACTAATTTTTTAACTTCCCATAAAAAGTTTAAACTCATCTCAACATACTTTAAATATTTAAACACACATCTCAATCTATTTATATTTAAACACATTTCAATGGAATCCACAAAACATTATTATTCATATATTAACTCAAATTATCTTAGATCACTTCAACATCCAAATACAATCTCATAGATTCAACATTAATATCCATATATATATATATATTTATATATATCCATATACGGAGGAGGTGGTTATTATTGTCATACCTATGTTAGGACTGCTCATTCAAGCTGTATTTTTTTTCTAATCCGATCCGAGACCTAGGAAATCGGATTCCGATTTCGGGTTTCGGCCCAGATTGAAACCCAGATTGCAATGGACGTTCTTTTTGTCTTGCATCATGTAAAAGTAGACAAGTTATCAACTGTAAAAACCATTGCATGTCAATCGAAACATTCAAAATTTTTAAAAAAATGGGTTCAACCCGGAACCCGGATTCATCCCTAACAATGCATATGTTAGGGTTGTGGATGTTGTATAGCATTGTTTGAGTGCAAATGTACTTTTTCTTTTCTTTTCTTTTTTTAATCTTTTAAAACATTTTTTAAAAATAGAAAAAATATAAATTCATTAATATTCAATTTCTTAATCATTAAGTAAAAAAAAAAGTCAATCGGTCACTTTTATAGGTGCAACTAGCATTTTCCACATAAATTAAGGTTTTGTTTGGTTACATAGATAACATGAGATGAGATGAAAGTTGAATAAAATATTATTAGAATATAAATTTTTAATATTATTTTTATTTTGAGATTTAAAAAAATTGAATTATTTATTATATTTTAAATTAGAATTTGGGCCTAATTCCACAAAAGATTTGTATATATATTTGACCAATATAATATAATATATATACACTATATCGGCAAATTTTATTTATAAGCCGGTAAGACATTTAATAAAGTGTTTATAATTCATAGTTTGATTTGAAAAATAAATTTTAAATTTTACAAACCAAATATTATCAATCAAATAATATTAATAATACTATATTTTGGCATGATGGTGCAAGTACTTGGACTTGGAGTGATGATTCAAGACAAATGTTTTTGTTTTTCTGTTTAAGTATTTTGTAATAATTATTTGAAAAAATGCACTTTGTACTTTGTAGTCCTTAAAACATTTTGACATAACAACGTGAACAAGGATACATGGTCGGATTTTCTATTCTTCAGTGACGAAATTCTATATCATATGGGTTTTTCATCTTTAGTCAATCACTTAAATAAAAATCAACTTACAATGTGACATACTAGTTGTTTTAACTAGAGATTATAAAAATTTGAAATTAATAAGAATATTTTACATTTTTTTAGAGATATTTTAATTAGTTTACTCATATTTTAATTGTTTTAAATCACAATGATTTGAAATTATGACTAAGATCATTCATGTTTTATAATAGCTGGAGAGTATCCTCAATGGATTAGTCGAAGTTAAATAACATTTTTGATGAATATGAGAGGAATTTGATTTTTAGCTATTTCATTTACATGAGTTCTCATATTGGAATAACTATTTTTTCATTATATAATAATAAAATAATTTAAGATGAATTTGGCTTTGAATATTCACATCAAATCCTCATATTGAATTATCTATTTATTTATTATATAGTAATGAGTAATTAATAATTAAAAATATTTAAATTTTTAAAATTTTTAATTATTTAATTATTAATTTATTTTATTTTATCATATTTTTACCTATTATATATTAATTAGTAATCATATTCTAATTAAATTATGTTAATTAGTAATCATATTCTAAACAAAAAATAGAAACTCTTGTACCATGCCAGGCCCCATCACATGAGCCATGTATTAATGGTTTTTATTTATTTATTTTATTTTTTATGAGTAAACTAAAGCAGTGCATTAATAGTTATTTAATAGTTATTTAGAAAATATAGACATTTACTTTAAGCCATGCTCCCCAAATATCACCCGGTAATATTACTTTAATTCAACTTGAAAGTAGACATGAAAGTAGAGAGAGAAATAAATGATAAAATATACATTTGGTGTATCTACAGTAACTAGAAAATTTGGAAATGATTTTGATGTTTACTGTAGCTAAAGTCCAAATATTTGGATTTTAGCTAATCCATTGTGATGATATTTTGGAGTCTAATATCTAATCCATATGTGATAGATTTAGCTTTTGGCTAATCCATTGAGATGATGCTTGTAAAATACGAAACATTAAAACTATTTTGCTCCTTAATTTAAATATTTTTAGTCATAATAATTAGAAATTACTCATTATAAAAAATATAATTTTTGTAATTTTAGAGTGTACAAATTGCATGCATTTATTTTTAAAAAAGTGGAAAAATATGAGACTAGAGATGCAAGAAAAAAGAAAAGGAAAACCGATCAAACCCAGTTCTTAAGAATCGAAATTGGTTCAGTATCGATTTTCATTTTACGATTTAAATCGAACTGAACTGGTATATACATATTTTAATTTTGTATATTGTACATAATTTTTTTTTATGTTATATGCTAAATTGCTAATTAATATAATATAAAATTTTAATCTTATTATTCAAGTCTATTAATCTTATGACATAAAATTAATACAACATTTGATATAAGTTAGGCACTACTAGTATAAGTAGACACTAATGAATTAGTAACTGTTAATAATAAATATTAAATTATAACAATAAAATTCAATAGTTAAAAATTATAATACTAAATTTATGTAGTGCTATATGTGTAAATCGCAAATCGGAAAAATAGGATTGTATTGGACCAAAATCAAAAAAATTGGAAGTTTCGATTTTAAAGATAAATCAAAAAAATTAAAGATAATTTATTTTTAAAAAAATACAGGAAATTTATATACTTTAAAATTATATATATATTTATCTTAAGACTGCATCTAAAGTTATTTTTATTAAAATAAAGTGTATTTTACCCTAAACAACTGCTGTTCTTGTTAATTTGAAAAAAAAAAGAGTATTTACTCTAAGCAATATGAATGTATTCGTTATCCCAAGTCCCAACTCGAACAAAACTGCCGCTCTTGCTCCTGCTAACAATGTCTCTTCTTCCCTCCAGGATCTTCCCTCTCCATGTCCAACATCTGATTCCTATCCCTAGAATCCCTCATCGCCACCATATGCTTCCTTACCCTCGTCCCCTAGCATTGCGAGTTCTCTGCTCCAGGAGGTCCGGCAAGCAGCGGTACCCGTCGGAGAAGAAGAAGCTCAAGTATAAGCTCAAGGAGAACCGAATCCAGGACGAGGAGGACAAGTACGATGGAATCTGGAGGCTCTCCAACCTCGGCGTTCCGGTTCACAGGGATCCCGGGAAGGACTTTCTTGGCGTCTCGGATGGTTTGCTTGCAGCGATTGCCAAAGTGCTCAAGTTTCCGGTAATTTGGGCAATTGAATTTTGTCGTTCTTTAGAGGTAGAGGAAAATAGAAGAGATGAAAAGAAAATAGACATGAAAAGTATGAGTATTTTGGGGATTTTGGTAAGTTGGATTACGGGAAAATGAAAGACTGAGGTCGATTATGACAACTATTTTAAGGCCAATCAATGGAGAACGTAACTACTATAGATTTTCCGTTTGGGTTTCTTAAAGTCAGATGACAAGTCTAGTGAATCCTACACTCCTTGTAGGCTCAGAGAACAAATTTCGACTTCGTTGTTCACTTGTTTGTCGTAAATTTTCTAGGCAGCCAAACTAGATTTATTTATAATTCTCGATATTTCTTTCAAATGTAATTATGTTTAGTGCCTTATTTCATATATAAAGTATTAGTTTTTTGGTTTCAGTTGGGACGAAATTCTTTTTTCTTTCGGGGTTTTACTTTCAAATAGTGAAAATTTAAGAATCAAAGTTTTGCGTATCATTCAACTTCCCACATTTTCGCAGTGACTACAAAGTCCGATTTATGTCCATGGTTATTTCGTTAATGGATTATAGAACTTCTCATGGTGGGATATTTCATCAACATTTACTTTTCCCATCGTGCCAGGTGGCTTCGATGCTGCCAATGGATGCTTTCACCGTTGTTCGGAAATCTTTTGATGCCAGGAAGGTTTGCTACAGAATTTTATGTTTATGATTGTTTTCATTTTGAATCTATTAGCCTTTGAAAGAAGATAAATTTCAACTATTGCCTTTTTATTTGAAAAATGATTTAGCCAAAATTTTCATCTTGTGATTTATTGTGTTTAGTGATAATCAGAATGAAAAATAACCTCGGTAACAACTTGTTGCATGTACTTAACCCAACATATCATGATAGTTTTATGTAATGACACAAACTAATATTTTATCCATGTAGACTATTTCGATGGGGATGATTCATGCCTATCGATATGAAGTTTTTTTCTCTCTCTTTTCATAATTTAAACACAGATGCCTTTAACGAAGGCCACCACATTCAGCACTTTGGAAGGGTTTCCATGCATCCCATTTATCTTTATAGATGTAGATAATATGAAATGCGGCATGCAGTAACTTTTCGGGAAGCTTCTATACAGCACAATATAGTTTTCACTACACGTTTCCCATGGAACCTGAAAATTTTACTGAAGGATATCTATTTTCATTGCATGAATATGACATTAGACTTGTTATTAAACTATTGAAAACATAAAAGGAGTATTGTATAATAAAAATTTATTACTTACCATACCAAAATGGTTTTGGTGTTAAAAACTATATTCCATTGAAGGTAGAGGAAAATGCCATAGAAGTGAAGAATAGGCATTTTTAGATCACACCTCAATGACCTATCAATAATTCAGAATTTCAGATACAATCCTCGGAGAAAATATGGTTTGCTCATACTGTAGGCTCTCTATTGCTATGAATTATGTTCTAGACCGAGTTGAAGAATTTTTTTCTCCACACTTTAATGTGTTGGTTTTCTACTATTGTATTAGATGGGGATAATATCCAGGAATTCTTGTCTTTATTTTATCGTCCTTAGAATGTAGTTAGGAGTACTTATGTATACTTCCTGTGTACAAGGACTATGCCTATTTCATTCATATATATAATATTTATCTTTTACTGATAAAAAAAAAAAAAAAATTATGTTCTACCTACAGAGTAAAAGAAAATGAACTTATATGAAGGACCTGATGCTTCACATAAATAATTGTATTTAAGAGTTCAGTTTTCTTAGCTTCTGCCACTTTATTTTAGTTTATTCTTGAAGTTGCTGCAGCTGATTTCAATTCATATGGAGCATGCTCTGAAAGCTTTTTAATGGGTCTTCAAATTTACATAACTAGTGCATGTCTTTATAATGCCTATTTGCAGTAATACTTTCTTCAGCCAAAGCTCGTTTTCTTCTGTTCTTGGTGATATGATATCTTTGTTTATTTATCTCCTGTTGTATCTCTGTTGCCTCTGTTTCTTGTTGTTATGGCTATAGACAGAGGCAGAAGGAATATGGAATTGTGTTATCCATTTCTCCAAGTAATTTTCTTCACTGATGCTTTCCAGCTGTCGAAGGAGCCAAGATTTGTATATACTGTGGATATAGATGTCAGAAAACTCCTGAGTTTAGAGCCTCGTACATGGGATTTCATTTATCGACTGAAGCCTAAAGTTGGGCTAGTAGAACATATGCCTAATGAAAGAGTTTCTGGTGATTTGATTAGTATAATAGATGATGTCAAAAAGAACCACCAAGGTTCACCAACAAGAGAAAATGGATCCAACATTGGTTTTGGGTCAGAGAAATCATACAAGTGCTCAACGACCAGAAAGCCAAAAATTGCAGTTGTTGGCAGTGGACCCTCTGGCCTCTTTGCTTCACTTGTTCTTGCAGAACTTGGTGCTGACGTTACCTTAATAGAAAGAGGCCAAGCAGTGGAACAAAGAGGGCGTGACATTGGTGCTTTAATTGTCCGTCGTGTTCTGCAAATGGAAAGCAATTTTTGCTTTGGGGAGGTTATATCTCGATTCACTTAGTTCTTTTAAGGTTGTTTTAGTATCTTCAATTCTAGTTGGTGCTGTTGCTTTGTTCAAGTCTTCACCCTATTATTTTAAGAGGAATCACGTGTGTTTGCCTGTTTGGCCAAGTGATGTCGAGCATATTCATTGTCACACTGCATTATTTTTACTGAGTCCATGACTATTTACATCATATCTTAGATAGATTGTTGACTTGTTGGAGACTAGAAGGATTTTAATAACTGACCTAAAAGAGTATACTTGTCTTTCTCTTTTCCTTCTTGTCCTCCTTTCTTTGTTGAATGAAATTTTGAAAATAGTGGTAAAATGGAAGAGATGGCTAGTTAAGAACTAACAATTTAAGGAAAAAAGAGCTATCTCTTTCATATGCTTTCTATGAGAAGTTGGTTCACTGTCATTTTCTTTCCAGTTTTTTATTCACTTCAAAGACAATAGTATTAATCAAATCACCAGACATATACAGAGGCATTAAAACCAACAATGTTGTCTGTGTTGGAAAATTTAATATAACATAGTTATATGCTATATGCCTCTGTATGTCGATCTGATAGCCAAACTGGGACACCCTGCATCTTGATAAATTTTTCGGTTTTGATTGCTCACGGTCTTACTTTTGAATTATTCTCTAGTTGATGCTTTAGCTAACATGGCATATGAATTGATGGCATAAACCCCTAGGGGTTGGCTCAAGTGGTAAAGGCCCTAGGCTTGGGGGTATGCTCCCTCCAGGTCTAAGGCTCAAATCCTCTAGGGTGCAAACAATTCCTAGGGGCCATCAGAGTGGGGGATTTTCCTCTTGAATTACCCGAGGTATACTTGCAGGTAACTCCTTGCCGAGGGCCTGTGCACCTCTGGGATTAGTCAGGACATTGTCCTCGGACACCCGGTGCCAATTAAAAAAAAAAAAGAAAAAGAAAAATTGACTGTGATTCTCCTCTAGCAACTTTCCTTCATGCTGTCTCTTTTCTGTCACTAAGAGATACTCCTCTTTATTTGAAATCAGTGAAATTATGCCCCTAACTAAGGCATGCTTCCTGGATAATTTGAGGAGCAGGCATCTGGAACCATTAGTCCATTTAAACCAATCATGCAGCCTGGTTCCTGCATGCTATGAACTTATAAAGAAGCAATTGCCAGAGTTTATGGCACATAGTGCACTTAGCATGACTTTTCATAGCATATACCTTATGCCAAGCTACCAGTTATTGTGTGTTACTGTAATTGCACAGAGGGCAACATCTTGTGTTATAGCTTAATCCAATATGCATAAGAAACATTGCTTATTTTTAACTTCAAATACATTCACATGGATTTTGTTTTGTATTTCTTTCATCATTCTTCTTCTCTTTTCATGATCATTTTAACTTTTTTCTCATCATGAAGGTGATTTTTTATTATTTATGTACTTTTGAGCTTTGAGATTTATTAAGGACTTATGCATGGCAGGGTGGTGCAGGTACCTGGAGTGATGGTAAACTGGTAACTAGAATTGGAAGAAACAGTGGCAGTGTTCTGGCGGTAGGACTCCACTTCTATTTTTACTTTTCTCAGTTGTTTTTTTTATTTAAATTATTATTTTCATAAAATATAAATTCTTCTGTTGTAATTTTGTGTTGGAACTATAGCTATCATACTCCTGTTAAAAGGCAAGTTGTGAAGAAGTTTGCGCGCGCGCGCGCGCGCACACACACATATTTATATTGCCCCTGTTCCATTTTATATCTGCTCCCTGTTTTGCATAGTAATCTTCTTTGCTTCAACTGACAACATAGTTTGTCCAGTGGTGATACTCAGTAAAATTGAGGTATAACATTTAAGATTTTAGCGAAAATTAGATTTGAGATATGATTGGTTTACTTTATAATGTTGGTTGCTATTCATGAAAAAGGAGAATTGTCAATTTAATGAACTCTTTGCCTTTCCCATGACACGACGAAACCCTTTCTATTCTTAAATGTAATTGTTGCACCAGCAGTTTAGCCTTGAGTCTCCTATGTCATTTTTCCAAAGCACATACTTTACGCTTTTAAGTAATTTGAACCCAAAGAAAACAAAACTCAAGCAAATGATTGGCAGGTGGGCCTGTAAGATGTTCAATAACAATAATAAGTAAAAAAGACTTGCATGTAGAAGTTGACAGATTATGTTTACCAGAGAGAGAGAGAGAGAGATGCAGCAATGGTACCATTGAAGTGGTTATTCGAATTAGCTAAACAAATGTGTTCATTGCCTTGTTTGAAATTTTGTTGGCCACATGATCATTTCTTCTACAAGTCTACTGACATTTTTTCTTGTCTCAGGTTATGAAAACTTTGGTTCACTTTGGAGCTCCAAAAAATATCCTTGTGGATGGTAGGCCTCACTTGGGAACAGATAGATTGATTCCTTTGCTTCGTAACTTTCGGAAACATCTACAAGCATTGGGGGTGAGTAATATATATCTACCTTCTTCCTATTAGAAACAAATGGATCGATACATACGCCATGGTCAATTGGCATACTAGTGCATATTCTGAGATTTTAATGTAAAAGTTTATGTGCTTAGGTCACTATCAAGTTTGGGACCAGGGTTGACGATCTGCTTGTAGAGGGTGAACGTGTTGTGGGGGTGAAAGTTTCTGATTCAAGTGACAAATTGCAGTCCAATAGCCAGAAGTTGAGATATGATGGTGTTGTTTTGGCTGTTGGGCATTCTGCACGTGATATATACCAGATGCTTCTTTCTCACAATATGGTGTTGGTCCCAAAAGATTTTGCTGTAAGTTTGCTTCTATTTTATTTTTATTAATTGATCAGCTCTAATTTCAATATGTATGTGTGGACTCGTGTATTTTCCAGTTGAGAGTGTGTGCAAATATTTTTTTTTTGTTTCCAACTCCGGAGCTTCTATTCCTTGGGTAATATTCTTTCTGGCACATCTGTTCAATATTACAAAATAATAATAATAAATAAATAAAAGAGGAGATTCGGGGAACTGAAAAGAAATAAATGGAAAGGTGCTTGACTTTTGACGTCCATTTGCGTATAAACTTTATGGATTGGCTTTGATTCTTGAGTTCGTGAGTTTTCCTATTTTCATAGCATCTAACATGGCTGAACAGGTTGGTTTGCGGATTGAGCACCCTCAAGAGCTAATAAATAGAATACAGGTTCGTTATATTTCCAATTCCTTTCAACAAAATTGATCAACCAATGGTTCAACAAATTTAGCTCTACATTTTTTTTTTTTATAAATGTGATATCATTCAGTTATTCAGTTTTATTGTCCTCATTCTTGACATGCTACAATTATGGACGTATGTCCTTAAATTTGTTAGTTACAGCAGCCAAGCAATATTATTTGATCTTAATATTTCTGGTTTTATTGTCATACAACTGATCAGAGAAGAGCATAACTCCTTAAATTAATTTATGCTTATTTCTACTCTAACAAACCTTGAGCTTCTAACCTATGCGTTGAAGAAATGTGGAGTCTTCCAAAATAATGATTTGCCGCTCATGGGTAATGTTAAAAGTTAAAACCTTATAATATGACTTCACTTTGCACTTGTGATTCTTGGATGGGATCTGGCAAATACTGCCCACCCCTCCTTGTCTAACTCTAAAATTACACAAAAGAAATATCTCAATGAGTACTTCCACTTCGAATTTGCACATTCTCTGCCACGCAATGCATCCTTCAGCGAGCAATACCATACAATTCGGGTAGGATATCTTTAGAGGTTGATCCCCAAACCACATGCCTTAAACTTAGGGGTGGGCTCCGACTCCGACGGAGTCGGAGTTGTCATTTCCGACCTCCGACTCCGACAAAAGTCAGAGCCGAATTTCCCCTCCGACTCCAACTCCGAATGTAGTCGGAGTCCGATTCCGATCGGAGGTCGGAGCTCCGAACGGAGGTCGGAGCTCCGACCTCCGATCGGAACTCCGACTGAAGTTCGGAGGGAGTTCCGAACGGAGGTCGGAGCTCCGACTCCGAACAAAATTTCCGAACTCAACTTCGGAAATTTTGTTCTTTTTTTTTTTATTATTTAAATTTTGTTGTTCAATTTCGTTTCAGATAGTGAACAACATATATATATATTTTTAAAGTGAACCATCTATAAATATTTGGTTTATTCAAGAGTTTTCAATAATTTAAATATTCGTTCTGATTTTGTTACTGAATTTTGATTATATCTTTAATTTGTTTTATGTCCGCCTGAAATTTAGTATTAAAAGTGCTCATGACTCATGAGTTGAAAATTACACATTTAAAATTTTATAGAAAAGAATGATGATACGAATTTCTATAATTCGATTAATTTCAGTTGGATAATAAATTATAAACGTTTGAGAGATGATGGATAAGTACTAATAGAAATTATAGAATAAAGAGTACTTATCCCACGTCTTTGCTCGGGATATAACTACATAAATATAACTATATAAATAGTTTAAAAACTAAATAACATGTATGATGTAGCCATAAGTTATAACAGTCTCATTTATAACGTAATAACAATATGACTCAGTCTTGAAATATAACTACATAAAAATTAAACACGGATTTCACTCAAATACTTTTTGTTCCATTGGTCATGCCTGAAATGAAGATAAAAAGTAGCAATCAATAGATGAAAAAAAATTGATAATAAAAAATTGAATACGGTAAAAGAATAATTTGATTCTTATCAAGAAATGAAGTTCTCTCAACTCCATCCCAACTCTCAAGTAGCGTCAGTTCCAGACTCTCAATCATCGGTAATTATGTTAGGGTTCACAATTAGATCTATAAAATCATAAAAAGTAGAAGTTAGAAACATTAAAAATAATTAAATCATCATTTAAAAGCATATAAACTTACCCGATTCAAGCCTATAGCTCTCGGCATCAACGCCAACTGTATCTAGTCCAATAGGCGTTTCACTTATCCAATTCTGTGTGCAAACGAGGGCCTCCACGGTTGATGGTGACAATGAACTCCGATAAGCATCCAACACGCGACCTCCAGTGCTAAATGCCGACTCTGAGGCAACCGTAGTGACAGGAATGGCTAGCACATCTCGGGCCACACGGGAAAGGACTAGATACTTGGTGGAATTAACTTTCCACCAAGTTAATAACTGAAATACATCACTAGGTGCCTCGACAGCTTCCATAAAATATCGTTCAACCTCAGATGTACAATGCATAATATTCCTTGTTGACATGAGTTGATGATACTGCCGTATAATACGATTGCCTCTAACCCCTACAGATGGGTCAGTATCACCTGAGGAAACTGTCAATCCTGTCGGCCTCGAATGTGAGGAGCTACCAATTACGGATGAAAGCTGAGCACTAGTACTGTAGTGATGATATAAGTCATCAACATCATTTTTTAGCAATCTAATAAACTCTGCAGCCTTCATTGCCCCGAGGACGGAATTTACCCAAAATTCTAGAACGGCCAACTTAACTCGGGGGTCAAGGATCACAACCACAAATAACAATCTATTTATCTTCTCAATATTCTCCCAATATTTATCATATTTGATCTTCATCCTCGTAGCCATAGCAGATAACAATCCAGCAGAGTCAGTACAACTATTTTCCAACTGGAAGTGAAGCTCCGAGAGCTCGCTGAAAAATGAGTTCGCAGTCGTATATTTGGATCCAGATAGCCGCATGGTTATCTCATAAAAAGTTCTTAAAAATTCAACAAAATAACTCACACTGGTCCAATCATGTTCGTCCGGCGCACCGAGCCCCTGTCCTGCTGGCTCCAACAAAGCATACCTCAGGCCCCCATCCTCGACCTCCATCCGCTCGAATGCTTTTTAGTACTTCTGTTCCACATCCAACATCATGTATGTAGAATTCCATCGAGTCGGAACGTCCAAGCACAGCATACTAGAACATTCAATCTTCAGATCTTCTGCTATTGCCTTAAACTTGGCAAGCCTTTGAGGGGAACCCCTCACATATCGTACAATGTTGCGGACTCGGGTTATGGAATCATGAACCTCTTTTAATCCCTCAACAACTATGAGGTTAATGATATGAGCACAACATCGAACGTGAATAAACTCGTGGACTCGAATGACATCATCTCTCACCGTCGTGTTCCGCTTAAACCAATCAATTGCTGTTTCATTCGCATTGGCATTGTCAACTGTAATACACAGCACTTTTCGAATTCCCCAGTCCTTTAAACAATCATCCATCTTCGCCCCAATGGATGCACCTTTATGATCCACAATTTCTTTAAAACCAATAATTTTTTTTATGCAAAATTCACTCACTGTCAATGTAGTGTGCTGTGATACACATGTAGCAGACGTTCTGTATGGAAGTCCATGTGTCAGTCGTAAAAGACACTCTCTGGCCAGTGGTAATAAACATCTTCCTCATCTCCTCCTTGTCTTTCGCATGCCTCTTCATACAATCTCGCATCACTGTATACCGTGATGGAATGGGAAATCGTGGCTCAACAAAATTTAGAAACTTTCGAAAGCCTCTTTTCTCGACTGTGGTAAATGGCATCTCATCAGTAATTATCATCTCTGCAAGCATGTCCCTCAACATCTTCTCACTGTATTGAGGGATGACCAATTTCTTAGTCTGTGTACCATCAGTGGCTGTAGAAGTTTGGTAACTGAGGTTGGTCTGATCAGTGGCTTGCAATCCCTTCGCTATCTTATATCGTTGGCAACCATTTAGATGTGCTATTAACACACTGGTACGTTGCTTCTTCGAATAGCATCTACAAAGTGATCCACAGTAATGGCATCTTGCTACTGGGTTCGCAATTTCACCAGGAATTTTGGTGAAATGCTCCCATGTCCACGACCTCTTTTTAGAAGGTCGTGGTGGTTGATCTTGCTCAATGGGCATCTCCTCCTCTTCGTTGAACATATCCTCATCCTCTATATCAACTGGGAGTGGGAGTCGACTACTCGCACAAGATGTAGCTACTCTAGATGTAGCTGCTCTAGATGTGGCTCTAGGGGTGGAAGTACCCACCGGTGTAGGAGTTGTAGCATTGGCATCCGCCACATCCCCTTGTGGACGATCATCTCCACTATGTCTAGGATCCATATCACAATCAATGAAGCTGAAAAAATTAAATTAGAAGCAAAAAAATTGTTTAAAAATAAACTAGGCTATTGTATTATACAATAGGACATGTATTATTGTATCATAATATATTATTGTATCGATGTATTATTACATCGAGGTTCGGTTGACGTGCGCTCGACTCAGCGGAACCCATCCAGAGAGGTTCGCTCGACGTGCGCTCGAGCAGAAACCATCCAGAGAGGTTCGCTCGACGTGCGCTTGACGTGCGCTCGAGCAGAAGCCATACAGAGAGGTTCGCTCGACGTGCACTTGACATGGCGCTCAAGCAGAACCCATCCAGAAAGGTTCGCTCGATGTGCGCTCGAAGTGGCACTCGAGCAGAACTCATACAGAGAGGTTCGCTCGACGTGCGCTCGAGCAGAAACCATACAGAGAGGTTCGCTCGACGATCGCTTGACGTGGCGCTCGAGCAGAACCCATCCAGAAAGGTTCGCTCGATGTGCGCTCGAAGTGGCGCTCGAGCAGAACTCATACAGAGAGGTTCGCTCGATGTGCCCTCGACGTGGCGCTCGAGCAGAATCCATCCAGAGAGGTTTGCTCGACGTGCGCTCGAGGTGGCGCTCGAGCAGAATCCATCAAGAGAGGTTCGCTCGACCTGTGCTCGACGTGGCGCTCGAGCAGAACTCTTCCAGAGAGGTTTGCTCGACTTCCGCTCGACATATCGCTCGAGCCAATGTTCAATACAACGTGCGCTCGACACCTCGCTCGAGCGCAAGTCTGCAATACAATGTAAAATTCAGGGTTTTGAGCGCCGTGTTGGGACTATATTGAATATTCAATACAACCAATTCACAAGAATCACAACTGCTGGCTCCAATTCATAAGAAATGTGCTTGAATTAAATTTAGGGCTCATAAATTTAGGGCTCACCGTAGGTGGAAGCTGTACAGAGGAGCAACGAGGAACGGCGGCACGGAGGAGCAACGACGAACGGCGGCACGCTGGCAAGAAATACACAAGACGTGAGGACGGCTTCACAGTTCACTAGTTCAGTCACTGGGACGGAGACGCGAGAGAGAAGGGAGAAGGAAGAAGAACTGAAGAAGGAAGAAGAAGGGGGGGGGGGGGGGGGACGTATGAAGAAGGAAGACATATGAAACGACGCCGTTCCATATTAAGTGGAACGGTGTCGTTCAATAATTTTTTTTTAAACCCAGCTGTAAAACGACGTCGTTTTACAGCTGGGTTTAAAAAAAAATTCGGAGTCGGAGCTCCTTGTAGCTCCGACTCCGACTCTGACTCCAAATAACTATTCGGAGCTACTCCGAATTCCGACTCCGAATTCCGACAACTCCGACTCTGTCGGAGTCGGCGTCGGAGCGGAGGTTGGAATTCTCGGAATTTTGCACACCCCTACTTAAACTAACCCCCAAACCGCCTGATTTCATTGGAATACAAATTGTTGACCGGCTTGCCAAATGAAATTTAGCAACATGATGTAGTACATGTGAATCTAGTGGTATGATGCTTGGATATGTTTTTATTAGTGGGCAAAGTTCTTGCAGTTTTCCATTTCTTCATAAAATAGATAGTAGATTAGTTCATTTAGTCCAGTTTATGATTTGATATTTTGTCATGTAATTCAGTTGTTTTCACTTTTCATTACGTGTTGTTTATTTCACCAAGATGTAAACACTCATTTGTACAAATGCATAGTATTCTGCATTGGCCACTGAGGTTTGTAAAGGACGTGGAAAAGTGCCGGTGGCAGATTACAAGGTCGTCAAGTATGTTTATGGAGAGGATGGTGACCCACGTTCCAATTCAGGGGCAATAAGTTGCAGCTGCTACTCCTTCTGCATGTGTCCTGGTGGACAGGTATCTTTGAAACAATCTCCCCCCCCAAAAAAAAAAAAAAATCCTGTTAGGTATAACTTTGTGTGTGAAGGGGCAGGGTGTAATCATTGCTAATGGTAAATATTGACAGATTCAATAAATTCATTTATTTATTTTCAGGTAGTTCTTACTAGTACAAATCCATCTGAACTATGCATCAATGGCATGTCTTTCTCTCGACGTGCTTCAAAGTGGGCAAATGCTGCACTTGTTGTTTCCGTCTCATCAAAGGATTTTGATGCACTAAGTTTCAACGGACCTCTTGCAGGGGTGGAATTTCAGGTATCTTTCAGGCCTTACTCATGACCTTCTGAGTGTTTTACTTTCCTGATTACATCACCGCACATGATCTAAATCATCATTGAATGTTCTTATATGGTTTCAGAGGGAATTTGAGCGAAGAGCAGCTATAATGGGTGGGGGAAATTTTGTGGTGCCTGTGCAGACAGTTACTGATTTTTTGGAAAACAAGCTATCAGGTAAGTTTATAATATCATTTCCTCAAGTTTTTTTCACACATTTGCTTTTAGAGTCTTCAGCTAGCATTATCTTTACTGGTTTTGTCAGTGACATCTGTGCCACCATCAAGTTATCGATTAGGAGTGAAGGCAGCGAATCTCCACGAGCTATTTCCAATTCATATTACAGAGGCTTTGCAGTATTCCATCTCAGCATTCGACAGAGAGGTTTAACATTTTTTGTTATCTTCATTTTTATTCTTCAGCTGTGCTTTATGATGAATTTGTGGAACTACAACTTGTTTACACCCCAAAGTTTGGAACTTTCAGTTGCCAGGATTCATATCCAGTGAGGCCCTTCTCCATGGAGTGGAGGTAATTCCATTGAATTGTGTATCCTGTTTATGTGCCAAAGGGATTCTTTAAAACATGTTTTCTTCCTTGAGATTATCAAAAATCATTTTCATTTAATTTTTGGATCCAGACTAGAACCAGCTCTCCCATCCAGATTCCACGCGACATTGACACATACGAGAGTACATCATTGAAAGGACTCTATCCAGTTGGTGAAGGAGCAGGTTATGCTGGAGGGATTGTAAGTGCGGCAGTTGATGGCTTGTATGCAGGTTTTGCTGTGGCAAGAAATTTTGGTTTGTATGATGAGAGCATAGAGAACATTTTGGGAAAGGCTCAGAGCGCAGGACTAGTGAAGTACTAGGATCTATTCAGCCCATTTGGTTGTTTCACCATTAAACAATGCAAGCCACCTGAACAGGCTCAATTATCTACATGGTTTCCACAGCCAAATATAGGTAAAGGATCAAGTTTTACTTGAGAACTGCTACAGACACAAAGAGATTACACAAATTAAACCTATAAACTGAAATAGTTTTATGGAATCCGTTACATCTACTTTATAATAAAAGTAATTTTACAATTTGACGTACTATATCAAGTCACATCTGTTTGTAGATTTACTTTTGTGTAATTCATTTGTGGCTAAAGATTTTTCCTTTCTTATTACTAACTCTATCACCTCCTCATTGTTATCTTTATCCAGCTCTAGTGATTGGATGATCCTGAACTCTGCAGTTTGCATCCTACGGTCATACCTGGAAGCAAAGTCGAGGAATAATGTCTGTTTGTGTCGATTAGACATTCCTACATCGTTTGCTTGACTATTATAAAGCAGTCAACTGTCTCTGTGATCTTTTGGTTTTGGTAGGGCAGTTTACTGTATAATTTGCTTCCAGTCTGCTGCTGAAGTGGATCCTAGGGTCGGCCGCCGATCACTTTGTTGATGCAACCATAGTCTAACCTTGGGGAAGTCCCATAGCAGGGGCAACATCTCAAGCGACCAGGACTTGTAAATAAATTTTGTAAAATTAGCCCTTGTTATTTACAGTTGATCAGAACATTAATTACTTAAATTGAGCAAGTGACATTTAATCATGGACATATATTTGTCATATAGAAACCTTGAGCGGTACTCATTATATCAAGGTAAAGTTCTGCCCATCACTGTTGTAGCTTCCTTTTCTGTCTTTGATTTATCTATTTCTCCCATTTAAACGAACCATATAACTATAGAGCAGCATTCATATATATATATATATATATATATATATTTCATGAAAATTTCTATTCATCAATCTCCACACATTATATTTTTTTATCTTACCAAATGTGTGGTATATTGATGATGAGTAGAAGAATTCAATAAGTTTAATAAGAATAAAATCAAAAACAAAATTTAAAAAATAAAAAAAGTGTGGTGTGATGTGTGGGGATGATGAGTAATAAACTCATATTTCATATATATATAGAAGCTTGTTTGTATTCTCAAGGTTCGTTTTCGGCATAATTTTAGAGGCAAATATGGTGGCGGATTTCTTGGCCAAAGAGGGGACTCAATGTAGAATTTCAGATTTTTTTAGACAGGAATTGCTGCAAGGCCGTTTTCGGGGTTTAGTATGTATGGACAAATTAGATATTTCTTATATTCGACATTGATGTAATTTTCCTTTGAGATTTTCAATTGTAAATATGGTTGTTCCTCCATCTCAGTGAGAGATCTTAATAATAAGAGGCCTTAAGCTCGTTTTTATTTTTTTAAAAAAATACAGTTTCTCATCAACCAAACAGAAACTATATCCCATATGGCAGAAAGTTAAATAAATGCAACATGCAATACTATTTTCATATATATATGAATAAAAGATTAATAACCCTCAGAGCCGTAGTCTTCTCCCATACTAATGTCATGTTGATCATCATGTTGATGAAGGGCATCCAATGTCAACTAGTACAATAATTCTTTAGAGCAAACAAGACCACAATCGGTGAGAAAGATATACCATTCTATTACAAGGACACCAACATCATTCTGAACCATTCCTGATGGCCTGTGCCTGCAAACAACATTTCTGGTCCCAATACACTGTTCCAAACAATAAAGAATACCCACATGAAATTTGGAAACTGTGGGGCACCTTGTCATGTGTTGAGCGCGAAGATTTGGGTGACTTGTTGGGACCCATTAAGAGATCTTTTTTTATTTGGAGAAAATCTTGAAAAAGGCAATCAACAAGACATGTTGGAGACGAAATGCATGGGGACATGCAAATGGCATATGGCGTTTGCATGGGCTGCTAGCTCTGATCACTCACCATAATTGTGCATGCAGCATCTTTTCGGCACATGATCATGATCATCATGAGTGCCCATAATTTGGTCTTTGGAGTCGTTTAAACTTTAATGCATGCGGAAGATTGTCTCTGATGTGTATCCAAATCTATAATTTGCAATATCCTTTTCATATGTTCAAATATAATTTCAGTCGATCTGTCGTACCATTAGCTGTTTTATTTTTTAAAGCTATATATAATAGTTTGAACCCTATTAATGCATTTCATCATTTCTAATTCCAACTAGTCATTAATCCCCGCGTGATGTATGAGAATGCAGGCTAAAGTTTTTTAATGAATAATGAATAAGAATGATGTCCAAGCATGCATGCATGCAGTCATATGCTAAACAATATTCCTCAGATTTCGCAAATAGAAAGCTAGCTTCTTCTCCTAATTACAAAAGATAGAGCTCTCTCCTTTCAAAATTACACAGCCTAAAAGATATATATGACAAAGCTTTTTAAGACACATGCACGCATAGAAAGTCATGAGTATAAATAAGCTGTGTGTAAGGGAATTTTTCCTACTTCACAAATCCCATTGGGCCTCGGCCCAATACTCGGCCACAGGGTTCCAAGACCACCCATCCCATGAAGCAAAGTGCCTACAAGGGAAAGAGATCAAGTGGCTGACAGGATAGAGCTACCTAACATCGCTCGTCCACACTCTGGACATGAGAACAACTTGTACAAAATATAGCGAGAAATAAAGAGAATCCTCGATCTTCTGACATAGGAACATCAACGAATCACAAATGATAAAAGTAAAGCCAGGGAACCACACTACATTAATGGCACCACCATCCGAGTTACACGCCACATTAATAGTGCCGTCGCAAAGCCATGCTGCATTAAAGGACTCTATCAGAAGGAAAAGTATGAACTCCATGGGGGTAGACACGATCTATCCCTCAGACTTATGGTACAAATAGAAAATCCCAGGTATGAGAAAACTCTCTGATTCCTAAACTCTCTTACTTATTTACAAACTTCAAAGAGAATTTACTGACTTTAATATCAGAGACTCCACGGCCCCAAGGTCGTCCTCTCCCAATTGCCTTCTTTCCTATGTTTTGCAGGCCCAAATTCTGAAGACCCGAGTTGCTGAAACTTAATCCAAAGGCGTACGAAACACGACGTTAACACTGTGAGTACTCACACATGATGAAGCCATGCATTAGATTTCTCTCCAAATATATATCCAGTTGGCTTTGCCTGGCATTTTCCTTGGAATAATATATCTAAACCTAGCTAAAGAAGACCATCTTCCAATTTATGATCTAAATATTCCTTGCGTGAGGGAAGGGAAAAAAAATTGAACACTGATTTTTAGATGGGACAAAGGCCCACATTGTTGTTGTTCTGAGAGTTACACGACATACTGTACGTCCGAATCATTGCATGTGGCTGCTATCAAGACAACTCGATCGATCCGTCAACAAAATCCTTTCTACAAACTCCACAAATTATTAAGATCATGAATATATATTTGGAGAAATGTTTTTCCAATACAATATTAATGCATCAATATGCATGATGCATGATGCCCTTTAATTAATTGTATCATATATAACACTAAGCATCATGAAGATCTCAATTATATTAATCTATGAATATTTTGTAAAAACAAATGAGTTGTAAGTTAAACATGAAAAGTTTTTCTCATCAATCACTATTTATCACCCCACATCTCACACTTTATGAAAACACATACATATCTTATGAAAAATACTCCCGCACCCTTTGAAAAAATTATAGGTGTGAAGTGTGATAGTAAATAGTAATTGGTGCATAGTAAGTCTCGTTAAACAATTAATATATATATATATATATATATATATATATAAGTATTTCAAGATAAGAAGTACTGATTTCAGGAAGAGTGAATTATTAAATGGGATTTTTGCTAGCGTTAATATAATATGGTAAGAGTGGAATTAAGAAGGGAAGTACTGACCGATCATGTTTCTTCTTTTTTATTTATTTTTTCTTCCTCGAGGATTTTAGGAGAAGTCTTGGGAATGCAGCATGACAAGGGTTGGGAACACATTTCTCTTTGTAAGTACGTCCATGGCAAAGATGAGAGTGAGACACATCTCCCAACCTGCAACTGACACAAGTTGATCTTGAAGTTGCATCAGTTAATAATTGTCATGCACACAGCTAGATGATCAAAACCAAAAAAGATCCTAATTTTGTTGCATTGGTGGTCTGTTGCTTGCGCTGGTTTGGCCCAATTGGAATTGAATGGGAGGCTCTGCATTTGTCTAAATTGTCTGTGCATGCATGGTAGGTTGAAACCTACTTTCCTAATCATATTTTGTGGACCCTAACTTCACTTTCCCCTCTCATGTTCAGTCAGTATCTTTAGATGTTTCTTCCACCTTTCGGCTAAAAAGTGGTGGGTCAGTATTACATTCTTCTTTTCTTTTCTCCAAACTTCTTAATTTGGCTCTACCCGTCCAGTCCTCCCAAGATCAGTTCTTTCTGGTTCAGTAAAAGAGAAAAAATAGATATATATGTGTGGAAGGACTTCTGATCTTGTGATTATACATGCAATATTAAATATACTCAAAAGTTTAAAATGAATTACTGAAATATTATCTCAGTACTGTTCTATGGATATCTTTTTCTTGAAGTGAGATGATAATATATAATTAATATATATATGTATGTATCTTAATATATATGTACGTATATATATGAGAAGGAAGGATAAATACATGCATCTTGCTAGCTGCAATGTAGTAATAGGTTCTGTTAATGCCAAAAATCGCACAACAGGTCGAAATGAGAGAAAAAATTATTCTCGACTGTTATGAAGATTTGAGCCTCAATCAGTATGGTCTGGAGCCCCCAGCATGGTTCGATATGGTTGTGTGTACGTCCATGATAGTGAATGAAAAATAAATACTGAGAAAATAAAGAAAGATGGATACACAGATTTACGTGATTCGGCATATTGCCTACGTCTATAGGACATTTGGAGAGGAAAAATCTACTATAATACGTTTTTTTACAGTCTCTCATCTTTCACTATACAATGAAGATCTTAAATATATTTACTGGAGAATATGTTCTCGTTGGAGCCCTCCTTTTGAGAGGTTGAAGAAGCTGGAGAACTAGTCTCAATCCCCCCTAGAATTCGTCTGGCCGTTTCCTTTTATCTGACCCCTCTTTCTACGTGCCCTAGGGAGTAGTGAGGATTAACTGCCTTTTCCTTGCATGTCAGATATCTTCATTTTCTTTTCGCTTTTTTCCTTCCTCTCCTACCCTTTCCTGGCTTTTCTTCTGACATTGTCCTCTCATTGTCCCCATTTGCTCTCTCTCTCTCTCTCTCTCTCCTCACCTAGTGGTGGCCTTTAGGTGGGTTGGACCTAGTCTTGGGCTTGAATATTTATCCCCTTCAAGTTCTGTTTTTTTAAATGAATAATACTAGTATGCCTTCTCATTTAGTCCCCTCATTTTGACTGCTCATATATCTATTTAAAAAAAAAAATTCTTAATGGTTAAGGAAATGACTATTAGTGTATTGATATATATTTTTTTATTTTTAAAAATGTTTAAAAAATATTTGAAAAAAAAAATACAATTTACATTAGGCGGCACACAAAATGGATAGATGGAAGCGGAAGAGTAGCACCGCTCTTTTTAAATAATCTAGGCAGCCCTTTGAGAATTTCAAAAGGATAGGGATTATATATATTAATATATATATATATATATATATCAAGTCTAAAAGCATATATTGATATCACTATTATTGGTTGTGTTAATTAGGTCAACCTGGCCAGGGACATAATTTGTTTGGTTATGAAAAGGGATTTGAGGAAGCTGGAAATACCATTAATATTGTCAAATCAGAACAACCTCGATCCAACCCTAAACCATAGTATCTACTGTTTGTTCAGAATGTTCCCACATGATACCACTTTTGAGTTTTTAATGATTCGCACATTGTTTTACTTTATGAGTATTTTCATCCATCTTGACTTTGTAGATGTGCTCCCCATGCATGCATGATTATTCCATCGCAGCCTTAATTTGGAAGAAACTTGATGGAAGAAGATTTTGTATGTAAAGATCGAAGAGTAGTACAACTTCCTTGCCTAATAATACGATAACTGCTATAGCTATAAAGAGATTTCACAAAAATAAATTCATAAATTGATATAATTTTATATGATACATTGATTTATTTTATAATAAAAATAATTTTATAATTTAACGTACCATATCAAGTCATGTCAGTTTATAGATTTACTTTTATAAGATTTCTTTGTGATTAAAATATTTCTTAATTAACATTTAAAATAAGAAAAAGATGTTTATCTTAATGTTCTTGATAAATTAAACCTGATAGCTATTGATGGTTAAATATGAACCTTTAAGTTGAGACAGTAAAAACAAGAAACTAGCAGACAAGCTAGACAGATCTGAATCGCTTGCGGCAAGAGTAAGAGAATTCCTGTCCATTGATGATGGTGACAGATAGTAATCCCAAATGATGTTCGCTCCTTTCCTTCTGTCTGTGGGTCAACACTTACATTTAATTTGGATCTTCTTCTGTTACTTCAACCACACTCAAAAACTATTAATTACCGCAACGAAGAGAAATATTTTAGTAACAAAAATCATATTAATCTTATATAAAAACAAATTTATAAATTGATTTGATTTAATATAATACTATATTAGATTGTAAAATTATTTTCATTATAAAATAGATCTAACATATCATATAAAACTATCTCAATTTTTATTTATTTTTAAATCTTTTTGTGACTACTTTCTATCATTTTTTTTAATTTTAGAGATTTCGCATATGGATGCGATATGCAAGTCGTAAGGTGAGTAAGGAGATATAACGTATCATATGAGAAGTTAGATAAATACGTTAGTTATAAAGAAATTCTATAATAATAAACTCGTATACTAATGTGGTTTAATATAATGGTATTTTAAATTAATATCAAACTACTTTTATTGTAAAGTAGATATAACGTATTATATAAAACTATATCAGTTTGTAGATTTACTTTTATAGAATCTATTTGTGACTAACACTTCTAAGTAAGTTATCATCGGCATTTTGATTAGAAATGCAATTACTTGATAGGCTCATTTGGCATTCTTTATCAATAGTGAGCTTTAGCCTCCACATATATGCGCACCATGTGCATACATATGCAAAAATTTGAGAACACTTGGATATATAATAATTCTCTCTAGAACTCAGAAATACTAGTTCTCGTACGTGTTCCCTTTTAGTGGATGAAATCAGCAATTGGGGTCTCTTTTTTCATGGAATTTAAGTGGTATAAATAGTTTCTAGATGAGGACCATATGTCATTAAATTAGCAACACCGAAATTCTCTTCCCTAGGATGATGATGATGATGATCTAGTGATACTGACAAATGTTTCTGATTAATGTCGTCGATGGTGTTTGATAATGCAATATTTAAAGTGATTCATGAATCATGATCATTAAGAAGCCATGTTTCTCATTTATAGTACTGTAGATGGATGGGGCTATCAATATGTATTTTGGTCCCTATATATAGGAGAAGTCATGTAAAGGTACGTATCATTTATGAATAAATTGGTAATTGGTGACATAAATTAATTTCCATGAACTTTTCTTCCCTTTTTATGAGACTCTATTGGATATATATATAAATATATATATAGATGATGGCATGCATCCACTTTTTTATAAGTTGGATTAATACTATCACGGTCATGAATACAAATACTCTTAATTTCCAATGAAATAGACAGTATCTTTTTTTTTTTTTTTTTAAGAAAAGACTGATCTTATTAGAAAACATTAAATCGTGGAATGAATCTTAGGAGAAATATCCTCTAGTTCAATACACTCCTCATAGAGTAGTAATGCATCATTGGCTAAAGCATGGATAACACAATTAATGCCCATAGGAACATGCCAAACAGACGACTTATGAATTTCCTGTAAGAGAATTTTAACATCCCTGATAATCAATCCATCTGAGTTCCACTTCTCTTCTGTAATGTTTATAGCTTTAACCACTGAGAGAGCATCACCTTCTAAGATTACTTGTTGCATCCCCAGTTCAATTCACAATAAGGTGGATTTAAGAACTACTATTGACTCTCCTAACTGAGCATCTGGAAATATCCCTCTTGATGATCTTAGTGTAGCTACCACTCAAAATTCAGAGTCTCTAGCAATCACTCATACTCCCACTTTGCTTTGAAGTTTATCAATAGCCGCATCCCAGTTGATCTTGAAGGTATTAGGAGGTGGGAGCTTCCCATTTCTAAACAGGTGTTGTACTATCCCCTGCTCGGGCCTAAACCCCCTTCATTGAATTTCTGTAATCCTCCATTGCATGAAGAGAGTGAAGACATAGCTTATCGCAAGATATAAACTTTCCTTCAAATACAAATGAATTCCTTCTCCTCCATGCACTTGATATGTAGTCACTACTACTTCATCTAAGATCTCAATTGGCATTGAAGAGAAAAAATGGGATAACAAATTCTGGAATGAAGTCACTTCCACACTGCACTTTTGTAACTTCCTTGAACATGAACCCCAAACATCCTGAGCAGATCTACAACTCCATAAAACATGAATAATAGATTTAGGTTTAGTCAAACAAATAAGACAGTTAGAGGATTCCACCACCTTTTCCTGAAACAGATTGAGCTTTGTTGGAATGGACTCAAGACTGGCTATCCAAAGAAAATCTTTAACAGCATTTGTCACTTTAAGTTTCCATAGCTTAGACCAGATTCCTGCACTCAGCATGGTATTCGATGACTGCCCCCTCCTTGCCAACAAGTCACCTTGAAGGTGGTAAGCACTTTTTACTGAGAACTTGCCATATGCAGTACACCTCCATCCCAACCTATATGGATTGTTGCATACACTGACGGGAATTCTTGAGATAATCTCTCATACTTGGGTTCTAAAAATATTTCCTTCAGTAAGGCCAAGTTCCAATGCTTTGTGTTAGGGTCAATTAGGTCTTCGACCCTTGCATCTTCATCTAATACAGTATCAATTTAATATAAAAAACGAAATATTATGATTATTTTATATGTCAAACATAATGAGAAATGAATAAACTATTCCATATTTTATACTATTTATTTAAAACGAAGTAGAGAAGATATTCATGTTTAGTTCTAAGCTGGTTCATACTCATGTGAAACTATCTAATAAATAGATGTGGATGCCACTACTGATGAATTTGATGTCACAATGGCTAATGCGATATATATATATATATATATATATATATAATTGCTAGGTAGGAGGGACAAACTGTTGCAATTATGTAGTGATATAATTATTAGTACTTTAGACATTATTTTGTTATTATATGTATGCAAGCATAATTGCTAGGCCAAACTCTAGTGTGTGTGTGTGTGTATTTATATATATATATATATATATCTATATATATATATATATAATCAAGTAGACTTTATAGCAAAGAATGCTACACGCAATCTGATCTACTCATTATTAACATTTAGATTTTTTTTTTGGTAATACCTTAATCAGAAGAGAATGCAACCAAATATTTCTTGTATTCTTTTATTTGGTGTAGTTGGGCAATCTTCTTGGTTTTGAATCATGAGAGATCAGGCTCCTGGCTGTGATCATCATGTAAAATGTACATATCTCATGTTCATCAACAGAGAATCAATAGATTGCTTTTTGGCCATTACAAAAATAAGAAGTTGAAGAAGAAAGAAGATTGCTTTTGGGAGCCATGAGTTGATAATTTGGAACACTAAATCTAAACATCCTTTCTAAATTTGATCACCCACATTAGCATCTATCGTGTTATATATAGGTACAACTTTACATACAATATTATACGTATTGATCAGTGTCAGTCTCATTTTATCAGTTTTTTAATTCGACTTTCAAATTTTAAATTTTAAAATTTTCACTATTTCAATAGCTAATATGCCAGCCGTTATGATTATGTATGCAAAATTATAAGTGTAGATGATATTTCCCATTTTCATATATAATATGTTGAATTTAAATTTTAAAAAATGTTAATATATAAGGGTCACTATTGTGGGGATTTATATATTTTGTATCCTCAAATGATTAGTGTTTTACACTTTATGTCTCCAACCATCAAATTAACACATTGAACATTCTATTTATAAAAATTTGGCATTTTTTTATTGGCATTCAATTATGATTTTTTACCACTAAAATGGATGAAAAAAATAACAAAGCAATTTTGATATCAATTAAGATATCAATTTTTAATAATTTAAATGCATAATATTTAAAATATCTTTTTATTTGACTTTAAAAGAAAAAAATAGAATTTATTATTTTAAAATAATTACGTAGTAGACTTGAAAAAAGGAAAATAGGAAATTAAAAGCCAAAACAAAAGATAGAAGCAAATAATAGCAATATAACATCTTCTTTCGGAAAAGAAAATAAAAAATAAAAAATACTATTTGAATCGGTAAAAGTTATCAATAAAAGTCATCGATTGAATTTTTTATTTTTTTTATTTAAAGATTAAGAAAATAATTATTAATAATTGATATTTTTTTTATTTTTTAAAAATATATAAAAAAATTTAAATTAAAAAAGAAAAAAGAAAAAAAGTATATTTATTCTTGTCGGTCAAATTTTATGGATTCATCATCCGTCTCAATAGCATTACCTGAAAAAGCTTTGGGTTAGGAAAAAAATAAAATAAAAGAGTGTTCAAGTTAAGTAAGCGCTAATCGAAGTAGGTGGCGCGAAAACAACGTCGTCGTCCCTAACTCCCAACTGAATCAAACCGTTTCCTTTCTTTCTTTCTCTCTCTCTTTTAATTTCTTTTATTTTATATATATATATATATATATGTACACTCCCCGCAGGAAAATTGACTCTCCGACCGAAGTCCGGCGATTCCTCTGATGCCTCAGCGTTTTCTTCCGATGCTAATATTTTCGTAATTTGAAGATGACGGAGTGATTACTGCCACTGGGAAAACTAGAAGGCTTTGGTGGTTTGGTGTTTTTCGGTGAATGCATACAGCTTGTGAGCGTTTCGAGTTTTGACGTTGTTGCAGAAAATTTGGCATAGTTTCAAGGTGAGAATATTGATTGGTTTTGATGTTTTTTAAAGATGGGAGATTCGCTTTGTTGTTGAATACTGAAAGTGAAAATCAGTTCACCCAAAGTACTAATCGATCTGATCGTCGGTGTTATTTCAAGTTCCAGATTGAGTTAAAAAAAATGAAAATTAAAAATTTTATTTTATTTATAGATGTCAGATTGTTGCTACTTTAGGAATATATCTGAAAGTTTATCATAGAGATTCAATGAACTCTCTCACTCACTCACTAGAGCATGTCTTCAAAACCGGAGACAACCTGTCGAACGCATTCAGTGTGTCACAATTCGGTAAACCTGTGTTTCATCGATTTCCGTTCCTAAATCTCCACGATTTACCACCTGATCGTCAAAACGGAAACTATTTTTTTTGTTTTGTTTTGTTTTGTTAATCTCATTGGTCTTTGTTAATACTTTTTGCTTGAATTAATTTTTTAATAAAACTCTGTGCTTTATGTTTGCAAACGTAACTTCATAGTTCATGTTGATGGACGATGATCTTCCTTGCATGTGGCCTCCATTGCCTCTTTCCATTTCGCTAAGAACATTAGCACCTCCAAGCTCAAAACTTTCTGCTAATCAAAGAATACAAACAAAATACATAATTCACTGTTTTTCTTGAAAAAAAAAAAAAAAACCAATAGTTAGTAAAGTAATCGGGTACTTCGTCTCTGGGAGTCACAGTGGATCCAAGAAAATTGTGTTTCTTCACAGGGAAAGAGAGAGAGAGAGAGAGAGAGTTTTGGTTGCATTTTTGTATTCACTTTCATTGAATTGATTTGGCGTCGTGTTGTGCTGTGCAGTGACCATGGCACTCCCGTGAGAGGGACAAAAGGGAAAACAAATAGTATTATAGGATCAACCTCCTTATCCTGCGCACCTCTCTCTTTTCCTGCACCAACTACCACCCCAGTCCACTCCCTGGTGGTCTCCTCAATTTCTCCAAGGGGACCCCTCCCCTGCGAATGCAAACCTCTAATGATTATCGTCAGTGCACGTTGTTGCACTTTCCGCAAAATTTATGTGACCCCATTTGTACCTGGTTTTCTTATCACTCTCTAACCGCTTCGTCACGCCCTGATCTGCTTGGATTTGGGCTTACTTTGATGAAAGAACAAGACCCATTTGCGCTTATTGGCTGTGATTCTCGAATTCATTCTCTTTCAGATCTGGGTCTCTGTAAAGATGTATGCTTTTGAATTTTATTTTATTTTTCTATTTCTTATGTTTTATGGGTTTTGTTATTCTTTGCTTTAGTATCTTTATTACTTTAGGTTGTGCGTTTGTGACAGATTTATTGCAGAGAAAAGGATCTTTCTTTTTGAGCAGCTGGTGCCATTCCTTTGAATTCTTGGGGTACATGAATGCCAAGGCTGTCCAATGTGGTTTAGTCATGTGAAAATTTGTGTCAATGTGGTCTAATTTGTTTTGTGTGGATGGATGTATGCGAGTCACAGCAAGCATTGCGGAAGCACAGGGCAGTGGGGACGCCAAGACCACCGTTGGTCCCGGCCGAAAAGAACAATGCAGTCTCCACCGGCCGCCTTTGGACGAGGGACGTTAGTTCTAGGTACAAGTCACCTTCCCCTGCAAGGCCGGCCACTCCCCGGCGTTTCCCTTCTCCGAACCTCACAAGAACACCGCCGACTTCCTCCCATGTGGCATCTAAGCGAGCCCAATCAGCCGAGAGGAAGCGGCCTTCTACACCCTCTTCCCCATCTAGGCCGTCCACACCAGTCCATGATTCAACGGTTAATATACAATTGTCATCCAGAAGAATAGGGCATGGTCGGTCACCAGAGGGTTTATGGCCTTCCACGATGCGTAGTTTGAGTGTTTCATTTCAATCTGATGCTATATCAATTCCTATTGGTAAGAAGGAAAAACCGGTGAATGCTTCTTCAGATCGCACTTTGCGGCCGGCATCAAATGTTGCACATAAACAGGTAGAGACACCTTCTATGGCGCGCAAAACTACGCCGGAGAGGAAGAGGAGTCCTCTTAAAGGAAAGAATGTGCCTGATCAGTTGGAGAATTCTAGACCAGTTGATGGTTTACATACCCGACTCAGAGATCAGCATCGATGGCCAAGTAGAATAGGTGGGAAGGTAAATTCCAATGCTTTGAGTAAAATTGTGGATCTTGGTGAAAAGACAATCGGCGCTTTAAGTGCCCCAGTCCCGGGAATTGGGTTATCTCTGTCGAGGAGAACACCTACTACATCTGATGGTATAGGTAAACAGTTACAAAAGTCTGCAAGTGATGGCACGAGGCTGTTATCAACACTCAATGGGAGTGCTGGATTAGGATTTGAGGCAAATTCAATTGGCGGTAATCCACTGCAGGCAGTTGGACCTCACAAGTCTGTTTCTACTAGTTTATCAGATAGGACAACATCAGTGACGCCTGCAGCTCGATCCCAGTCCTTACCCAGTCCTAGATCACGGATACCTTCTCCTAATAAGGCCTTGGTGGTGTCATCCTCTGTTAATAGAGGTGTCAGTCCATCTCGGACCAGACCATCAACTCCTCCTCCAGTTGGGATTAGTCCATCTCGGATTCGGCCTTCCAATCCTTCTACTCAATCCAACGGTACTGCTTCTGTGCTTAGTTTTATTGCGGATGTTAAAAAGGGAAAAAAGGGTACAAGCTACATAGAAGATGCTCATCAACTGCGACTGCTATACAACAGATGTTTGCAATGGAGATTTGCAAATGCCCGGGCCAAGGCTGTATTTTATATTCAGAATGTAATTGCAGAGGTAGGTTTTGATATCTAAGGAATTAACAAACCTTTTATAATGCAGGCCCTCTGGTTTTGCCATATGTTTGATTGCCTATATCCTTGTGTTATTCTGTTTAATAGTATCATATCTAGGTTGAGAAAGATAATCTTGATGACTTATGTAGATATATGTATACATACACTTGTACACGCACACATTCACTTCAAATTATCTTGGTCAATGATTTGCAGTACATAAAGTATCTGAGTTTGCAGTACATACTACATTATGTATCCCGTACATTCATGCATAGATTTACACACACTCGTACACATTTGCTTCCGATTCTATTGGTCATTGATTTGCAGTCCATAACTAGTATTTTTTATTTTATGCCGCAACATGGTAGTGTTGTATGTTATCCACAGTAGTGGTTTTGATCTTAGAGAATAACAGAAAAACAATACTGTCAGAATATGTTAAGTCTTGTGGAGAAGACAGAATACTTTTTATGGTTTTATCAAACATGTTTTACTAATCACAGATTGAAGTTAACATCCCGTGTCCTCTAGTTGTAACTTTGAATATCGGTTATTTAGTGCCATACTTATCTTCATTTGTTAAGCATTGAATATAGATTTTTGTTTTTAAGTTATATGTTAATATTTATCTGAACTCTGTTTGATGGTGCAGAGAACTTTATTTAATGTTTGGAACAACACTACACTAGATCTGTGGGATTCAGTAATCAGGAAAAGAATCAATCTCCAACAGTTGAAGCTAAAGCTTAAGCTAAACTCAGTTTTGAATGATCAAGTAATGCGTCTTTCTCTCTATAATTTTATCATGTTAGTATAAGCTTCTATTTAATGGAGTAGATCACAATTCTTTCTGGTCAGGAACATATTATAATTTTAAGTTCTTTATGATCTTTTTTCCAAAAGTTGCAAGTCTATGAAGCATATGGAGGGAGGATCTATATTTCTTTGTGTTTGTACATAATATGTGGGGCATAGTTGCGGACAGTCCCCTCTTTACTTGCATATATATTTTTTTAGTTTCCTCTTTACTTCCATATATCTTCATTTTAAAAGACATGAAGTGATTTTACGAATTTAAGATGCAGTTAGCAAAATTGGTGTTGAAGTTGCCTTCCAAGTCCAAGTTTCTCAGTTGTGCGCATAGAGATTGAATATATTAAGATCTCACTTATGTTTTCCAAATCGTGATCTGATCATGAGGAAAAAATGAGAGTCAAATCTGATAAACTTATATGTCTTCAGTCCTACCTCTTTCGGGTTCCCTCTGATTCTGGTTGGGGTGGATTGAATTCACTTGTTGGAACATGCGAGATTAAGTACCTGATCTTCTTTTCTTGACAAACGCCTTTTCTAAGTGCTCGAATGTGTAATGATCTTTCAGATGGCCCACCTCAATGATTGGGCTCTACTTGAAAACGATCATATTCATTCTTTATCTGGGGCTGTGGAAGATTTAGAGGCAAGCACTGTTCGTCTTCCAGTAACCACAGGGGCATGGGTATGTTAAGTTTGTAAAAACTTATTGGATTTCATTTGTGGAGAAAGAGCTCTTTGCCCTCATTTTTAGATTTTTACTTTTACAGGCAGATATTGAATCTTTGAAGGCTGCCATTTCCTCTGCTGTTGATGTTATGCAGGCAATGGGATCCTCTATAGGCTCTTTGCTCTCAAGGGTGAGATTTGCATTGTTGATACAACAATTTCTGTCGCTTATATTGTGTTGCAGATTCTATGTGTGAATAAATTTCTCTTTACCCCACTTCTTTTTGTTACCGGACTGGTCTCATTTTTCAAAGTGGTTTGTCCTATTTGTGTGTGGCACTCAAAGTTACATGCCATAATTCAGAACTTCCAAGTGTTTTTGTAAATTGATTGTTCCGATGTTTGTAGTTGGATAGTTAAGAGAATGAACCTAACTCTGTAAGATTATAACTGTTCTGGAATATCTGATTGCTCTTCTGTGTTTTGACAAGTTTAATATGTAGCAGGAAAGGTTGATGATAAAGGTATTAGGTGCAATATTTGCCTGTGATTTCCTGCAATTATATGTTTTTATATCCGACAAAGCTTGATTTAGGGGGTTTCATTGTCACCATAAATTTAAGAATTAGGACCTTATAGATGCAACCATTTTCTTCCACTTTTTATAGAACTGAGATCTACCCCAGCAGCATTTCACGCTTTCACCTCTTGAACCATCACACAAATGGCAAGACCAGTGCTACTCCTGTGTTTACAAGATGTCATGACTACTATGCTGATATGTGTTCTTGCTTATATTTAAGCAAATCCAATTGTTAATAATTGATGCTGAATGCTACCTTTGATATATATATTCATGTGTTTAGGTGGAGGGCATGAACATTCTGGTTTCCGAACTTGCTGTCATGGCAGCAAAGGAGAAAGCCACAGTTGATGAATGTGAAGCAATGTTGGCTTCAATGGCCGCTATGCAGGTGAGACGATAATATATGGTTGCAGGAGCAAAATGTAAATCTGTGCGCTTGAAGCTCTAGTACTTGAGACTGCCGTTTTAGTGAACAGAATATAAGTAGGCAATTATTGTGACAGTTCCATATCATTAGAAACTCAGTGCTGCAATTACTTTATGATTGAAACCTAATGCTTTAAGGATGTCAAAAAATCAGTTGTAGTGTTGCAAGGTTTGATATTTCAGTGCAGAATTGTTCTAAAATTAATGCTTTTTGAACCATTAGAACTCATGAGATGGGTGGCTTGCTTATGACTTATTTTGCCCTGCGGCATGCTGGTCTTATTACTCATTAGATGTAAGCAATTTGGAGTATCGCCTATCAAATTGGATCATATGGATAGTCTTTCATTGCAATTGCTTAGCTTGAACTACTTGTGTTTTTTCTTTTTTCAAATACATGTCACTGCTTGCTCCTTGACAATACATACATGGTAGAATTTCTGAGTACTTTTGGCTTGAAGCAGGTAGAGGAATACAGCCTTAGGACACATCTCATGCAAATGGAACAAGATCTGGAGAATGGTAAGCAACCAATTTTGTCAATCAAGGCGCTTCCATGGCCCTGACCGGCTGCTAAGCTAACAACTTACTGCTTTGTCACTTCAGCAGATACAAATAATTGTCTGCTCGGTTCATTGTGAATGTAAATTATTATTATTTTTTCTCTTCTTTTCTTTTTTAAAGTTTTTTTTTATGATAATTAATCATGTTTTATCTCATTTTTTACCCTTTCCTCAACACGAGCTATTGGCTCCATCTTCTACTTGTAATTTTTGTATCATGCACATGAAAAGAAAATGCAAAGGAAGCAAAAAAAATGAAATTCACTGAGATTTGTAGGCTTTGTAAGTTGTAAGCCATTATTATGAACATTCACCATGGATTTGCATATCTCAGTACACTCATAAACTGCCAAATGGCCATATTCATGGCAGCAGGGAACAAAAAACTTAGGGTTTCTGGTTCTTTGGCAAACACCCCCATAACATTTTGTGATTATGCACCTTCTAGGATGTTTCATACTAATAATGACTTCATGTAACTCCATGAGCATACCCTTGCCTAGTTGGCCTAATATTTTGACCTGTGTAGTAAGGCTATCCTAATTTTCTCTTAAAGCGATGAGTTTAAGAAGAATATGCTACACTTATATTTTGATGGGTAATGCTACCACCTACCATCCTTTTTATTATCATCATTCCACCATTCCATTACGTGGTATTAAATTATTGGAGGTTATTTGTTATGCCTAACATGTGAGTCAATCATTCGATGTCACGTTATAAGATGTTAAAGGGATGATGCTAAAATGGATAATAATTAGAATTTTTCTAATATGATAGTTGTAAGGGGTTTTTCTTCCTTTTAGTGGGCTTGTGAGGACCAAATAAGAGAATGAGAAAAGAAGGCCTAGTCTAGAACAAATAGGCTCATCGGCCTGGCCTGCAGGTAGACTCTTCTAGATGCAACCCCCATATGGGAATAGACTACAGGGGGATGGGACTCGTCGTCTTGAAGATCCCTCGAATAATGTTTAGCCCTTGAGTACCTGCCCACATGAACGTGCGGGAAGTAAGGGGAACTCTCGATCCTCTGACACTGTGATATCAACAGACCACTGAAGACACTAGTAGAGTAAGGCAAATTGGAAAACTACGTATTACCCGAAGAACACGTCACATTAATGACGTCGTCGCAAAGGTACGCCGCATTAAATAACCATGACAAATGGAACAATAAAAATGACATGGGCTCCACAGGGGCAGGCAGAACCTGTCCCCCTAAACTCTCGGTATAAATAACGATTTTCAAGTACAAGAAAAGCTCTCTAGACTCTCATTATTTACAAACTTCTAAAATACTCTATTGACTTTAGCATCGGAGACTTCCTAACCCCAAGGCCGCCCTCTTCCATCTTCTCTCTTCTTCGTTGTCGCCAGCCTAGCTTTGAAGTTTCAAGTTGCTGGAACCTGGCCTAAAAAAAAAAGGAAAAAAAAAGATCTTTTGACAACTTTTATTTTCTTTTCAGCAAGTAGAAATACAATGTTATGAGTGGAGTTGAATAGAAAATAAAATGACACACAAGGCATAATTGTAAGAAAGATTTTGTTCGATCATCTTCTTAATTATCATCTTATCGCCATTTCCTTATATTATATTAGATGATTGGATAATAAATAAAGGATGAGAAATAAATTTTCACATTTAAAAGAAGTGTTATTCATTATTTTTTTTCAAAACATTTAGAAGAATTTGGAACTTCATTATAAATAAATAAATAAATCCTTAAAAATAGAACTATGAGGACTGAGAGAGAGAGAGAGAGAGTTTCCCGCCCAATTTTGTACAAATAGTCTATGATCTAATACGAAAATGACCGGAACCTTTTATTTAACGGTCACTTAAATAAACATTTTATCGAACATCTTGCAAGGCTGACGGCTCGCACAGATAATGATTTGCAGGAACATAGCCGCAGCTTCTTGTACACCACGCGACCGCAACTTCTTCTTGGACCTCCTCAAAAAGGCCACCACTCTCTCCCACCTCTCCCAAACCCACGCCCAGATCATCCTCCACGGCCTCCACCACGACCTCTCCACTCTCACCAAACTCACTCACAAGCTCTCCGACTACAAGGCCATCCAACACGCGCATCGCCTCTTTCTCTCCACCCCAAAACCCGACCTTTTCCTCTTCAACGTCCTCATCAAAGGCTTCGCCACCAATAACTCTCCTCTATCTGCGATTTCGCTCTATACCCATTTGAGAACCAGGACTAATCTTAAGCCTGATAAGTTTACTTACGCCTTTGCGATATGGGCCGCCATGGGTCACGAGTCTGAGAGGTTTGGGATTTTGTTGCACTCAAATGCGATTGTGGATGGATTGGGATTCGATCTGTTTGTTGGATCTGTGGTGGTTGACTTTTACTTCAAGTTTTCGCGGGTTGATGTGGCAAGGAAGGTGTTTGATTCGATGCCGGAGAGGGATACTGTTTTGTGGAATACAATGGTATCCGGGTTGGTGAGGAACTGTTGTTTTAGCGATTCAATAGAAGTTTTTCGGGAACTGGTTAAGGGAGGTGTGGAATTGGATTCTACGACTGTGTCTACTGTGCTTCCGGCTGCAGCAGAGTTGCAGGACTTGGAAGTCGGGATGGGCATCCAGTGTTTGGCTCTAAAAGTCGGGTTTGGTTATGATGTGTTTGTAATTACGGGTTTGATTTCGTTATATTCAAAATTTGGGGAGATTGACACGGTGAGGTGGTTGTTCGAGCAGATTGATCGACCAGATTTGGTATCTTATAATTCGATGATTTCTGGGTATACTTACAATGGTGAGTCTGAATCTTCAGTGAGGCTATTTGCGGAGCTGCTTGCTTCTGGGCAGAAAGTCAATTCAAGCACATTGGTGGGGTTGATTCCTGTACATTCACCTTTCGGGCATCTTCAGCTCACTTGTTGTATTCATGGTTTCTGTGTTAAGTCTGGTGTTGTTTCACATGCTACTGTTTCAACTGCATTAACTACTGTTTATAGTAGGCTAAATGAAATTGAAACGGCACGGCTACTTTTTGATGAAACTCCAGAGAAAAGTTTGGCATCTTGGAATGCCATGATATCTGGTTATACCCAAAATGGGTTAACTGAGATGGCAATTTCTCTTTTCCGGGAAATGATGCTTGAAGTCCATCCAAATCCTGTAACGATTACAAGTATTCTTTCAGCTTGTGCTCAACTTGGAGCGTTGAGTCTTGGCAAATGGGTTCACAATCTGATTAAAAGCGAGAATCTTGAGTCTAACATATATGTCTCAACTGCTCTAATTGACATGTATGCAAAGTGTGGGAGCATTTTGGAGGCTCGGCAATTATTTGACTTGATGAAAGATAAAAATTCAGTCACTTGGAATGCCATTATTGCTGGTTATGGCCTCCACGGACATGGGAATGAAGCACTAAGACTCTTCAATGAGATGCTGCATTCTGGGGTTCCCCCTACTGGGGTTACATTTCTCTCTGTGTTGTATGCTTGTAGCCATGCTGGCTTGGTGAGGAAAGGATACGAAATTTTCCATTCTATGGTCCATGATCATGGATTCCAACCATTACCTGAGCATTATGCTTGCATGGTTGACATCCTTGGTCGGGCTGGAAAATTAAATGAGGCCTTGAAATTTATAGAAAAAATGCCAGTTGAGCCAGGTCCTATTGTCTGGGGTGCATTACTTGGTGCTTGCATGATTCACAAAGACACAAACATAGCCCATGTGGCTTCTGAAAGACTATTTGAATTGGACCCAGAAAATGTTGGATATCATGTCTTGCTTTCTAATATTTACTCAGCTGACAAGAATTTTCTAAAGGCTGCTACAGTACGACAAGTAGTTAAGAGAAGAAGGTTGGCAAAGACCCCTGGGTGCACTCTAATTGAAGTTGGTGGGACTCCACATGTCTTTACCTCTGGTGATCTGTCCCATCCACAAGCAACAGCAATCTACAAAATGCTAGAGAAGTTGACTGGAAAGATGAGGGAGGCTGGATTTCAGTCACACACTGTCACTGCTTTGCATGACGTGGAGGAGGAAGAGAAGGAGCTAATGGTCAAGGTTCACAGTGAGAAGTTGGCCATTGCATTTGGCCTCATTGCCACTGAACCTGGAACTGAAATCAGAATCATTAAGAATCTCCGAGTTTGTTTAGATTGCCATAATGCAACTAAATTTATATCCAAAATTACACAGAGAATCATTGTGGTTAGAGATGCGAATAGATTTCATCATTTCAAGGATGGCATCTGTTCATGTGGAGACTATTGGTGAAAAGATTGTTTTCCACGCTGGTCAAGGTATGTGGGTGGAACAAGCATCTAACTTTCCGGTTTCGTACTCTTTATATTGCAACGGAAGAAACTAGTTCCCATCCAAAGAGGCATCATGATGGCATTTCACACCAGTTTGCTAGGATGATCAAAAGTTTCCTGCCCAAAAATGTTTTTAAATTGTGTTTTTATATTTGAATGCTATTTTTATTTCTAATGTGGGAAGTAAAAACTGAATATAAATATGAAATGTGAGCAATTGCCTTGTAGCAAAGCATAATGAAGACTAATATAGTCAACTCTTCTCCATAATTAAACTTTTAAGCTCTTTCAACATTTTGTTTAATTTTATCCTTATATTTGGACTCATCCGATTTTTCAATATTAATCTTGAGCCAGCTTTTTTCTCTTCAATTTTCAAGCTCCATCAGGATATTGCTAGATTAATCAGGTTATTTTTCTTGTCATGCTGTTGGGTTCAATTTCATGCCATTGGGATTCTACAAATTCAAAACCTTGTGATAATTTTTTCATTTCGGTGCAAAAAGGAACTTTTCTTTTCCCTTCAAAATTGAAATAAGTTAGCTTCTCTTAATATCTTGTGGGAAACATAGTTCACATTCACAGTAGATGATTTTACACATGTCAAGCTTTTGTGCAAACTTTTATTTGGGCGTGCATGTGTTTTGTTTGATTAAGGAGACGGGATTGATGTTTATTGCACTTTTCTCTGCTTCCCTTTCTTTCTTAGATGTTCCTGAATAAAGCTTCACAGCCAGGGACAATGAAGGCGGGACAATTCTGTTTTGGAGCAAGCAAAGAAGGTATAACGCATTTCAATTGAACTTTAGCTGAAGATGCATGGAGTTTTAAGCAATTTTTGAAGTTTGCCTTTGACAATGATCCAAAAAGAAGTTACTAAATTATACTTCACCTTTGCCCTGAACTCTGTTCACAATATTTACCTTCTTTTTGCTCCCTCTTTATTTTAGCTTTGTTTACCGTTATGCACTTAAGTTTTCCTGTTTTTGTACTTGTGTTAGGTTCCATTAACTAAATGCCAGTGCTGCAAGTTTACCAGATAAGGAAAACTGAAGTTTCTGACGCATTAATTGTGAATAAATTGGCAACGTTACTGATAAAAACAAATTAACTGTGAATAAATTTGCAACGTTTTGGCAAAAGCATTATAAGCAACATTTTCTTTCCTTCACTCTCTAAACTGGGTACCTAGCATATATACTGCACAAAAAACTTCTCTTTCTTTATTCGATCCTCTGCATCTCTCATTTGTTGGTGCATACACTACACTAACAAAAGAAGATTGTCACGTATCTTCTAGTGGCTCAGATCTTAGCAGTTAATTCCACATTGTTTGGTGTTAGGTCCCTTGGTTTTTAACACAAATGGATCAATGCGGACCCAAAGCAAGGAGAAAATGGAAGCCAAAAGGATTGACCATATGACAACAATGGTCGGTGTTCGGTTCTGCCTCCCCATCAAACCTTTAAGGAATGGATAGAGATGGACAATCACCCAGAAGGAAAAGAAGAGCTTGCCAAATAAAGGTCCCCATGATTCATATCCATTGTTTATGGCATCTGAGATCCCAGCGACAACTCCAACAAGGTTGATGATTAAGATGGTGGTCGGAGGGATTAGAAGCGTTGTCCATTTAAAGGTGTATAATTCTCCAAAATCCTCATCGTCTGATGCCTTGGATGTGACAGTGAAGTTAGTATCAATTCCAGCCAAAACCTTCAGTAGGCCTTGCACAACAGCAAAGAGATGTGCTGAGACACCTCCAATGACCCAAAATTGCTCATTTCTCCACCATTCCTCAATGGTGACTCCGCTCCATCTCAGCTCAAGAATACCAGTAGCAAAGATTGAGATGAACAGGGCAATAAAGTAGAGACTTGCAAAAGTGCTTATCTGGTTTCATGTATATATCGAGAATAATATCATTAGTGGGCACAGGAAAAACATTTAGAACTCACTCTGAAAGCTATACACGCTTTATTAAACAGTTTCTCCAACTTTCATATGATTGGAATATGTTAAAATGCAAATTCTCATCTTCTCATCGACTTAAATATTTTGTACAATTAGTAATCCGACATCATATCGAAGTTTGAGTTCCTAAATTTGAATTATGACTCCACTCTTCACCTCCAATTTTAGTTAGATATTCTATGTTCTAAGTGCACATATTAAGAGGAAGTTTGGTCCTCGTGTTGGGTTGGGGGGGGTGTAAATTTAAATGTTAATTTCATTTCTTAGGGCTAGAGTAATGCTTAACTCTTGTATCTAAAGAGATGGCTATAATTCATCATATGGTTCTTTTCAACTAGATTCCATTGAAAACCATAATCATCCTTGGTCTAACTATTTCCTAATTATCATATTTCTAAGTTTAAATATAAAGAACAGCGGTTAGAACGGTACCGGTGGCATGATGAATTTATCAGTGAGCAAGCAGATGGCAGGGAGGGTACAGTATGCAAGGAGAGGTAAGGAGGTGAAGGGATAGACAGTGGTGTTGACATAGGCAAATCTCTCGAGCCACTTGAGTTTCCCTTTCTTGTAGCCGTACCAAACAGGGCAGTGATGACTGAAAAATATCTCAATGGAACCAAGTGCCCACCGAAGGACCTGATTCAGCCGATCCGACAGATTGATTGGAGCTGTGCCCTTGAATGCAGGTCTCTTTGGCATACAGTATATCGACCTCCAACCCCGGCAATGCATCTTGAAACCAGTGAGGATATCCTCTGTAATAGACCCGTAAATCCAACCAACCTGCTCATGCAAAAGTGACAAACCTGATTACATATTCGAGATATTGATCATGGGAAATCTGTAGGGTATGCTGAATAGAGTGGCTAACATTACCTCAGTACCCCATTCAGTTTTGTCTTCATAGCCACAGCTGATTACATGTATGGCTTCTTTGAGCAGGGCTGCAGGACTAGAGGAAGGAGGAACTCCGCCCTGTTCCATTAAGGTTGAAGTCACAAAAATTGCAGACTGTCCAAATTTCTTTTCGAAATTCATTTGGGACAGCAGTAGCTCCTTGTCACCATCCATATCAACTGATCAAAGGAATATGATTACAAGTTAATGAAGAAAAGATACATGGTAGGGAGTGAATTCGCATTGAAAATAATAGTAACAAGACAGAGATCTCAGATAACCTTGTACACTTGAATCATCTCCACTTGCCCCATGTTTGGCATATTTTAGCTTCTTGCGGCGTCCGAAACATGGGCAGCAGTCACAGCTTACCATCTTTGGGCGCTTAGAACCTTTTGGAGGATTATACCCATACAAAGCTTGCCTTCTGAAAACACATCCTGTGCCCACATATACAGGACCTTGAATTCCATCTAGACCTTTCATGTTAATCTGCATAAGAGTAAAGGAACATTATTATCTCGTTTCAAGACAATCCAAGAAATAAAATGAGCAACAAAGATCATTGTAGCAGTAATATTGTATCACTGACTTACATCGAAGAAGACTGTGTTTCTGTTTGCATAACGATCATGCCTATCAATACCATCGAATCTTTGAGGGAATTGGACATAGCAAACCTTTCTTCCAATCTGGGGGTCCATCAAGAAACACATGGCCTCTCTCGCAGCTTTGCTGTTGTTAATATAGTGGTCACAGTCCAAGTTTAGCATGAAAGGAGCATTGGTAAGCACAGCAGAGACCCGAATCTGAATATTATCAAAGTATTAGAAGAAGTATAAATATTGAAACTTATAAAGGTGAGGGAATTCTGATCAAAGACATGATAGAGGGAGCTGGAAAATCTTTACTAAAGCATTCATGGCTCCTGCTTTCTTGTGGTGTTGAAAACCAGGCCTTTTCTCACGAGAAACATAGACAAGACGAGGAAGCTCATTTCCTTCAGCATCAAGACCTCCACTGTGACCAAGAAAGACCTGAATCATACCAGGGTGATCCTTAGTATTGTTTCCTGGCCATGGTGTCCCATCTTGCATGATCCATCCTTCTGGAGGAATCTTCACAGCTTTGGCCACAAGTGCATTTATCCTAACCTTGAATTCTTCATACTCTCTCTTTCAAAACACCAAAAAACAATAAAATCGAATGTTAAACAGCTTACAGGATGTACTAATTTTGGAATGGATGACATTAATGGGTTTAGTACAAACCTTCATAGCTCGACGCTCCTTAACAAAGGTAGGCTGAACTTTGTCCTTGAGATAATCAATCTTCTCGGAGAAGTACATCTCGGGGGCTCGAGGCTCTATAGAAAATTTCTTGCAGAAAGGTACCCATTTCCGCCCAAATTCTGCAGTTTCAGACAAGGCTTCAAACGTGAGCATGGAAGCACCATCATCCGAAATGTAGCATGAGATCTTATCAACCGGGTAGTCCATGGCCAAGATTGAAAGAACTGTGTTGGCTGTAACAAGAGGAGGTTCCTTCATGGGATCCACAGTACTGACAAAGATATCAACTGGTGCCAGCTGATTTGGTTCGCCTTCCCTCTCATACCTGCGTCATTTATGATCATTAAACCTCAGAATATATAGAGCTTCTAGAGACAGTTGGCAGAAGAATTTCTAGTCTTGAAGCTATTGGAAGAACACCAACGGCTAGTGCTTTGTTTTTTTAATTTTTTTTGTTCTTTTTCCTTTATTCTTTCAATAAATGTCATGGAAACTGTTATAAATGATCATGTAGAACTTTTAGGACTTGATCTGATAACGAAAAATAAACAAATTTGTGTACCTGAGAGAGAGACGATCAAGGTAGGTCTCACGATCAATTGGGAACCATTTTGGGAACTGATCAAGGATCCATGAAAATGCAAACCAAATTTCACATATCACAGACGTTAACCAGAGCCCAAAGGCATCATGCACCGGATTCATAAGTCTATATCGGAGGAACAAGGCCAAAATTAGAAGCCGGGCCATGATCACCATCCGATAAGGATTGATTTTGCTAGAAGCAATCGGTACTTTCCTTGACAGAGGCTGCCTAGCTTCATCTATCCTGCATCAGTTAAAATATATTAGGATCTAGCTTGACTGTAGATTTTTCATTTTAAGTTCGGTAGGGATGAAGGGTTTGTATGAGAAAGTCTTAAATGAATGCAGTTGGAAGATTTGGTACGCACATATCCATGTCAGGGTCATAGTCATCCGGTTCAGGCCCCAGGCTGCCTTGCTGCATTTTCCAGTCATCCATCCTCTCTTTCCAACTATCTTCTGCTTTCTTTTCATCCCACCTTGCACTTCCTGCAATATTGTCCAAGCACCATACATATTGTCTGGAATTAGCCTTTTTTTCATCTGCTACGTAATATGAAAGGTTACGAATAAAAACTTACAAAAATTGCAGTATTAATATAACTAAGAAACTGAAACGGGCGTATTAACAAAGGTGGCTTTGAAGCTTTGACATCAGCGACTTGATTAATATACATCTGTGGTGCAAGTGCAACACACAACCAATCGGTTTGCTAAAAGATATTCATAGAACTTTATGAATATTTCCAGCCAATGGAAGGTGGTAGATTCATATGGAATCGAGATAATTTCAAAGATCCAACCAATAATGGAAAGACTGATACACACCAGGTTCAGAAACTGGATACGGATGCACCCGTTTATGCAACGAGGAAGATAGCGTATTCTGCTCTCCATGAGCATGAAATGATATTGGAAATTCACCGCTCACCTGCACGCGTGCATGCAAATATATAGCTTAATTTACTTACATAGTAATTAGAAGGATCTGTTTTGATCGAAATCTAAGCAAATATTGGAGCAAAAGCTTCAGTTCATTATATATGCATTTCAATGATTAATATCATGATGAGCTTTTTTTCATTACCGGTCGGGATCTAGCACCAGCGATAACTGGTGGGATCGGTAAGTGGCCATTTTCATTGTCTTCTGGGCCTCTTCCGTAGCTCATCTTCCCATGAAGCATCGCTTCTGCAATATGGTTATGCTTGTTCCGCTGATCCTCGATTTTGAATTCATGCTCAATATCGTCAACATCCTCTTCATCTTCATCTCCTTCAACCCTTGGGCTCCCTTCACAATATTTCCACAAAAAGAAAGAAAGAAAATCAGCGTGCTTTTTGTAATTTTGCGCCATTAATAATGAGTGTAAACTTAACCAGTTAACCTCATGCTTGTGATCTCCGCAGGCATGTTCTCTTTCTAGTGGTTATACATACAGTGTGCCTAAGATTATGCATGCATGTTATGCATGCTTTACTTACCTTTGAGACGCTTGTATCTTGTCCTGCACTGAGGACAAAGCTGGCTCCCTTCTCTCCTCTCATATTCATAGCATGGCCGGCAAACTGGAAAACCACACTCATTGCAGGCCACAAACAGGTCTCCATCCACAGTTAGCCCCACCTCATCCCCGCATATCTCACAGACTTGACCATCCAAGTTCCTCAAAGCCTTTCGCTGCACCAAAATCACAAAACCCAAGATAATTCATATAATTACTCTAGCTAGCTAGCTTTACAACACATACAATTTACAAACGACCTAGCTAGCTGGGCTATTTGTTTTTCTTTTTGTGATTATCCTTGTATGGTTTACCTCTTCATGGCCATGAATGACAACGAGCTCGTTTCGGTTGTGAGAGCCAGCGACAAGTCCAGCGCTGGCTTCCATGGTGGCTGGCGGTCTACGAGAATTAGGAGCTGAAAGTACTACTGATCAGGTACTGCTGCTGATCAGTGCGCTGAGTCTCTTTTTTTATGAAAGAATGACGAGCATAAGAGCTTGGTTCCTTTCACCTAAAGCGTCCACATGAGGGCCGGGTGGTCATGTGCAATATTGTTGGTTGCAGGGTCTCCATTGCCTTGAAGTGAAGCTTCCTCTATTTTTCAACTCCCATCCACGTCTTTCTTCAGGCTTTTTCTAACGACCACCTAGATGTCCATTTTCTTTTCTTTTATTTTTTTCCAATAATTTGATTTTAAATAAATAGTGTTACCTTCATTTATATATGTCATGTATTGGTTGTGCATGCATCACACTAATTCATATTATATGCATGTATTGATAAGCCTGATAAATATATAAGAGTAATGTTACATACAGTCGTGAAATGCACAAATACCGTACAGTCATTTTGAAAAAGAGTGGAATATACTATTAAAAAATTAATTTCTTTTCATGTGGGTCTCATATTTATTCACTTTTTTTCAAAACGATTGCACGACGCTTGCACATTCACGATTGCAAATATCATTTCGCAATATATAATCTCCATCTTGAGGGTGGAAGTGTATGACTAGAGATCATTACTATATTAAAGCTATTTAGTGAACCTTTTTTTTTTTTTTTTATCAAGGGGGGGGAGATTTCAACCCAAATTTTCCATTTGAAAACCGGGTCATATGTCATCAGACCATGAAGCTCTTCACAAGCTAGTTAGTGACCGTAGTCGTTAGGAATAAGCACTCATTTGATCATGTAAATGTGCAAATACGAAGTTCATCTACTAATTACAATTAAATCAGTGTAAGAATGACATACTTTATCGATCGTTGACATAATATGACATGATTGCAAAATAAATTGAACTTCTGATCTCATAATTCAAATCATGGTGCTGTGTATAGGAAGGTAGAGAATTAATGATGGGTCTTTCATTTGCCAATGAATTGGCCGCTCCGCCTTCGATCATTATTAATAATGGGATTGCACGTTGGCTAATTAGCTGGCCATAAAGCTAAAGATCAAATTGCATGGGAAATTTGCTCTACACACAGTCAGCTAGAAGTACTACTACTACTACTTTATGGATCGAGTTATCAAACTAATATCAATTTGAGGGTTCAACTTGGGAGCTCAATGCTGCATGATATACTCCAAGTAATATATATTTATAAAGAAAAATCTAATTGTAAGTAATTCTGTGTACTAATACGTACACTCATTCAATATAATTGGTCATAAAATAGATTTTAATGAAAATAATGCTAATTTGAATTTAGGATATGAATGCAACAACATTAGTATGCAGATTGGTACGCAAACTTGCTTGTACGTAGTAAAACTCTATTTATAAGCCTTATTTTTTACATACACAACACATGCTTTCCACATGAACAACTACTTGTCATGACATCCTATGATTTTTCTTTCTCTCTTTTTTTCCAGTTTTTCCAGATAATAAAAGCGCTGAAAGATATGTTATGCTAATCTTGTGCTATAGGTTTTTATTATTAGGTAAATGGTATAAGATGGTTGACAATAGAAGAATCATTGGCTTTTGAATTCATGTCCCTCAAGTCCATTTCTTACCTAAACCGTGAAACCTTAACTGTCAACAGACAATTATTTGTTTTGGGATAATGCAAATCAAATTAGAAATATATTCGGAAATTGAAACATTTATCTGGGAATTACATGCCTGGCTAGCTGAGACTTGAAAGTCCACCTTCTCATGCCAACCAATGTACTTAAAATAGCAACAAACCCATTGCTTTCAGACCCTCAGCGGTTTACCGGTTTCATGACAGAGTACTAGGCAAGCTTGCAATCTTAAGAACTTAGAAAAGAAGCCAGGCCAAATCGTTAGGTGGATATAGGTTAAAGTCTCTCCATCTAGTTGCTGCTCCTACTTGTACATATTTATTGTCACAGCAAATATAATGCTGATGTGTAAGCCTGCCATATCAATTATGTTTATAACAAAAATTTTATGTATAGTTATTTTTACGTACTCTTTGAGCACTCTACTGATGTAATTGACTGCATATTAAAAAAAAATTAATACCGTCTATCACATCAATAGAATGTGCAAGAAGTACGTAAAAATGACTATATGTAACCTGAGTTAAAGATTAAACTAAATTAATATCCAACAGTCTTAGGACTTTTGAAAAAATAGTTGGATCTTTAACAAACTAGCATGAAAAAGTATTGGTCTTTTGACCTCTTTATAACTGTAATGAATCTATATAGTAAGTAGCATGCTTACAGATTGATTGCTTGTAAAAAAAACAAAATTCAATGCATAAAACCAGAAAGCTTAGAATATGCACGTGCAAAATTGGTTTTTAAGAAGAGAGTTGGCCTAGCATTTTCAAAGGAATGTAGCAATTCCAACGGAGTTTTATCCCCCTGAAAAATGTCTTTGGGAATATATATATATATATATATATATATATATATATATATATGGTAAGCAAGCTTAATCAGTCCAATCAAAACAGGAAAGCTACACCAAAACTGAGAATAGGGTAGTCGTTGCTGTAAATCATTGACATGAATTCCCATTAGACTCTAAAGAAGGATCAACGAGGATAAGACTGCATAGAATGCAAGAGCAGAACACTACAATACAAAGTATGAAAGTACCATAGACAAAGATTCAAACCCAGTAACACAGAATAATATTAAACAATATGTATTCAAAGAGTAGTTTCTTCTGTCAGTGGTATCAATTTTAGGATATAAGCAATCTCTGCCCATTTGATACCACCATAAAAAAATAGAGATTGATATTGTTAAATGCCACAAAAGGAAATGTGAATTTCACATCCTACTGGTGTCCAAACTCTGCCTTTACGTTCTTACTTGATCTATGAATCATTTTCTCCACAGTTCCTATCCAGTAGTTGGACACAACCACTTGTGTACTTGATCTCCTTTGGACCCATCACAAAAGGCTTGCTTGAATCGACAATGTGATGGAATAGACATACGCCTAATAACTCAGCCTTTAAAGAATGGTCCAAACTAGTCAGCTTCCAGAACTCTACTTGTATTGGAACTGAGAAGGTAGATTATATAATTAAAAACTCAGTTAAAATATTCTCGCACATATGTTACACTGATGCTATACAAGACCTCTGGATCCTCAATCAAGCTGAAGAATATATATGAAGATCACCCAGTAACTGTTCTCTCTCAAAACCCCACGGACAAATGAAACTTTCGAGCCCACTCAGACATTAGCTGATACTTCATTTGCAGCTGGCTTATCTCGTTTCTTTGGTGGTTCTTGAGCTTTTTGTAAAACAGCCTTATTTGGAACCAAAAGTATGTAAATGTTCCGGTCACGAAAGTTTTTGACCTCCTCGGTTGCAAGCTGCATGTCAACCCAACAGGGGGTAGAAGAAAGATAATTAACGGAGTTACTATAATTCAAAATCACCATAACCAATACTAAATACAGACAGAATGTGAAAATGTAGAGAGATAATAAAATGCAAAAACATTTATCCTAATGTTTAGTGAAAACCACACCCATTGGTGATTGTTCCACTCAAAACATATTAGTCAATTTTTTGACCAAGTGTATATTATATACCTGTTCGTGACAGTAGATACACCTAAAGAGAACATGCACAGAAAGGGAAAGAACACTTATGTTATGAGTACCTCTCCAACATCATTCTGAAATCTTCTAATAAGCTCGATGGCTATATTCCTGAATTCATTTTCACGACCTTTCAAGTTCACCATAATCTTAACCTGCATGATGTAATATCTCAAATGTTTAAATCATAGAGACAATTTTGATATAAGTAGCTACATACTGACATCATAAGAAAATCTCAGCAACCTTGTCGCCATCATTCAAAAACTTCCTTGCAGCTTTCAAACGCACGGAATAGTCATGTTGATCAATGTTGTAACTGCATTGAAAATCAATTAATAAATTACAGAGTGACACCGCCAGATATAAAATATTTGGATGATCCAGCTTCCTATGTCGAGAAATTATCACATGCCTTGTGGCCTATTAACATCCAGTTACCTCCACGTGTGCCCAGACCAAGGAAACAAGTCACACTTGTCCAGGTAACACCTAAAAATGAGATGAGTTGGGAGACTACAAAAGGGCTTTCCCTTGTGATGATTGCCCATTATTAGATACACTAGTTGTCCCATGCAATGCATGGGCCGGAATAACTAAACTGCTAGTACTATTTAGTCAAGAACCTGAGGTGGAAGCTGAAGGGTTTTTTTTTTCAATTATCTGAAAAGTAGAGGAAAGGTTGAGAAACTGAACAGTGTATATCACAGGAGAGGAAAAGTTTTTTCCAGCAAGAAGGGATAAGTTGGGAAACCGAAAGGTTTCTAATACAAAAGAATGAATAAATAATTAAATTTATGAAAATGGTTGATAACGTGGCTCATTCTTTTGTGAAGACATTGCTTCAGCTTTTATATAGGTAATTCATGAATGTGAAAAGCTACCAAATTCTCTATAAGAAGGCCACTTCTCTTCTCCTAAAGCACGAACAAGTGCATGTAGCCAGGTCCCCTAATCTGATGACTAGATGTTGAAACTTGACAGAAGGTTCACACTACTGGATTTGTTCGTTACCAATCAGGCATTAGCTTTTCGGATCCTAAACAGAATCTGAGGCAGGCAAAAGAGAGACAGGGAGAGGGAGAGTAATTAGAATAAAGAAACTAAATATAAGCAATTTTTTCCTGAGGGGGATAAGTAGAGGATTTGTTAGATAGTGAAATAGCCTGCACATTGGAAGTCCAACCCTTTAACCCGAGGCAAGGAACCAAAATTATCCCAAGGTCAAATTTATAGTGGAATATTGACCTTCAGTTAATCAAGTAATTAGCTAAAGCACTTAAAAAATAGAATTATTTTTACAGACAAACAACCAACCCCAACCCATACTGTGAGAAGGCTACCCTGCCACTACTATGGCCATTTTTAACATTTTACTTACCATTTCAAATACTTAAAATTATAGTCACATTTTTATATTACAATGTGCTGTCCACTAGGTTCACTATTCAGCAATTTAACCAAGTAAGTCAGTACTTGAACTTCCCTAATCCAACTGATGCCAGCCAGACCAAACAACTATGACACGGCGATGAAGTCTTTCTAGGATGCTATTTTACTTATAAAAAGGATGCTATATCAGATTACATTTTCCTATATGGATATGAGGTTGTGTGTGTGTGTGTGTCTGTGAGCGACAGAATGGCTAATAGACATTTATACCTTTAAGGTATTTCAATCTACCTAAAATCCCAAACAAAGACGGTGCGGCATTCACCCACCTTCATGGAATCTTTCCTTCATAGCAACAGATCTTTTTGCATGACATAATTCCAACCATGACATTTCAGTTTTCTGATTAAAATTAGATGGCCAGACAACCTTGGTGAAAATGCACTTTTATAATTTCAAAATGAAACTGCATATTCAAATTGATTACAAAAGTGAAATTCAGACCAAAGATAGCAACGACCAAAAATGAAATCAAAGAGAAATATAATATACCCCATTTTGAGCTCCTTCAAATCCATGCGATTGGCTAACATTTAAGAGCACACTTTGTCAATAACTTTTCTGAAATCTGAGAAACGTAAATCAGAGAAAATCAGCAAACTCTAATTAGGGAAGACATTCACCAGCACTTTTCTTCTGCTGTTCTCTTTTCTTCTTTTGCTGTTCATATTTATATTTACTGAAAGAAAAGAAAATATAAGCATCAAGAGACTTTTTCAAAAACCCTCTTGAGGTTAGCATTCAACAAAAGAAAAAAAAAATCGAAATGAGATAATATAGAAAAAAGGAAAAGAAAAATTAGAAGGGAAAGAGGCAAAAAAACATTAATTATGCTATAAAAAGAGACAATACTACAACCTAACGAAACATATAAAGCCTTCATTTTTTGAAGTATTAACATTTTGAAATCACAAACAAAGAATTTAAGATTCAAAATCCCATCTACTGCTCGACACTTGATATATTGGTATATAAAGCCTTCATTTTTTGAAGTATTAGCATTTTGAAATAAAAAACAAAGAATTTAAGATCCAAAATCCCATTTACTGCTTGACACTTGATATATTGGTCAATGTATTTCTAAACACACTTGATATAAACACGCATGAATTGCATCAACTTATTTTCATTTCAGAAAGTCAACATGCAATTATAACTTGAAAAAAAAATTGTAGCAGATGCATGAAAGAAGAATCCACTCTTTCTTAAAAATTAAAAGATAGAATAAAACAAAATTGACATTAAATATATATATATATATATTGTATGTAATAACAATACGTAAAAAAAAATATAGTACAGTACATCGTACTTATAATCCATCATTTTCACAACTGGGGGGTCTGCATCCGGGGATAATATAACCTGCAAAAAACATGAGTAGAAATAAGTTTCGGCATAAATGAGTGGATATAATCATGCATCACTCTAGAAGCAGCTCAAAAGGAAAACCTTCATTCTCTTGTATGTAAAGCAACACATTGAATATACTTGAGACCACATTGCCTCCCCTGTTGTGTGTCACATTCAGTGTATTGGATGCAAAGAAGCATAGGTTGCGGGATAGAATCAGTTCTTTGCGGATGACATTAGCTTCTCAATAACAATTATTAAACTATAATAACCTATTGATAGCTCCTATACCAGCTTAACAGCTTCCATTCTAGGAAGTTATTAAAATTCCCGTCTATTTATAGTGAAAGACAAATGAAGCAGAACTTAATACTGGAGACCTAGCATGACCCAATCAACTGATGCATATGTCGAAAAAACCAGAAGAGAATCCATTATTTAAGTAAAATTCCATCTGATTCACGGGTTAGCCAATTCACGGATGAATCGGTAGTTCTTCAAACTAGCAGCAACTCATCTGAAATATATCATTATCATCACATGACTTTAAAAACAACCTTTTTTCTTACTTTTTTTCCCCTTATTGAAAAGCTACTCATAAACCCAGCAGGTCTCACGACCTTTTCTTCCACCCTATTCCTTACGTTAAGATATAAAATAAATAATAAAATCTACCTCTTCCCATTAGCTTAAGCTTTTGGGACAAATGGTGAATTCATATGGTATTAGAGCAGAGGTCCTGAGTTCGAACCCTGACTCTACACTCTATCCCATTTAATTAAATATTTCACGTGTTGGGTCATCCATTGAGGAGGAGTCTGACCCACACATGAGGGGGAGTGTTAAGATATAAAATAAATAATAAAATCTACCTCTTCCCATTAGCTTAAACTTTTGGAATAAGTGGCGATTTCACACTATAAGAGGAGGAAGAGTTATTTGAGCTATAGCTCATTGGCTAATATCAACTAACAGTGCAGTAAGAAAACGGGCAGCTAATAAAACAAACAATAGCAACCCAATTACTCAAATGACCAAGATGCCAGAAACTAACAAAGAACCAGTAGTTCATTTGAAAGAAAATATAAAAACTGAACAAAAGCAGTTCTTGGCTAATGACCCATCTGGGATGCAAACTATTCTAAATGATTCTTAACACCTACCGTAGGCATACACACAACACAAGCACATAGAAACTCCTGGCCGTGAGTCTAGCCAACCAAAGAACTGGATTCCATATGTGAATTGACAATATAATGAATTAACAAGTTTATTACCACATATTTTAGCAAGCAAAAAAAAAAAAACGTGTACTCCCTGTTTTGCACACTTTTCAGCCACTACATTTAAATTCGGAAAGAAAAGAAATAAAGCACACTTAAATTCGGAAATACCAGATCAAGCTCCGCATCCTCAGCCATTTGAATAGCCTCACTTTTGGACACCAACCCCACCTACAAATATAAAGACATCAATCTCCCAACTATAAAAAAGCTCAGAAATTAAGAACAGCTCGACCAAGCACACTGTCGCTTCACTAAGAGCGCTACAAAAGATCAGACTTCTCGCAATTTTCTCCTCTTCCTGTGTTGTTTCAGCTGCCAAGCGAACCTTAACAAAATAAAACCAATGCCACTCACCATATTCTGCTTGTCATCAATTAGCCTGACAGTAGCGGACCTGTTTCAAAACCAAGAAGCTTAGTTTCAATCTCCATCGAATCCAACTTCAAATACGCACACATATACACAGCCATAAATAACCACCTAATGGTGGAGATGTCGAGGGCTTTTTCATCATCCGAGTCGCTCTTCCGGTACTGCCTCGAATTTCCAGAGCCCGAGGAGCGTGACCCACCGCCGTACCGGGCGGTGATGGATCCCCCAAGACTTGAGGAGAGAGAGATGGAGCTAGACCTGATGGTATCCGAATTGTAGAGGCGGACTCCGAAGAGGTTGGACTCGAGAAGCGACGGCTTCGTTTTGGTGGCCCGCGTTATGAGGGGCTTGCAGGCAAAGCTGCTGGTGATCCCAGCCATGGCTTCGGGAAAGAAGAAAAGAGTGTGCCTTTGCTGTGGGTTTGGCCGTTGGCGCATGATATTTACCGAACTTCTTTATTCTTATCCACATTTTTTCTGAATATGCGTGGTGGGCCATGGCTGGGCTGTGTCTTGGGCCGAGCCGGGTTAGTTATTGAGTTGAGCACTGCTATGCATTCCGAATAAACAGCTATTTTATTTTTTATTTTTTTATTTTTTTTCATATATTTTTTTAATCATCATAAACATTTTTTTAAAAAAAAAATTCACAATATTATTAAAAAATACTTCTTTAATCACTGAGTATAAAAAAAAAAAAAAAGTCATTCGAGATACAAATTCGGAATACATTTTCGGAATAAAAAGTATTTCTCTATTGAATTTGGTTACGATTGACCTTCATGAAATCAATTTGTCATTCTCACTCAATAATGAGTGAAGTTCTTATTCATTTAAATTTTATAAATTTTAATGACAATTTATATGTTGGGATAAACAGGTTATTAAATGTTAAATTCAAGTACAACAGTAAAAGTAGACAAAAGAAATAACGACAATCACACAAAAAATGTCAATATTTAAGTGATTTGGCTTAATGTAAGCCTATGTCCACTGTCGGAATCAGTCTCAATGAATTTATTATCAACAAAGGTGGAATACAAGAGATTAATTACAAAATTCTCAATTTTAAAGTCTCAATATACTCAATAGAACTCTCGGGATTCTTTACAAAATGATCATTTCTCTACAATGTTTGGTTGCTAATGAGTTAAAAAATACATTAGAAAAGCGTGTATCTATAGTCCACAGCGCGAGAATCCAAATTTCAGAATATTCACTCGAGCGAATTGTCGAATGGTGTCAAGCAGACGTTTTATGACAGGCGCTTGCTCAAGCTGACAAAGAGTTCGCTCAAACAAAATGTCGAGCTAAGGTTGCTTAAACTAGGATGGAGCTAGGATCAAGCAAAAGTCAAGCCAAACCTCAAAAATAGCATTTTCAATAGGAAATAAAGATAAACTCAAGATTATAGCTATATGAAGTCCTAGAATAAACTATAAAGCATTACTGTTCTATGTATAGAAATTCTAGAAAAAAATAACATTTGACATTGATTCGGATAAATTATTTTAGTCACGTTGTTGGTTTATTCACTTTCTTAATTATTAAATAAATAAAATAGATGAGCAGTCAAATTGAGAAAATAAACTCGATTGACGAAATGTTATTTTCCTTACCAATTTTATATCAACCCGGCCCAGATGAAACGACGTAATCACGCCTGTCACTGGTACGACATACAGCAAATAAAAATCCTAACTTTGGTCATGACTAAGAAAGACATCAAAACATAGAGCAAACATATCCAGAACAGGCATAGTTATTTAGTATTGGCAAGGATAAGATAAACACACGTGCTAAATGTGCCAAACTGGAATACAAAGTAGAAGTTTGAACGGTCAGTTTGGTACCATAACTGAAAAGGTAGCTTTATTTATAGAGGCTAATAAAACTAGAAAACCCAACATTACAACCTTAATTTACATATAACTAGACATAGATAGACTCGACCGACTCCATATGCCCACCCACTTAACTCACAAATAGCTAACCCCATGCAGATGCAGCCACTTGCATACGTAAATAAACCTCAGTCTTTAACCTCAATCAACCTCTTCAATCTTCGGCCCTGGTCCTGAACCTGAACCAGTTGAGCTGCCGCTGCCGCCGCCGCCACCGGGTGGCATATGTCCAGTACCACCACCACCCTCCTGATACATCTTAGCAATGACAGGACCGCATATCCCCTCCAGCTCCTTCAGCTTGTCCTCGAGCTCGTCCACCTCCGCCAACTGGTTCTTCTCCAGCCACTCTAATGCCTCGTTCACCGCCTTCTCGATCTTTTCCTTGTCTGCCGGGTCCAACTTGCTCGCTATCTTCTCGTCCCGCAGCGTGTTCCTCATGTTATACGCGTAGTTCTCCAGTGCGTTCTTTGCGTCCACCTTCTTCTTCACCTCCTCATCCTCTGCCTTGTACTTCTCTGCATCTCGCACCAGCTTATCAATCTCGTCTTTGCTTAGCCTTCCCTTCTCGTTTGTGATGGTGATCTTGTTCTTCACACCAGCTGTCTTGTCCTCTGCCGCGACATTCAAAATTCCATTCGCGTCTATGTCGAAGGTGACATTGATCTGAGGAACCCCTCTGGGTGCGGGAGGGATGCCCGAGAGCTCGAATTTGCCGAGAAGATTGTTGTCCTTGGTCCGAGCTCGCTCTCCTTCATAGACTTGGATCAAAACCCCAGGCTGATTATCCGAATACGTAGAGAAAATCTGTTCTTTCTTCGTCGGAATCGTCGTGTTCCTCGGAATCAGAGTTGTCATAACACCACCAGCAGTTTCGAGCCCAAGACTAAGCGGCGTGACATCGAGCAGCAACAAGTCCTGCACCTTCTCGCTCCCTTCGCCGGTCAGAATCGCTGCCTGAACCGCAGCACCGTAAGCCACAGCTTCATCGGGGTTAATACTCTTACAAAGCTCCTTCCCATTGAAAAAGTCCTGCAACTTGTTCTGAATTTTGGGAATCCTCGTGGACCCGCCTACAAGAACCACGTCATGAACTTGGCCTTTGTCGATCTTCGCATCTCGCAGGCATTTCTCCACCGTCTCAATACATTTCAGGAACAAATCCATGTTCAATTCCTCGAACCTCGCCCTCGTGATCGTCGTGTAGAAATCAATCCCTTTGTACAGAGAATCGATCTCTATGGTAGTCTGCGTCGTCGAAGACAGCGCCCTCTTGGCTCTCTCGCACGCATTCTTCAGCCGTCTCAACGCTCTCGCATTGCCACTGATTTCCTTCTTGTGCTTCCTCCGAAACTCGGACACGCAGTGATTCACCAGCCTGTTGTCGAAATCTTCACCCCCAAGATGAGTATCACCCGCCGTGGCCTTAACCTCGAAAATACCCTCCTCGATCGACAACATAGATACATCGAAAGTGCTGCCACCAAGGTCGAAAATGAGCACGTTCTGCTCACCTTTCCTCGTGCCCTTCTTGTCCAGCCCGTAAGCGATAGCAGCCGCAGTTGGCTCGTTGATAATCCTCATAACATTGACCCCCGCAATGACCCCAGCGTCCTTCGTGGCCTGCCTCTGCGAATCGTTGAAATAAGCCGGGACCGTGATCACTGCGTTCTTTATAGGCTGACCCAGAAAAGCCTCTGCTATCTCCCTCATCTTCGCCAGTATCATGGAGGATATTTCCTCTGGGGTAAACTTTTTCTCTTCACCCTTGTACCTGACCACGATCAGAGGCTTGTCGCCGGGACCAGGGATCAACTTGAAGGGCCAGAGCTTCATGTCGTTCTGGACAGAATGGTCGGAATATCGCCGACCGATGAGACGCTTGGCGTCGTAAACTGTGTTCTCCGGGTTCATGGCCACCTGGTTCTTCGCTGCATCGCCGACCAGTCTCTCGGTGTCGGTGAACGCTACGTACGACGGGGTAGTACGGTTGCCTTGGTCGTTGGGGATGATCTCGACGCGGTCGTTAATCCAAGCTCCTACGCAGCTGTAGGTTGTGCCCAGGTCGATGCCTATACCTTTTTCAGGATTGGCCGCCATACTAAAAACTCTCAATTCACACAACAAAGAAAAAAAAGTCGGTCTATGTTTCAGAGCTTCGAAAGCTGTTTTTGAGTTGCTTTGAGTACAAGAATCTGGAGGTGAGTCTAGAATAGAAACCGCGAATTTATAGTATCTTCTATATAGAAAGATGTCTGAGGAAGTTCGGAAAAATTTGAGTGTAGAATCAGAGTGTGGACTGGAGAGTTCTGGAGACTCTGAGCGCGGGGACGAAGGTTAGCTCGAAAAACAATTAGGGCTGAAGTTGATATAATTTACTAAAGTACCATTGTTTTGTAGGACTGAATTACGGGGAACTACGGAGGGTACTTCGGAAATGTGGCCTTCACATTTTGAGTCGGTCAGGCGGTAGCTTTTTTCGACGTGAGTAGAGTGATGGTGGGTGAAGAGGTGGCAGCTTGCTTACAGATTCTTGTACACGTGGCTATCCGGTGGCATACAACACAAAAGTACCGATTTTTCACTTCTAAAAAAATAATAATAATTGTTTTCTTCAAAAATAATAATTGTTTTGATCGTTCTTCGAATGTCATTTTTAAGGGTGAAAAATTTTAGCCACCTGTCAAGAAAATAAGAAAAATGTTAATTACATTTAAGAAAAATTAAAAAAAAATTTATATCAGCTATTTATTGTTAGAAAATAATAATAGCAAATAGAGATTGCAAATAGTATACTGTAAGGCAATTGTTAATCTGTCTCTTAGATAAATATTGTCTCGCACTCAAATTGAATTTTACAAAAGAGAATTGGCAATTTTGTTCTCAAGATACACCACTATTTAAATATTTTATATATATAAGTTTTATATATAATATATAAAAAGAAAGAAAATCACTCAAATATTATTACTAAATTTTGATAAGTACATAAGACATTAGTAGTTATACTTGATATAGACTATAGTTATAGTTATACTAATATAATTATACTAAATTACTATAACAATACTAATATAGAACTAATATTAATAGCCTAATATAGACTATAGTTATAGTTATAGTTATATTACTATAGTTATACTAAATCATTATAACTAATACTAATATATAACTAATATTAATAGTCTAATATAGACTATAGTTATACTAATATAGTTATACTAAATTATTATAACCAATACTAATATATAACTAATACTAATAGTCTAATATAGACTATAGTTATACTTATATTAATATAAATATAGACTATAGTTATATTTATACTAATGTAATAATAAAGAAGAACCAAACCATTGAAGAAATTCAAGAAACCAACAGGAAGCGACGTCGTTTCCTCTCCTATTGTCCAGAAACCAATAGGGAACGACGCTGTTTAGACTCCAACGAAGGTGCAAAGAATGCTTGAATAAATTCAATAAACCCTAGAACATGTCTTCCTCACCTCTCTACCTCTCTCTTAACGTCGAACCTCACTGCCGAACCTCGCCACCTTGCCTCTCTGCCTCTCTCTCGTCGTTGAACCTCACTATTGAACCCGCCTCGCCTCTCTGTCTCTCTGCCTCGCCTCTTAGCCGAACCTCTCCCCTCACAGACTTACGGCCTCACCTCACAGTAATGTTTCTCCATTTTTTTTTTCATTTCATTACTTGTTATTTAAAACCTGATATGAATCATTAGGATTTTGTGATTGTGTTATAGATAAAAGGTGTGTTTGATTTGGGCCAACTTGACTAATGATCACATAAATCAGAGGTGTGTTGTGGCATGTAGATCAGAGGTTTGTTATGGCATGTAGATCAGAGGTTCGTGATTGTGTTATAATTATTAGGGTTTTGTGATTGTGAGTCTGTGACTGTGAAATTACCCAAAAGTGCAATGTTATTAAGGTATGTGGGGGACATGCACGTGACCTCTCTGATGAATTATGCCATGTAGATTAGAGGTGTGTTTGATTTGGGCCAACTTGACTAATGATCACATAGATCAGAGGTGTGTTATGGCATGTTGATTAGAGGTTTGTTTTGGCTCAGTTCTTCTACTCCGATTAACATTCGCACTTTAATGGATGATGTTGAGAAGTTTGAAAATTTGATACAAGTATGTAAAATCATTCATCTATTCTTTAACTGTCTCTAAAGTGTATATCATATTCGTAATTTGTTTTAATTGTTATGTTTATTTTTTTCCTCTTTTGTATAGAGCTCATGGAAGACCTAGGGAGTTCTTCAAGATCTACTTCTTTGGTTGAAGATGATTTGGACTTTTAATTTGGACTTGTAATTTGTTGAACTTTTAATTTGGACTTATAATTTGTTAGACTTTTGGTATTTGGACTTGTAATTTAGACTTTTGGAATTTGGACTTCCAATTTGTTGGACTTTTGGACATTTTTGTTTTATTGTAGCTCTTTCTTTTTTCAATTTTTGTAGTAGTTATATTTATAGGCTTGTAGCAAATTTTTGAAAAGGCAATTTTTAGTAAAACATATTTTAGTAAATCATATTTTTTTAATAAAACAGATTTTTTTAGTAAAGCAGATTTTTGTAATAGTATTTGGAACAGATTTTGGAATAAAAGTATAAAACAAATTTTTTGAAGCAGTTTTTTTTTATTAACAGATTTTTAATGACAAACTAACATTTTAAAAAATTGAAAAATCGGACTGGAAATCGATAAAATCATAAATACCGATTTAGGAGGGTAACCGGTGTGTGATCGGTTTTGGCAAAGCAAAATCGGTACATATCAGTTCGGTCCTAAATTTTATCCAAAATCATATCAAACCGGATCGATTACACTCCTAGATGCAATATCAATAGTTGCAATGTTTCAATTTGAATTTAAATAAAACAGTTACTATCTGAAAATGAGTTAAAATAACTATAATTGACAATTAACAATAACTGTAAAAAGGATGAAAGAACACATCATTTCATTGAAGTAAAAATTTTTGTCACTTGTGTAAGTGCTAAGTGCGTCTAAAGCGTCAATGCATCGTGCGCGCGTGCATCTATCCTTGAATTCCATTTTATGTATAGTGAAATTCATTCACTTATAAACCGCTAAAAGTTTTATTGTCTTTTCCAATATGAGATATTTGAAATAATCCAACATTTATATGCTAAAAATGATAAATTTAAATTTTAAAATAAAATTAAAAAAATAAATCTTTTACATAAAAATCTAAATACATGTAACATTATTACAAAAATAAATTTATAAATTAATGTATTATGTTAGATTATAAATATGTTCAGTTTTTAGATTTCTCAACACTTCTCCTTTTTAAAAGGGAAAAATAAAATAAAAGTGATTGAAAATATATATATATATATATATATATTTATATACAATATCAGGTTGACTCCCTCGCATATATAGCTCTGTAATTAATATTTTGGTCCCTTTTATTTGTCCTTTCCATCAACGAAGCTAATGTCGTACGTCTTCAAATGTGATTGTATATGTTCAAGAGAAATGAATGTAACGTGTGCTAATAGTTCCACCCACGACTCGAGTGACGAATATCATCAAGAATTGTCAATAAATATATATTAAAAAAAAAACTGACTACCAAAGTTAATTTTAGCCTCATCAACTGGTATTTACCCAAGACACACCAGTCTCAATCCACCATAAAATTATCATCAGAGAAAAAAAGTAATGAACAAGACAAGACAAATAGATAGAGCTAAGGAAGGCATGCAGACACACAAAAGTAGATAATGAAGTGATATAAAGCGGACATTCATCGCTCTAAAGGCCTCCATAAAAGGGAGGATCTGGGATCAGAGAAAAGGAACTTTGGCGAGAGGACTAAGGGATCTTCTTCTTCAACCTTACCACGAGAGATTTAAGAGATTATCTTCTTTAGGCTAAAGGGATTGTTGATGCTGTAAAAATCACACAATATGTTAGAATGAGAGAAAGAGTCATTCACGGCCACTATGGTAACTTGGGCCTCGATTGGTGTTGTTTGGGGCCCTTGGCGGTGTTCCGGTGCAGCTGTATAGTGACGCGGAGTTCCGGTGCAGCTGTACGGTGACGGTGCGTATATTCATGGCAGACAAGTGTAGATAAGACAAAGAGAAAGATATAAAGATTTACGTGGTTCGGCACTAAGCCTACGACCACGGGATTTGGTGAGCTTTTACTATAATATATTTGTTTACAGTCACTTATTGTCCCTCACATCTCACTGAACAAAGAAAGCTGAATATCCACTTGTTGAAGAAGAAAATCCTACTGGAGTGCTCCTTTCCGGGGTTGAAAAAAAAGAGGAAGAAGAAGAAGTCCATTGGTCATCTGGCTGAAGGCTTTTTATTTTTCTCCTTGTTGCGCATGCCGACGTGCAGTGAGGGGACCGGACGACTTTGCGTGTGTCAACTTCCCTTTTTCTCATTTCCTCTGACAACCTCTTATACCTCCTAATAGCCCCTACCTCCTAATCCCCTAACAACTCCATGCCTCATGTCCCCTAGCTCCTAACCAGGTGGGTTGGGCCTGATCTTTGGACCCTGGTTTTTTATCCCTTCACAGAAGCCCGCATGCAATTCTTAAAGACAATTTGTTTTAACAAAAGTCATTGAAAATCTTTAGGATAAAATATGCAGCAAAGAGTCGTCAATAAAAAAACAAAATAATCTTCTTGTGTTAAGTAATAAGTGCCTCCAAGGGCAAATTTAGGCTGGGAGTATTTGATTGCATACGATGCGAGCACAGAGCTTAAATATGGCGGGAGATTGGTTTGACCGCATATGATATGAGCACTGAGTCCAGATGTTTATTTGTAAAGTGTATGTTTGTTTGATGTCTTCGTTTCCGATCTGTTTTTAGTGTTAAGTAACCCACGCAAAACGGTCAAAGGGCCTGTTGAACCCCTGGATCCACTTTAGGCAGTTGCCGAGCCCGTCGGCTCCTTCCCGAAGGTAACCCGCTCTAGGCGGTTGTGGAGCCTGGAGGCCTGTTAACTCTGAAGGCTCGTTCCCTTAGGTGACCCGCTAGCTACGGTTATGCACGATGGTGAGTCTAGAGACTCGGCTTGTAGCTCGAAGGTCGGCAAGTCGAGGGACTCGTGCCCGACTGACTGTGAAGGGGTAAAGCTCGAGAGGCACTGACCCTTAGCTAATGCATCACAACCAGCCAAGGGACTGGACTTGTGGTGCACCTAGGTCGGTAAGTCAAGGAACTTCTATCTAACTAGCTATGAAGGGGAATGCTCGAGAGGCTTTGGCCCTTAGCCAATGCATCGCAACCATGCATTGCACGAAGGTCGGCGAGTCAAGTGACTCGTGTCCGACTGGCTGAAAAGGGGCAGAGCTCGGGAGGCCCAAACCCTTAGCCAATGCATCGCGGCTAGCCGAGGGACTGGGCTTGTGGTGCATGAAGGTCGACAAGTCAAGGGACTTGTGTCTGACTGGCTGTGAAGGGGAAAGCTCGAGAGGCTTTGGCCCTTAGCCAATGCATCGCACGAAGGTAGGCAAGTCAAGTGACTCGTGTCCTTCTGGATGTGAAGGGGCAGAGCTCGGGAGACCCTGGCCCTTAACCAATGCATTGTGGCCAGCCGAGAGACTGGGCTTGTGGTGCACGAAGGTCAGCAAGTCAAGAGACTTGTGCCCGACTGGCTTGTGAAGGGGAAAGCTTGAGAGGCTTTGGCCCTTAGCCAATGCATTGCGACCATGCATTGCACGAAGGTCGGCGAATCAAGTTAGTCCAACTGGCTGTGAAGAGCAGAGCTCAGGGGGCCCTGGCCCTTAGCCAATGCATTGCGACCATGCATTGCACGACGGTCGGCGAATCAAGTTACTCGTGTCCAATTGGCTGTGTTGGGGCAGAGCTCAGGGGGCCCTGGCCCTTAGCCAATGCATTGCGACCATGCATTGCACGACGGTCGGCGAATCAAGTTACTCGTGTCCAATTGGTTGTGTTGGGGCAGAGCTCAGGGGGCCCTGGCCCTTAGCCAATGCATCGTGGTCAATCGAGAGACTGGGCTTGTAGCGTGACACACTTTGTCCATGCTGAATTACTCTATCGAAGCGAGATGAAGGTTGTAGATGTGTCATTGTTGAGGTTCGACTAAAATAGTCAGCATGTGCCCACTAGGAGAGTTCGGGTGAGAGTCCGTTGGAGGAGTCCAGGTGAGCCCTCTAGGAGAGCCCGCTGGGGGAGCCAAGGTGAGTTCGCTGGGAGAGTCCGCTTCGGGAGTCTGGATGAGCCCACTAGAAGAGTCTAGGTGAGCCTGCCGAGAGTCCTAGTGAGCCCGCTGGGAGAGTCCACAGGGAGAGCCTGGCGGGAGAGCCTGATTGGGAAGTCCGAGTGAATCCGCTGGGAGAGTCGGCTAGGGGAGTCTGGGTGAGCCCACTGGGGGAGCAAGTTGGTGGAGCATGTTGCATGGGGCAGGGTTATTCCTTGCACTACATGTTTCGTGTGGGGCTCATGCACGGTGCATATTTCACATGCATGGCACACGCTTAAAACACTAGTCGTTAGTTGTCAGGAAGTTGCCCGCCGAGTGAGGTGACTCCGTCCACATGCACGTCAGTGCAAAAAAAATTTGTCCCGATGGTCATATTATGACCTATGGGCCGCGCCCTGCCCAGGCTACATGGCCGGTGCTCCACATCCTAGGAAGCAGTTTTGTCAGTAGAAATAAATTCACACAAATTTTGAGAGATATAAT